>NC_071097.1:28695252-29007252 GCF_027358695.1 Spea bombifrons | reverse complement strand
TGAGCGCAGCTCACCATTTAACCCCTTCATTCCCCTATAGACGTACCGGGACGTCCAAAAAATGCCTATTAAGAATCCCCTATGGACATCCCGGTACGTCCAGCCCTTCGTGTAGCGTCAGGGACACATCCCTGCCGCTGTATGGGAGACCAGGCTGGACTCCCCACTGACAGCAAAAGCCGGCATTGCCAGCTTTCTGCTGTCTGACCTCCTGTAACAGCTTCCGGCATGAAAGCTGGTAAGCTGTTACACTGTAAACTGCCCGATCGGGCATTCCCTTCCGAGTTGCGTCAGTGCAGGGATATCCTGCCCTCCGATGAGGCACAGAGACGCTGCGATCTCTATGCAGGTCTGTGAGGACCTGCATAGAGATCACAGTGTGATCGGTGCAGGGGGATCGCGGGGAGGGGAGTGAGAAACCATGTCTCTCACTCCCCCTCCCATCCTGTAACAGAAAAGCTGGGGGAAAAAAAGTTAATTCATTAAAAAAATAATATTACATTAATCATTAAAATAATAATATAAATAATACTAAAAAAAAAATAATGTGAGCTGTGATGTCATTGTGACATCACTGGCATGTTCAGGAGGTCCCTAAGAGGACCTCTAACCATTTCTGTGTTAAAAAAATATATAAAAAATACAAAAAAATGTAAAAAAAAATAATAAAAAAAAATATTAAAAAACCTTACTTCCCATTGCCCTAGCATAACATCTAGCCAGTATAACCCTCCTGCCCCCGTTCACAACCCCCAAACCCATTAAGCCAAAGGCATAAAAAGTATACAAAATTGTACACCTTATAGTATGCTCCTTGGTGCTGGGAAAGTCTGGAAAATCTATATAAATTAGGTATTTCTGAAATCAGGACACCTGAATTGATAAACTTGGAGGGGATTTTCCATCACTTTACCTAATTTTGTGAGGATTCAGAGGGAAAATGTAAAAAAAAATTAGTTTTTTTTTCTAATCTTCGCTAGTTTTTACTAAATTTCTCATTCTAAGTTTTCAGCTAATCATCCAACTATGGTATCAAACGAAAGCTCTATCTCTCCTTGAAAAAACAATATATAGTTTACACGGGTACACTATTCACAGGAAAGGAGAATAATCACTAAACCAACATACCCCAAAAATGGCAAAATTGCTCCGAGCTTTGAGGTACCAAAAACCCCTGGGATTGAAGGGGTTAATGAGTAAACCTCATATGTCCAAGCGATGTCCTGAGGTCAAAGAATATTTTAATCACTGCTTGTGAACTGCAAATATTAATAGAATATTTTATTCAAAATTCACTGTATTTACTAAAGAAGGTCCTACATTGTTAACACTGAAAGAGATAAAAACAAGGAACAACTCAGCAGCCATTAGAATAAAAAATAAAATACATCAACAGTGTACATCTTATGCCTCTATTGCCCTTCTATTGTTAGCCTGGTGTGGCAGGTGTGCACCGCTATACTGTGCAACTAAATTATTACATGAAAACACTTCTTTTCCTTGCCATTTTAATTGCTTCTACTCATTGAGCACAACATTTACATGAAGGTTCTTTTTTTTTCATAATGACCAGCATCCAGTTCATGAGTTCAAGGAAGACATTTCCTGCGATCTTATTTTTAAATACACTTTTTAAATCACTCAAGTCATTGAATTGGTTCTTTGAGGAAAACAAACCACCTTAAAGTAAAAATAGCAAGGCTCTATGAGATGAAGTGACACGTGAAAGCATTTTAAACATGTGCACTTTGAGTTTGTCGTATAATGCAAAATAATTATATTTGCACCTCTGTCAAATAACCTAAGCTTTACTTTTAAAAATCTCACTTTAACGTGAAACCACGGAAGTTAAATGCCAATACTTTGGCTGCTTGTCTGAAGACACAATTTTAGACCAAGACCAAAAACAAGCCCAAGGATGTAGTACTGTATTTTCCTGATCAAAATCTGAAACAACCTCCATGTGAAGCTTGAAGCAGAATCTCAGAGGAATGTTGTTTAATAATATGTTATGGAGGACCCATATAAGTTCAACATATGAATTTCTGCCATGGCTTGTTATATTTTTTGAGAATTATAGAAACATAGAAAATGATGGCAGAAAAGAATCATTATTCCCATCTAGTCTGCCCAATGTCATCCCATCTAGTCTGCCCAAGATTATCTCATTGAAGGTTCATACAGACCCACTAATGAAGAATACATATTAAAGTAAGCACAGACCCCTGGAACTCTCATCTTTCACCATTCCACAAAACGTCCTGATATAATTCTGTTTAACACTTTGCAGCTTATCATCTGTTTAAGCATAAACTTAAATCCAGTACAATTCTGTCACTCCGTAGCTGTATCTGTCACGTAGTGTGTCATCATGACGTGTCGCTAATTAATCTGTCTGATGATATTGGATTCTGGAGCATATCACTGCCATGTATAAACCTCTGTTGCTGTTACAACAATGTCAAAATAGACAAGCTGAAAAACCTCAGGTAAAACTGTCTCTTATATAAATATTTATGTAACTTAGTTCCAAGTTGTAGGAAGTATACACAGCAGTTTTTTTTTTGGACATCCTGTTCTCAAATGTCCTTAAATAGGGAAAATATCCAATATTACAGAATATATTTTATAGCAAATATACTACATATTCTTCAAAAACACTGGATTTCAGAGGCCATATTCCAGAATTAAGAGTACACTATACAAGTGGGTTCTTAATTCAGATGCATTACAGCCCCTTGACAAAGATTTAAATAATAAAAGACACTCTTGTCCATATCTGATCGTAGACAAGTGTTTACATGTTCTGTCTTGCATGCAATATAATTACTAATGAACCCATTGAGGGGCTGATTACCCACAACAACATCAATATGTTTCTCCTCTCTACTGTTCTTCAACATTATGTTTGATCCATAGCTCCAACACTAACGATAATGTCCAGACATTAACAACAACTTAATTCTCGTTTCTTGGGAGGAAGATTCCCAGTATGCCACATAAACTCATAATTACAGAATATCCATTCTTGTTTGGCAAACTATGGAAACAAATCATTTTGATATAATTTACCCTTTGAGCCTTGGTGGTTTGGGCCAAATTTCCAGCCAGGGAGACAAGACCAGTTTGCATAGTTTTGCTATGTGCCGAGATAGGACTCCTTGAAGCAATATTTTTTGCTAAATAAGACGCCTGACCTATAGCCTACTACAATCTGGTTGGCCCACAAGGCCGTGGTTCGAGGTCATTTTATCAAGATAGCCTCTCAGCAGAAAAAAACAGGATGAAATCTCTCTCCACCCTCACTGATCAAGTTGCGGCGCTTGAATTTACAGATAAATCCTCCTGGATTTGGATTGAAGTTTTTGAGTTTATTAACAAATTGCTCCCAATCCTGATCGCTATCTCCTTTACTGTTGCCCTGTTGGATATGCTCCCTCCTGACCTGGACTCACCTTGTCGTGAACTTCTGATTTATGTCCTTTCGGAGGCGAAGGGTTAAATTGCCAGAAGATGGGAAAACCCTATACCCCTTTCGTTACAAGAGGTTCTACTACTCGTACCTACTAATGCATGGTGCATTCGGCTTTGAGTACCTCACACATTTTTCAATTGGCCTGGGACAGATGGGACCAATTCTATCTGGATACCTGTAGGGATACTCCCTCTGGATTCTTTTCGTGAGGCCGAGCGTTCCACTTTCTCACCTTAACAAATAACTATTTTATTTAACCCAAGGTACCATGCTTCTCAATGTATCAGTGAAATGTGGTGTGACCACGTTAACAACAAAACAATTAGACCAAAGGGCAGTGTTATCTCTTTTTTAACCCCTTCAATCCCAGGGGGTTTTGGTACCTCAATTTAGCCATTTTTGCCATGTCGGTTAAGCGATTATTCTCTTTTCCTGCGATTAGTGTACCCATGTAAACTATATATTGTTTTTTCAAGGAGAGATAGAGCTTTCTTTTGATACCATAGTTGGACATTTAGCTGAAAATTTAGAATGAGAAACTTAGTAAAAACTAGGGAAAATGAAAAAAAAACACCTAATTTGTTTACATTTTCCCTCTGAATCCTCATAAAATTATAAATGCACATAATCTAACTTAAAACATAAGACAAATGTATAGTTTTATTATAAAAAGATAAAGGGGTTTAGATACTATTGTTTTGCTCAAATTTTGCTTCTCTGTTGTGGTTGAAAAATGATTGAACTGAGGTGTCCTTCCCCATGGAACGTGGTAGAATATAGAAAGTAAAACAATGACATAGAAATTATTCTGCGCTAAGCAAATATGGCAAAACAAAACAAGATGTTATCATCTCCTCTATGGATAGATGGCTGCAATACAAGAGGTGGCTGAACTTTCTCCAGCAAAGCACTCAGGACCGGTGTTACATCCATCTATAACCGAAACGTTTGAAATATCTCTGATCAGAGCACTATTATTTCTGGCCAAATGTGGTTTAATTTATTTCAGAATCAATTTGATTTCAACATCCAGCTTACAGTTACCAAGACCCATATTATCATTTATGGAAATATGCAAAGTGCTACAAGGCTATAATGTGATAGAAAATGTAAGGATATTATATGAGGAAGTATACGTTTCCAATCTAGATTTGAAAGTAAATATAAGATAAATGTATAATTTTAAATAAAAAAGGTTTTGGAAGATTTCATTTTTTTAAAACCCACTAGACTGCTCCTCGATTGTGGTTTAAAAATCACTAAGCTGTGAACACACAAAGCAGGTACATTTCATGTCATAATAATTATGTTACATGACCATTGTACCACCAGCCACAACAATATTACCATATATAAAAATATGTAAAGTAAACCAATGTGATGTTTCATTTACTTGAAAATCTAAAGTAGCAGTTGCCCAAAAAAATGTTCTTATGTTTTAATGTATTTTTATTTGTCTTTAGAACATGTTTTCTGTGGATGTCTTTTCTAGTTATCTGGTTGGGAATCAAGTTATCGGCAATATTGACAAACTGACGGTATTGGGTGCAGCCAGTTATTACACCGCCAAATGGATGCTAAATGCCTTCAAATCAACCAGAAAACAGGAACCAGAAGATGAACCTCAGAAAGAGGTATGGAACTTTTTCTTAATAACTTTAACAATAGAGAATACAAGTAAAGTCTATAGAAAGAAGGGGTAACAATGTTCCCTAAAAGATAATAATAATACTCTCCAATGTTAGCAGCTGCCGACAACACTCTTCCTTGAAGTGTTTTAAACAGACAACGATACACCATGGCGCCGAATGTATTTATTTATTTATTTTATTTTTATTTTTTCCCCTTATGTTTATGAGCGCCATGGTGTATCGTTGGACCTCTCATGGGAAAGGGTTTTAATAGCATTGCCTGAGATGTGGTATTCTTGGTGGGATCCTTAGTTAATCATTTTTAAAATATGGTAAACCTATTTTTTATTCTTTTGGTATTTTGTAGGCTAAACAACTGACGAGTCAGATTGGAGGAAAAACTGTCAGTCTGACGCAATACGAAATGTGCATCGCCGCACAGTTAGTGAACCCACTCAGCATGGAGCTAAGGGAAAAGGTTACATGGAAAGAAGTAAACTGAGGAAGGAAGGACCGGAACAGTGAAGAAACCTTTATATGTCCTTTTAAACCCCATTACTTTATAGTGCTATTTCTTTTTGTATTGTCTAATGTTTCTAAGGTTGTAATGTAGAAGCAGTTTTACAATCGTGTTTGTTCCCTGTAGGTGACCTGGAATGACATCGCAGGTCTTGACAATGTAATCGAGGCCCTAATAACCAGCGTCATCCTCCCTATAAGAAAGAGACGCCTGTTTCCAAAATCTAGGCTGCTGCAGCCTCCTAAAGGTATGATAAAGCCTGCAACCATAGGGCAGGGTGCCATGAGGTTGTGGGGGCAAATTAAGGTCAGGTTGTTAATGCAAAGTATAGGCTGATAAGTCACTGAAAGGTCAGGTAGTTATTTAAAAAAAAAAAAAAAGAGAACTCATGTAAGCTGTTTTTCGTTTGTGCATGCGTTAGCGCTTTGCCGTGCTTTTTAGGGTGTCTCGCGCTGCAATGTGCCTGCCTCGCGAGTGCTTTGCGCTATGGGCGGGAAAATCACCTATAAATAGAGCCGTTTTTGAGGGGCTTGTTCACTTACCTGGCGAACCACTGAGCCTATACTGCACTGACCTTTGAGTCTGGTGAGCAGTGGCGAGGTTGCTAAGCCGAAGACTCCAGGGATGAATTAATGAAAATGCTGCAGGTGCGAGTTGCGGAGAAAGGAGGAGAAGACTGGCTTCGCGGATGTCTTCAAGCTGCTTCGTTTGCAGATGAACTGCTTCCAGTTAACCCGAGCTGCGCAGAAGACGAAGTGGCGGAGGAGGAGCCGGAGGAAGATTTTATACCAGTTAAAATCCTGCAAGATGGCGCTCTCTCGCAGGATGACGGTGGTTCATCCAGATCAGGTAAACGGGTCGCGTTTACATCAAATAGACGTAGCAGACCCAGAAGAAGCGTTTCGGAAGCTACACAGAGGAAGAAAAGGCCCGCTTCTCGGTTGAAGGAGGCGGCTAAGAGGTCCAAGGCTCTGCAGGACCCGGGTGAAGGCTGCAGCAAACACCTGAGCAGCCTGGGCAGGCGTCTGACACAGGCTGTTCTAGATGCTGCACGACAGAGTTGGTGAAGATGGGGCTGAGTCGGCTGGTTTATTTATTAACAATTTTAATGAAGCGGTTTCAGGTTTGGGTGAATGAAAATTCTGGTCTGAGGAGCAGTGTAGTTAATGAAGCGTGTATGAAAGAAGTCATGTCATCCACCGCTTGGATTTCATTTAAGTAAAGCTGTCAAAGAAAAAATTTGGAATGATGAATATTTGGATATTTTATCATTATTGCCTGCTTCAAAGGAGTTTTTGATGAAGAATTATAAGGATGAGGAGAGACGTAGGCCGATAGTGAGATCGTTTAATAACTGGTTGTAGGCTTTTTGTATATTTTCAAGTGTCTATTGCGAGAGACATTAAAATAGTACTGCAGGTCTTTTCCAGCATCTTGATGCGGTATTAGAGGCATATAAAAACTTTGGAGGCTTAGCATGGTTTCATTATGATGAAGCGTTTAGACAAAAAATGGCGGTACATAAGAATTTTAAATGGGGGATGAAGGATGTAGGCTTGTGGGTAAGCATTATGTTACCACAGAAAAACGTTAATAGTTTCAGGTCGATGGGAAATGTGTCACAACCTAATAGACAGAAAGGGTCTTTTAATGAAAATCAATGCAAATGGCCCAACACCTGTAAGTTTAAGCATGAATGTTTGGTATGGTCTGGGAATCATCCAGCCTTCCGTTGTTTTCGTAAGAATTTGTTCAATGCGGGAAAAGAGCTTCCAAAAGGCAGTGACACCGGTGAGAGTAGCAAGTCTGCTCCCCTTTTTAGACAGATACCCAAACAGACAGATGGCTAAATTAATTTATGATGGCTTTAATGAGGGTTTTAAAATTCTATCTATGACAAGGAAGGTACTGTCTGGGTGGATAACTTAAAGTCTGTCAAGGATAATGAGGATGTGGTGAGAGCTAAAATAAGTAAAGAAATAAGTTTAGGTAGGATAGAGGGTCCGTTCACTAAGCCTCCATTCTCTTGTTTTCGTTTCTCCCCACTTGGTTTAGTACCCAAAAAAGAACCTGGTTATATGTATATTTATGTTAATACACCATTTGTCATTTCCGCATGGTGGCTCCTTAAATGATGAAATAATAAAAGAGGACTTTTCTGTGCATTATGCATCATTTGATGATACGCTCAAATGGGTTAAAACGATGGGAAAAAATGCGTTGTTAGCTAAAGTTGATATTGAAGCGGCTTTTAGATTGCTTCCTATACATCCGGATTGTTTTCAATTGCTGGGTTTTCAATTTGACAACTTATTCTATTTCGATAAATGTTTACCAATGGGTTATGCAGTGTCTTGTTTTTATTTTGAACCGTTTGCGTCATTTTTGGAATGGGTTTTAAAAGATGTTTCAGGCTTTTAAGTAGTAATAAGTTAACGGTTAAGGAATTTCAGTCGCTGCTAGGAATGTTTAATTTTGCATCAAGGGTAATGTCTATGGGTAGGGTTTTTTCTAGGCATATAGCGACGGCCATTTCAGGGAAAAAGATGCCTCATCATAGGGTTCGTCTAACAAAACAAATAAAGGAGTATCTTAAAGTATGGGATTTGTTTTTGAGTGCTATTTGGCAAGAAGAATTTGTGGATAGTGATGCTATGGATTTTTTTACTGACGCCGCTGGAGCTACGGGTTTTGGAATATTTTGGAAATGGGCTGTAGCGGAGTGGCCGGTTACATGGATTGAAGCTGGTTGGATTAAGAATATGGTTTTATTAGAACTATTTCCAGTTGTAGTTGCATTTGAATTGTGGTCTAGCCAATGGGTTAATAGAAGGATTCTGCTTAACAGCAATAATATGGGAGTGGTCTGGGTGATTAATACTATATGGGCTAAATCCATTCCTGTAATCAATCTATTGAGAAGATTAGTATTTTTATGTTTAAAAGGTAACATTTGGCTTAAGGCTAAACATATTCCAGGAAATAGAAATGTTTTGGCTGCTGCATTGTCTCGTTTCAATTTCAAGCTTTTCAGGTCATTGGCGCCACAAACGGACAAGGAAGGTCTTGTAATTCCCGAATCAGTTTGGGATTTGACTTCACCCAGCTAAGCGATCTGTTGGTGAAATCTGTATCAAGAAGTACATGGGATGGTTACTCCAAGGCTTGGACTGTTTTTGTTCAACAAAGAAATTTGGATATTTTTGAAGAAAGTGTTGATGGAGCTTTATCTTTTGTGGTTAGTTTAATTAATAAAGGTATTGCAAGGTCTAGTATAGATAGGTATTTATTTGGTATCGCTTTCTTTTTTAAGCTGGCTGGTAAGCAGCATTCATTTAGGGATTTCTTGATTAAACAAGTGCTCAAAGGATATAGTAATAAGACTAGGATGCCAGATGATAGGAAACCTCTGTCATCAGAGGTCTTAAGAGGTTTAATAAGAATGCTGCACAGAATTTGTTGGGAGGGTTTTGAATGCAAATTATTTAGGGCTGCTTTTGTGGTAGCTTTTTTCGGAGCATTCAGAATTAGTGAGCTAGTAGCGAATAATAAGAATGGTGGTTCTGGTTTGATGGATAGTGATGTGATAGGTAATGTAAATTTGAAATTGTTCGTAAGAACTTCAAAGACAGACAAGGACACCAGAGGTTGCTGGGTTTTATTGAATAGGCTGGAGGGTTCAGATATTTGTCCAGTTGGAGCTGCAGAGACGTTCAATGCGGTCCGGCCTGAGATTAAAGGAAATTGGTTAGTGCATCAGGGTTACCGTTAACTAGGTTTCAATTCAGGAGGGTTTTGAATTTGCGGTTAAAGGAATTGGGTTTAGTTAACGAAAAGTATACGACCCATTCTTTCAGAATTGGAGCTGCAACAGAGGCTGCTTATTAGGTTTAGATGAATCAGTGATCAAGAGGTTGGGTAGATGACAATCTGATTGTTTTAAAATCTATATTAGGCCTAATTTGCTATACTACTGTTATGTGTATTTAGTTGATGCTAACTTTGCATTTTTTACAGGTCGTCCGGCTTTTATAGTTTGGATTGTGGGGCATTCTTTTTCGTATTTTGGTCACAAAGAAGAGCAGCAGCGAGAAGTTATGGAGAGAATTTAATAAGAATGAAATTGCTATATATTGGATAAGAGTAAGAGGTTCAAGGGTAGATCATTTAAAAGATTGCTTAGACGAATGTATAAGTGGTTTACCATGGCCTAATGCAATAATAATACATTGTGGGGGTAATGACATGGGTAAAATAAAATCGTTAGATTTAATGTTTTGTAAAAGTTTAATTTTATGTTTAAAAGAATGCTTTCAGGATGTATTGTTGGTTTGGTCTGAGATCATTCCACGTCTTCTGTGGCTACAGAGGCCAGAATTAAAGGCTCTGGAAAGGGTACGTCATACGTTCACTAGGGCAACTTATACTTTGATTATATGTGATTTTTATGTAATGGTTGACTATTCCTCCAATGGCCCAAGAACTGTCCTGCTCAGCTGGAACTGCCTCAGATAGTCCCTCCTTTCCACAACATACTGTCAAAAATCATAAAGCCACCAAAGCAATTGGGATCTTTTTACCCAATGCATTTTCAGTTGGACTTGATTCTTTTTGCTGCTTCTCAGTCTTGCTTGACTCTTTTACTTTCCCTAAATGTTTAGAAAAACACACTCTTATTTACTCCTTATGAATCTATATCATCCGGCTTTGGTCTCTTGATAGTTATTTAAATTACACTGGGGAAAATCACCAGGAAACCCTTAATTGTACTTATGTGTCCTAATATGTTTAGGTGAATGATGATGTAGACCTGAATGAAATTGCCTACTACACCGATGGATTCTCAGGAAGTGATCTGAGGAAAATATGCCGCGATGCCGCTCTGCTTTCCCTCATATAAGAATATGCAGACAGCGATTCAGATGATGGGTACGTGTTATCTCTCTCCCTCTCTTATATTCATGTATTGCATATGAAACCCCTTTGTAATGTTTTTTGGATAATGGTAAATGTAAGAAAAGCCTTTGTGTCCAGCGACACAAAATACTGACGTGACAAAGTCAAAGCAAGATGTGCCATTTTGACATAGTAAGTGCATGTTATGGAGCACACGCTCTGTCCTGCTCAGAGGAGAAACCCACATAGACCTCCTGTTTTTTTTGTCCCACTGAGTGATTGAATTAATACTGTCCAGAGAACTTTACAACTTTACATTGTAGAGTTGGTTCCACCAAATGAATCATTCTATCGTTTCTCAGCATCTTCACACTTTGTAAACTCAACTCGCAGTAAGTTAGATTTCAGAGTGACAATGAGCTGATAACAAAACTATGTTACAGACCACTGACAAACTATTTTTATTTCTTCTTTTACAATTTTTGTCAGGATAGTGTAAAAATAGGACGGCTCCGCTTACTTAAGGCAATAGAAAGTATGTGCATGCTCCAGGAGTCAATGAGCCAGGGAATCAGCATGCTGTCCTAATACGCGAAGCCTAGTGGATTTAGAGATAACCAAGACGTATTGGTTCTCAAGTTGGACTCATAGGATTAGTATTAGTAATAGTATTGTTAATTATAAGTTGTAAGTTGTAGTTTGAATAAAGTAGGTTAAGGCCAATGGCAGTGTTATCTTTTTGTTTAAGGTTGTGTGTGTGTGTCTTCTACAGAACAGTGTGAATAGTTTTCCTCTTAAGACGTTTAAGTCATTAACTGAGCTGCGAAACCTGCGTGTGTTATATAAAGTAATTTAATAGTCCAAAAACATATACACTTTATTCTGGAAACAAAATGAGTGCATTTCTCATGTGTGTATGAGGACAAGTGTATGTACTTATGTTATAGGTTTACAGGGAAAAGAAAAGCTATGCGTGGTAGCATTTCATTGTACAGGGCAAGACAATTAGCCTAGAAGGTAGGATATATATTCCTTCTTAATGATCATGAAAAGTAAAACCAAAACTCTTATTCTTCTGTGCCATTCACTGGCAAAACATCCAGTCCTGTGAAGGCTTAACATATTGACAGAAGTCTGATAAAATGCAGACTAGTATTATTAGAAATACTTTAAAGCTCTACAGAAATAAATTGTCACAGTCTTATCCTCTTAAACATGGCTGAGGCCTTCAGAAAACATTATTAAGGCAAGCGAGAAGATACCATATAAACAGTGAACATTGAAATCCGGAAACTGCACCAACTTCTGATGGAACAGTATATAAAACATAAACTGGAGACAATAGTTGTTGCTACAGACTTAAAAGACACAGTGTTCGAACATGCATACAATATGCACTTTTCAAGTCTAGGAGTCGATAAAAACATTTTCACTTGAATAAAGTGTTATAAGGTATTGAGTTTGCTTTGGTTGGAAAAATCTAATATATATTATGTATGTATGAATGAAATGAAACACACCCTCATTGTATATGTATATGCTCTATATGTACAATGTATTTCCAGTTTGCTCAGGAGTCACTCATCACAGCCCTCTTTCACCTCATCTTTTTGTCTGTTGCATAGAGTTCTTTGTTGAACCGATCAGACGTATTGAGAAAAGAGGGATCACCGTGTCGGATCAAGCCGCTTTTTGGAACGCAACATCCTCGGACCATGAGCTCTCCGTTGGTATACCGGGATTGATGCCGCTCCCTTGGGATCACCCCGAAATAGAGACTTTTTGTCGTGTGGGCATTGCTGGCCATATAACTGTATGGAGGCACTGGGCTGTGTGGTAGCTGATGGGATTATACTCCTGATCCAAATATGTTGTCTATAGATATACATATCTTTAATGTTCTCAATAAAGTCAGTTCCTGTTTTACCTCAATATGAGTTCTGTCGTGTTATTGGGGTAAGCCTCGGTGCTGTCTTTGCAAGGACAGTAAAAAACTATATTGCTATGCTCCAGTGCCACTAAGGTTCATGAGGAGTGGTGTTTCCTGCTGTCTTCGGCGCTAGCTCCACCTCACGATTGAAGTCTTGTATTCCTGGTGGCTATGGGTAAAAGTTCGCAGCCTCTGGAGGGCATACCTTGAAAAGAATAACAAAGTTGGAAAAGTTCGCTAGAGGGTCTCCTGTGAGTAGTCCACTTACAGGTTGAGTAACCATGCAAGTCAATGGAGCCCAGCTTTTTAATCACAATGTGATTAGTAAAACATTTAATAAATAATAAAAAAAAAATATGAAAAAAAAGCTAAAAAAATAGAACCATCCGGTTCTACCAAAATGTAAAAAAGTCCAACAACAAATATGCCCCTAAAAAAAACATTTTTTTTTAATGGGCTTATGAAGAAAATTCAAGTATATATCCAGGGTATTTTAATTATGGCAGGAGATTCTAACTGTATAGCTGACCCGGACACAGAGGAATTAGAAATAATTACTTAACAATTTTTGAAGAAAATAAACCTTGTGATACAACATACATAAATACTTGGTGCGCATTTAAAAGCGCCATTCGTGGACATCTGATTTTATGTGGATCTATATAATCTTCCAGATAATAGACATAAATGAGACTTAATAAAAAAATATCTACAATCCACTAAAATCATAAACATCTTGATATGGAAAGAGTTAAAGGTAAAAGCATTTCAAATACGCAAGGGGTGTCTAATAAAAAAAAAAGAATGGTTTTATGGGGTAAATTGGAGTGGTCGGGTTCAAAGATAGGACTGATCAAAATGGGGAACAAAAGCGCACTTCACAAATGTGGCCTTTTAGCCCCCAAACACCAGACAAACCCATGCACTCAGGAGAGGTTGCTGAACACATATTGTGTTGTTGTTTGATAGTGACGTATACCTGGAGCTATACATTTATACCTGAAGTACAATTTGACAAGATAGGTGTGGGCCTCTGTGATTTCCGTATGACATTCAAGAAGTTGCGGTATTGTCATGGGGTTGGCTACCTAAAACGAACCCTAACTTATCCAGATGCAGAATGGACAACACAAAGGGAGTAAGTCTATTCTCAAACACTTTGGCATACAATTTAACAACCCCATTCAGCAGGGAAATTGGCCTGGAGGTAGAGCAGTTGTCCAAATCTATCGCTGGTTGGGAATTGTCACTATGAGGGCTTGAAGGTTCTCCTTTAGGATTGCTCTTTTTTCTTTAAAGCCATGAATAGGGAACAGAGATGTGGGACCAGGGATGTAGATAAATTCTTGTAGTAAATGTTAGATAAGCCGTACAAAAACAAAGTGAATAATGGTGCTTCTAATAGATATTCGGATAAATAAAGTATATTAAGTGAATTTAAAAAATTGCTGCCAGCACTTAACACATAACCCCTATGTGAAACAAACAAAACCTGCTGAGGGTCTCATAGACAATATAATCTGTGATCTGAATCCAAGTATCCTTTTTTTTCTCTTTATACACGATGGGTGTTACTTTGTAAGAAGGGATATATTCAATTGTTATATAATACAAAACTGCATGGCACTACTTATATAGAGTTATTATAAACAGAGCGCTGCACTTTATTTATCTTTTGAATGTCAGATAAGCCAACTAGCCCATGGGCTGTTTCCAGCTTTCTCTGTATGATGACCTACCTGAGAAAAGTCCCGAATTTTCTGTTTTTTTCAGTCCTGTCCCGTCACATTTGGGTAAAGTAGGTATGCAAATATAGGTACAAGAAATATAATAAATTAAATAACTTTTATAATATAATTCCAAATCTCACGGGACAGTCCCGCTTGTCATTCAGTCCTGTACCGTTAAATTCGGGTTGTAGGTAAGTATGCCATTATACTCAATTTGCAAATGTTAGGCAAGTGCGTAAAGTCGGTCTCAAATTCCCTGATGCTGATGGCCGGACATTCTTTTTTTTTTTTTTTTGCTTTAACTCATCAGTTCACTGAATTTTTTGCCATCGAGATGTTTTTTGGCCTTTGTGCTGTTTTCAGTCAGCAGTGTTTTTTGCTCTCCCATTTTTGCACATTCTCTTTCATATTGTGGAATCAGAAACACTGATGACCTAACTGAGGCAAGTGAGACCTGCAGTTCTTTACATGTTTGTCGGGTTCTTTAGTGACCTCCTGGATGAGTCGGCGATGCGCTCTTGGAGGAATTTTGTCAGCGGCGCGCTCCTGGGAAGTTTCACTGCTGTTCCAAATTCTCTCCATTTGTAGAGAACGGCTCTCATCGTGATTTCTCTGTAGTCCTAGAGCTGTAGAAATGGCTTTTCAACCCTTTCTAGACAGATAGAAGTCAATTCATACGTTTCTCACCTGCTGCTTTTTGAAACCTTTTAGCCCAGTTCACTTCAAGACGGGTTCTATTTAATTGATGTTTAGATTTAAGATGGCTGGCAGTAATAATGCCTGAGTGGAATGAAATTGAGCCCAATTATTAAAAACATTTGGTTAAGTGTTTGATTTGGTAACTAAAGAGGTAATTATTTTTTCACATAGGGCCAGGTAGGATTGGATAGCTTTTTTCCTTCCATACATGAAATAGTTTAAATAACTTGGGTTATCTTTGTCTAATATTAACATTAGTTTGATGATCTGAAACCCTTGAGTCTGATTAATATGCAAAAGAAGAAATCGTGAAAGGGGCAAATAGTTGTTCACAGTACTTTATTAACATATACATATATTAATATATAAGTCCCTTAATACCACAGTAGCACAGTTATAAGCAATCATATCTTGTTCATGAGCGTGTTTATTAAATGCACTTAAACGCTTCCTGTGGTGTTTATCTCCATTCATAGTTTTTATTTCAATAAAAGGTACTGATTGCTTCTGGTTACCATGAAAAGCTGGATGAGTCAAGATGCTCATGTAATGGGTCAAAATCATAGTTCTTCATAAAGAGCTTTTTGCGCATTGGAAAATTATGGATAGGCATTTAAATATATATAATTGATATTCTGCGATTGGAGGAGTGGTGGAGAGGCTGTCCCCGTGGCTTCACCCGGAAGTGCGGAGAGAGGCCAGAATAGAGAAGATAGAGAAGCATTCTGTGAATTCTCCACAAATCTATTCTGAACATTTGAGGTGGCAAATTGAGGCCCCTGTCAAAGTGCCGTCTGGGTCCCATGGACACAATGTGACTAATTTAAGGGCAGTTAAATTTGCATCCACTATTTATCAAACGCTACCAATTTTCCATGATAACCTTCCATTTTTGCCTCTGTTCTACCCACAGAAATCTGTGCGCCTAGAGGTACATGGAATGTAAATGTGGTTCTGTATATAACTTAAGGTGTCTGTTACTTTAGTATGTTAATATAGATTTGTGTTTCATCATATGGAAGGGGGGATCTTTACGATTATAAAGGCCCCAGTGCCACAGTGCATTCTTTGACATGCCCATCAAGTGCCCTGAAGCCTTAGATGATAATGCTTCTAACTTCTATAGAATTGGCTGTCATAAGAAGCCTTGAAGCCTTGGGGCATTAAACTCATCCCCGGTGGCAGCGAATATAGGAGCGGGGCAATTTTAATGCAAATTGAACCCAACTCTTACAACGAGGGAGCGAGGGCTCCTTTCTTTAAAGATGGCATTGCACACTATTACTTTTAATTACTTAGCAATACTCAGTGGAATAGTTGAACACAGATGGTTTAGAGTCGAGGAAAGTTTGTTCTTTAATGGACAGTGCCCTCCAAATAACGTATATTAAATAGGACAATAACTCCAATACAGCACATAACATCAGGAAGAGGTATTACTATTAACACAGCTCTCGCTTTTTCATATATACTGCACTTTTAAATGACTTGCTGATCTTACTGCACACATTTACATTTTTTACATTACTCGTACATAACATACATTACGCTAAATGATTTTAGCTTTCATGCAATTAGTGTGTATCAAAGTAATTCTTTAGACTAGGACTTTCCAACATCAAATAACTCCAATGTTTTTTTTTTATAGAAATTTGCACTACTGGAAAAATATTATTATATTATTTATAATTATATATATATATATATATATTATTTATAAAAATAAATGTAGAATCCTAAACTGACATAGATTAAAAAAATATTTATGGTCTCTGCTGGACTAAGTAATGCAGTGTACTGGGATATTACCTTGATGTTCTCTGAAACCCAGCAGAGGCTATTATAGAATGCAGTATACTGATCTGTGCTTTACAGAATAAGGTCAAAGGGACAGTTATTTTCATAGACAATCTCACTAAAGAAGAGAGCATATTATTGTTTATTTTATGGAGAAGCTGCAGCTCCAGAGCTGCAGAAGACCCCCCACCCATGACATTTGCAGAGTCAGTGCTGGAGCTGATTGGCAATAATAAAACCCTTTGTCATGAGATGCTTCTCAATTTATGACGAAAATGGCAAATGCAGGGATTATGCAGAATGTAAGGGGTACAATACATTAATTTAGAAGGACCTCTCAGTTATTATATGTGTTAAACTGTAGATGATGGCTGGAGTGTCCTTTAAAAATAAAAAAAAAGTTTAGCGTCTAAGCCACTTTCTGTTTAGTCGAGGGGCTCCTGTCATCCAGATCCGAGCTAAAACCATTACAACATCCACTGAACGACATTGATCTCAGTCGTAAATACAAACATATTGATCGACCCACCAGTCATGATTGAAGCTCTGCATGAGTCCTGGAATCCAATCACAATATCTCAACATTGGGAATTAACTATATGAACAAACTGTGAAAGTCGAGTTGTTCATTATAAAAGTAATCCAACTATACAGTATGTTTTCTTTGATTTTTTGTATTGTAGTGCTTAATAAACAATGGGAGATAAATAAAATAAAAATTAAATAAATAGGGAAATAAATGAGACAGCAGCTACGTTTCCTAGATATATTCTCCTATGGCAAATAGCGATATGAAAAAGAATTATTTTGGTAGGGACTTAACATGCCCTCGATCTAATTCACATTAATTGCTGAATGATAATGAGTTCAGAACAGCCTGTCCTAAAGCTGTAGATCGGTGTCATTACTTTCCAAAGATAAACCATCAATTTCCTAAAGGGCAAATGCATTTTAAAAATAGCAGCAGTGGCCCTAGGAAGATTATTTTAGTTAAACACTGAATTTGGCTGTATAGAATCTTAATTAGTAAGGTGTTCTGCCTAATTAATCTATTTCAGTGGATTAACCCTAGGGGTCGGAACTCCATCTTTATTTCTGGTTCAATTTTAAAATAATAAATTAAAAGACAACTGTAGCAAGAAATAAAATATTTCTTACACTAATAACGTAATTGCAGTAAAACTGTAATGACAAGATATGGGAAATACTTTTTTTAAGGCTCCCTCACTCCCCATATAGCATGCCGGGCACATCCATATCGCACAAAATATCGGTCGGACAGAAAATGCACGTCCCGGTCTGTAATGGCCCAAGCATGCGCTGAACGCTCACCACGCATGTAGCAACTGTCGCGCATCTTTCGTCGGCCAACCGACATTTTCAAACAGACCACAAACTCAACTAGTCAAGTCATGCCAGAGCTGATCCACATTTGGTTGGCACATATGGAGCCTATACTAAAGGGTGAGGGTGTTTGATTCAACTTAGCTCTGGCTCATGCTTCTCCGTGTTTAAACCCACCTGAGCAGCTATAGGAACGGCCCAGTTGACGTTCTGAAAGTTTCTGACAAAGTATTTATCGCTCTCACAAACTTATTAATCCACTCTCAATGAATGTTTTCTTCTTCTGTGTCCTGTCCTTCAGGTTCAGTGAGTGCGGTAGGCGGCGGGCGTGGCTTCAGTGTTGTGCGCCAGGATATGACATCAAATCCCGACGCACAGCAACAGTTGCCGTGTGCATCGCAAGGGAGCGGGATCGGAGGTCTGCATTAACAGACCTCCCGCTCCCTTTATTGTCTTTAAGCCAGTTAAAGGGAGATCCTTGATCTCCCCAACTGGGACAACTTACCCTCACTTCCACTGTGTTCTTGTGTTAGCCATGCAGGGTGTGATTGGCATTAAAATGTATATATATAATTTTATGGGGGTGGGGCTGTCGAGGTATACTTAATCTGGTATACTTAATAAATAGTTTAAAAAAAAAAAAGTGTGGAAACTTTTTGACCGTCCCTCGTATAACCAGCTCTGCACCACCACTGATCACAAGAGGGTATACAGTATATTTAAAGAGGTACATGTTGTTAAAGGTTTTATTCATTCTAACATATCTTTTAAACAGTAACATATGTACGATGTCTTCAATGTTCACTGTGCAAAGTGTCAGAACAGACCAGCGCAGCTGTAATGCCACAAGGGAAATCTGTGCTAACTTAATCACACCTCAAACACTAGGAAAAGTTAAACCTGTCTCTTATCTGGCAGCAAAAGGTTTGGATTCAGATATTGGAAATTAGTTTGATGATAAGCATTACAGTTTTGGTCTTAAATACAACGTAAAACTCCACTGTAAAAGGAAATAAACTGGGCTAAAACCCAATATATGTCTCCGGGGGGCCAATACTGTGATGGTCACGATGCAGTTAAGGTCACGTTTACCCATCTTTTAATAGGACACGCTGTTCATGTGTTAGCCATGCAGGGTGTGATTGGCATTAAAATGTATTTAATGCTCCCTTGTATGTATGTATGTATTTAGACTTTTATATATTTTGTTTTTCTGTTTCCCCCTGACAGCACCTTGTATAAGTTTAAAATTTATTTTTGGTTCCAGAATGATTTTTATCTCCAAATTAGAGGGACGGCTATGGGTACCAAATTTCCCCCGAGCTATGCCAATTTATTTATGCTTTGGAAGAGACCTATATGTATGCGGGTAATGAGCTTGGGGCAAATTTGGTGACCTATAAGCGCTATATTGATGACCTGTTTTTTATTTGGAGTGGGACGATTGACGAATTAAATAATTTTTTGGCCAGACTAAATGACAACCAATATGGGGTTCAATTGTCCTCTACATATAGCGAAGAGAAGGTGGACTTTTCAGATTTGAGCATTTATGTACAGAATTTTAGATTGAAAATTAGAACATTTTTTTAAACATTTAGATGTTAATAGCTACATTTTTTCAGATAGCTGTCACTACACCCCTTGGCTTAAGAATATCCCTAAAAGTCAATTTACAAGAATAAGAAGGAACTGTACAGATCAAGAACAATACATTACACAAGCTACAATAGTTAGGGATTCTTTTATTGAGAAGAAATATGATCCACAATATCTGAATCATGTAATGAATGAGGTGGCCATAAGAGAACAAAAAGATATCCTATACCCCACATATAAAAGGAAAAGCCAACAAATGTCAAATAAGGTGCCTCTTATTTTGGATTATAACGGAGCAGGAGGGAAATTAAAGAAAATCATCAAACGACATTGGAACCTGCTACAAAAAAATCATGATTTAAGAGGTATATTAGAGGAACACCCTAATATAGTATTCAGGGGAGCACCTAAAATAAAGGATAAATTGGTGAAGAGTTACTTTAAGGAGAAAAAAACAAATAGTTAATAAAGATAATTTTTTAACTAGCACTAATGGTTTTTTCAAATGTGGACTTTGTTTGGCCTGCAGAACTGCAAAGAAGGGCAACAATAAGATAACCGAGTTTAAATCAAATAGCACAAACTATAAATATAATATTAAAAAACAAATTACTTGTCACTCTAAAAACGTGATATATTTTCTGAGTTGTCCCTGTGGGCTTCAATATGTGGGGCGCACGACGAGAGCCCTACACACTAGAGTAGAAGAACATCAGAGAAACATCAGAAATGGATACGATAAACAGTGTTCCTAGTCACTTTTTAACCCACCATAACCAAGATCCAAAAGATCTTGAATTTATTGGCATAACACAGGTTGGTAAATTTTGGAGAGGGGAGGATTTTATTAAGAAGTTGGGACAACAGGAGATGGAATGGATGTTTAGACTTAAGACCTTGACTCCTAATGGGTTAAACAGTGATTTTGAATTGTGTAATTTTTTTGTAATATGTATTCTTATCTATTTATTTATATTTATTCAGAACATTGTGGAGTTGAGAGGTGGAATTTTTGAATATCGATAGTCGGATTTCTATATGCATTTTTAAATATTTTATAAACATAAGTATACTTGTATCTATTTTATATTTATTTTATGATTCCTGAGAACCCTGTATATATAACTATATGGATTAACCTATGTGGGGGTTTTATATGCATTTATTGTATGTCATTTTTATATATATTTTTAAGAGAATTTGTATATGCATACAGGACATATACATAGGGGTTAAATTAAACGAATCATAGTGAATACTCACCTGAAACAAATTATTGGCATCAGCTGTTTGATTTCCTCAGCGGCCCTACACCAATTCGGATAGACCGGCTGCTTTATAAACCAGTAGGCAGAGCGTCAAGTGCATGCACCAGATGAAGCGATAAGCGAAACGCGTAGTGCGTGTTGACATTGGGAGGAGTAGCAGCATTACGGAAGTGGATCAGAGGACTAAGACGGCGTCTCTTTGTGGTAGCGCTGCTACGAAGTTTGAAGCCTGGACTCTGTAACATCCGAAACGGAGGACAACAAGTTTGCCTTTCTTTTATACATTAAAATTATTGTTTTTACCTACTCCACTCCGCTGCCTACCTTCTTCATCTACAAGTACCAGTGTGGGATAAAGAAACTCCGAAGGAGACTATTACACTCTATGTATGGGCATATTTATGCCCTTTAAATTGTATGGGTGCGATCTGCTTAATAGCGTTTTTTTAAAAACGTACTTTGATATACTACACCATAATTTTTTTTTTCTTTCTTTTTTCTCTTCCTTTTATATATGAACCTTTTGGATACTGTGTGTGGGAACTCTCGCTGGAAGGGTATTTTTGTACATATTATTTTTGTGTTGCACATATAATTTACTCACTTATTAATTGGGTGCGCAGACACTTGTGTGGTTTTGATTGTATTTAATTTGGAACATTTTGGGGAGTTTGTTCCTGTGTTTTTGCAGCACCACTTCACCAGAAGGTGTCATATTTATATTTAATTAGAATATTGCGCTTCACTTTTTTGTATTTTAAGTTTAAAAAGTGTGCGTCGTCATCTTGGTACTACAGGAACAGTAAAGAACCAAAGATGGACCTTATCCTGCAGATTCAACTCTTTTGGAAAGCATGATAAGCATTTATATATAATTTTATGGGGGTGGGGCTGTCGAGGTATACTTAATCTGGTATACTTAATAAATACCGTATTGGCTCGAATATAGGCCGCACTTTTTTCCCCCACTTTAAGTTTTTAAAGTGGGGGTGCGGCCTATATTCGGGGTCTAGCGCCCGACGCCCGGGACATGCAGTCCCGGGCGCCGGGCAGGCAGCGGGGTTAAGATACAGATCCCCCGCAGCGGTGCAGGGGACCTGCATCCTTCTCCCCGATACGCTCAGACAGCCTCCCCTGCCAGCACTTCCCACGGGGGGGGGGGTGCCGGCACGGGAGGTTATCTAAGCGTTTTACCTCTGCCCACCCCCGACTTACCGGAGCAGACTCCCGGGTGTCTTGCGGGGCCGGCGGGAGACATTTACGCAATACGCAAATGCAACTTCCGGTAACGGTACCGGAAGTTGCATACGCGTATTGCGTAGATGTCCCTCGCCGGCCCTGAAGACACCCGGGAGTCTGCTCCGGTAAGTCGAGGAGGGGGGGCAGAGGAGGACAGCGGCAGCGTATCGCGGGGAGGGAGGACAGCGGCAGCGGATCTCGGGGAGGGAGGGCAGCGGATCTCGGGGAGGGAGGGCAGCGGATCTCGGGGAGGGAGGGCAGCGGATCTCGGGGAGGGAGGGCAGCGGATCTCGTGGAGGGAGGGCAGCGGATCTCGGGGAGGGAGGACAGCGGCAGCGTATCGCGGGGAGGGAGGACAGCGGCAGCGTATCGCGGGGAGGGAGGACAGTGGCAGCATATCTCGGGGAGGGAGGACAGTGGCAGCGTATCTCGGGGGGGAGGACAGTGGTAGCATATCTCGGGGAGGGAGGACAGTGGCAGCATATCTCGGGGGGGAGGACAGTGGCAGCATGTTTTTTTTGGTGCTTTTTTAAAGAAAAAAAACTTTTTCTTTAAAAAAGCACCAAACTTTTAGGGTGCGGCCTATATACGGGGGCGGCCTATATCCGAGCCAATACGGTAGTTTAAAAAAAAAAAAAAAAGTGTGCAAACTTTTTGACCGTCCCTCGTATAACCAGCTCTGCACCACCACTGATCACAAGAGGGTATACAGTATATATAAAGAGGTACATGTTGTTAAAGGTTTTATTCATTCTAACATATCTTTTAAACAGTAACATATGTACGATGTCTTCAATGTTCACTGTGCAAAGTGTCAGAACAGACCAGCGCAGCTGTAATGCCACAAGGGAAATCTGTGCTAACTTAATCACACCTCAAACACTAGAAAAAGTTAAACCTGTCTCTTATCTGGCAGCAAAAGGTTTGGATTCAGATTTTGGAAATTAGTTTGATGATAAGCATTACAGTTTTGGTCTTAAATACAACGTAAAACTCCACTGTAAAAGGAAATAAACTGGGCTAAAACCCAATATATGTCTCCGGGGGGCCAATACTGTGAAGGTCACGATGCAGTTAAGGTCACGTTTAGCCATCTTTTAATAGGACTGCATTGGACTCTCACTTTTCTAGCTGCTGTAACTGCTTTAGGACTTATCTGAAGAAAAAAAGCTAATATACCAAACCAGAGTGAGGTCGGAGGAGCTCCTTACAAGTAGACCATGGATCACTGTAATGGATTATAAAGGGGTGTAAATTAGTTAACCCTTCACACACACACAATTTTTGCAAAGATAAAACCATTTGGTAACACTAAGTTTTCTTGTATCTTATGCATTGCACACGCTTCCTCAGTTATATCAGTCCACAGAGCAGCACAAGAAATGCCAAGTGATAAGTCCCCAAAAATCAGAGCATCTTAAGCCTTTTTCTCTTTCCTCTTCCTTCGGCCAGCCTGGGCGCCTTTCTGTGCCGCCTTCACCAAGCCTTTGAACTGGCCTTGCATCTTTGCCTGTTTCCTGAAAACAGAAGAGACACCAGATCAATACATAAAGCACAGGAGAGGTTTATGTCAAATAAGAAAGAAAACAGAACAAGAGATCATAATCTAGTCCTAAAGGGTCAGAAACCTAGATTTAAGTTTTACTTTACTAAGAGGGTGGTACATGGAACAGCCTCCCATCAGAAGTGGTTGAGGCTAATACAGTGAGGGGATTTAAACATGCATGGCATTGGCATATGGCTCCTGAATCTAAGGCGAGTCTGAGAATGGATTAAGGTTTGAGTCTTTACATCGGGGAGAAAGGGCAGACAATGGTCCCTACCTGCTGTCATTTGTATTTTTTTTAACCAAATTTTAGGTTTCTAAGACTCAAAATGTCTAAATCTAATCTCTATACATTTCACACATAATTTAATTACCGTTGGTGTTCTTAATAAAGTCTTATATAGCCACTCCAACAAGAATACCTGAAGCATGCCTCACAAATGGTGGTAGAGGGCCTCCAAAAACAGACAAATCTAGGCTTCATTGCCAACTTTTGTCTTGGTAGGGATAGTATGCGTTGCTGAATGAAATGACTCAAAGGTCAAAATATCCCTGCTGGCTATAAGAACAGGGGCTTTTAAAACTACGGGGATTGCTAAGGTCATGTTGTAACCAAACTTCCATGTGTCACCAAAAAAAGGGTTTAAAATAAACGTGTGGCATTGGTTGATACCTGGCACTCGATATAAGAAATGTACATATTTACCTTCTGTTCAGCTTGGCTTTGTTTAGGGGGATATAGGCATATGGGTCGTGCCTGCCTTTCTGCTTTACATCCCCTTTTCCTTTCTGGAAAGAGAAAAACAAAGTCTGAGACGAGCAAATACTCTTATACATCATTCCACGGGTGATCTAAAAAAATTGGCATGCAGATGAGCTTGCAGGAATGTTAATGTGTTTGATAAGCTTTTAATAAGCTGGGAGCACAGAGTGTTCATCCTGCATTACTTCTCAGGAATCGGAAAACAGAAAGCCAATAATGATTTGGACAAGGGGTTTGTTTACCTCCAGCTTGAAGCTGCAGCTGGGGCATTACTATTTATAATGCTCCTGTCTTTCCTAGAGTCCATTACTAATTCTGAATTAATCCTATAACGCGTGGCACTTTACATAAATACTTTCAGGGGCTTCCGTTTCACGCGCTGTAAAATGTTGTCTGTGCGCAACCCGCAAACGTTCACCGGCTGCGGGATGCGCACATACAACACCTGCTGCTACCGGCACTTCCGCGGGGGCTTCTATGGCGGAGCACCGGAAGGTGACGTGACGCCGGCGCTCAGTCATAGAGGAAGTGTCGGAAGTAGCAGAGGATGTCTGCGTGCATTGCACAGACCTCCACTGGCTGTCCGAGAGGAGGATCCAGGTCCCCTGCGGGGGGATCTGGATCTCAGTCTTGTAGTCAGACCTCTATTTGAGGTCTGATTAGAAGACAACCTTGAATATAAGACGATGGTTATTTTTCAGAGCATTTGCTCTGAAAAAACCCCTTCTTATAATCGAGCAAATACGGTAATACCTTCCTTGCTCCGAGACATACAAAATAAATCTGCTTGCTATTCGAGAAAGAATCCCTTTTTAAAGGAACAGGGTTCATCTCAGTCCCCATGATCCAAAAATATACATCCATTTAACATTGAGTGCTGTCAATCTTGTTTTAACAAGATAACTATAAATATGCAGGCAGACTGCCAACGGTACCTTAGATTTGTAATTTGTTCCTACGTCAGTCTTTTTGGACAGCGGCCTGTGTATCCCGGCACCTCCAGCTGGAATAAAAGCACATAAGTTTGGGAAAATGGCAAAATATTAATTGCTTGTCAATGGTTAAACAGTAGTAGGAAGTAGAAGCACATGGATTGATTTTACAAACCTCTCCTAATACATAAAGGAATACATTAAAGGAATGTAACAAAGAATGTGCTATAAACCGCCAGGCACCTGTCACTGCCGGCTCATTCCCTCTCCTACACAATCCTCTTAATGGAGCCAAATGCACATGTTTAATGCCGGCCATCACTAGATGGCTGTAAAGAAAACACATCCCATACAAAAACGTATAATTTAAACTATAATTCAACATGTCTACATCATTATATCAGACAAACACCAAGCATTAAATGTATATTTTTTAAAATGGGTTTTGTTGAACAAATGCATGTTTATTAGCCTGAAGCTCAATGTCTAAATATCCTTATTACCTTTGTATTGTGATGATTTTTCCACAGCCTCATCATCATCATTATCTTCTCTAAAGCGCTTCTTTTGTGCTTTTTTCTGCGAAAACAAAACAATTTTTCCCCTAAGAAAATTCAACAAAAGACTGGATGGGTAACTTAACCCAGGGTCAATAAAAAGACGGGGGTCAGGGAATTAAGAGGGTTAAAGCAACAGTGCCTTTATTTGATCACAAAGTTGTCAATCAACCAAGTTAAGATATATAGTAACCCTGAAGCAGAACTTACAGTCCGGATTCCAACTTCCTGCATAAGATCCGCCATCTCTTCATCCACTCCTTCTAAAAAGTAAAGCGAGTGAATTACTAAATGACAGTCTTAGAGAGTGTTCATTCATCAGTGTTCATCCAAATGACATTTTTATGTATAACTCCAATTGGAAAGCACTGTAGTGTTGGCGCTATAAAAATAAATATTAATAATGACTTATATTCACCATGAGGTAGTTTTGAGTTGTCATTTTATAAGACAAAATAAAAGGACAATACTGTGTTAACATTGTTTCATGCGGGTTCTGCGCTTGGGATGAGGAGTGTAGATACAGTATAGATAGAGTGGGGGAATACAGTTTGTAGACATGCAAGACAGCTTTATACAGTGAAATAAACCCCGAGTATATTGTTGGATAAATGGGACTTTATGGTATAATCCAGAGCTACAGGCAGAATTTAAACTTAAGCTGGTCGGATGGACCTGCACAGACACATTATGAGTTTCCATATCTATATAAAAAAAAGCACCCAACTCTTCAAGTACCTGAACTATCAACTACACACCTTTTGATTTCTCTTCCTCTGCTTCGTCATCTGGGATTATAAGACGTCCGTCTGCGCTGGTTTTAAAGTCATGCTGTAATTTGCTGGACTTAAATTCTGGTTTTGTGGCTGTAAGTCAAAGACAACAAGGTTTATCGCACACTATATTTCAGATTGTTGAGATTGAGAGTCTCAGTTATTCTCATATTGTTAGAAAAAGTCCATATTCATGTATTACCGCGCAACCAACATATAAGAGATGCAAACAGAAAAACCCCAAGGAAATAAGTTTGCAACAAACGTGGCCTTAGTGAAGATGTATTGATCGAGAACAAAGATAAGGTTTCGATCCGGAGGATTATTGTCCAGCCTTGATCCTGGCTTCCTTTGCAGTCAGGACAGGGTCTGCCTTGGCACTCTAGTCCTCTTATTCATAGTCCACGAGGAGTGTCTCAATCTTGTACCCGATTAATTTAAAAAAAGGCATATTTTTGTATCTCAATTTGTGTTTCAAGTCTGTTTCAAAATACCTCTAATATTTTACAGCTGCCTGTGCTAGGGGCTATATAGAATGTATTTGTCACTGCAAACAGTAAACCTTTTTGGACTGCGCTATTATAAAAGCAATACTTGTGTCCAATATGGCGCAGAAAAAAATAATGACTGCATTACAATTAGCTTGCGGAGATTGCGACAAGACCTTATCTGTCAATGTTCTACATTTATATTCTCAGATTAATCACTATTGCTTACCCAAGACTCTCTGTGCTGCGTTTGGATCAAGGAAGTTAAGAGGCTCATCTTCCTCTCCCTCCTTTAACCAAGCACTTGTCTTCTGCCTGACCTGCTTCTTCTGTTTCTTTGTTGGCTTCTCATCCTCATCATCTTCATCATCTGTATCTGCCAAGAGGTCTTCTATACTGTATTAAAAATAAACGAATAAGCATATGCTACAGTTGCAGTTACCAACATTCCAAGCAACTGAAAAGGGCTACATTAAGGTAAAAACATCTATTTATCAACAGAAGAAAGGCAAGAAAGTAACCAGACATAATACAGAGAGTACATTCCGAAGAGCTCAATGACTCTAGATTGTCACGTGTCCTGTGAAATCAAATATTTAACTGATAAATCCCTCAGGTTTCCGCTTTTGGCATATACTCAGATATGCACAGGTTTTAGTGACATGAGAACATAAGCACAGGCGAAGCAGATTTCCCTATGACACCCCTATGGTAGGGAGCAGAAATAGACTTACCCATCTCCTTTGGGTTTTGCAGCCTTGTTGTCGTCGTCATCTTCGTCCTGTGATGCCGCCTCTTTGATGGCTTTTTGTTTCTTGTTCTTTGCCTCCGCCTTGCGTATGTTCACCAAGACTTTGTGATACTCCTCTGGGAGCATGCTTTTCACCAGCTCAAACCTACAGACGTTCACAAATAATGAAACATGCATTGAGGACAAAACCAGAAGCAGGACACGGCGTGACCCACCGCGCTCAGCCATCCCTCCAAGGAGCTACCTCTTCTCACTATGCATCCTCTGCGCTTGGCGCTAGGACATGATGTCACAGCAAACAGGAAGACATACTATGGCGTCTCCGTAGCCTAAATGGTCAGGCTACAAGATAGATAATGAGCAGCACCCCACCCCCGATAGCCCAACAAGAATATCTGCCCAAGGCAATGTGGGCATCGGGGCTGCCTCCCCACCCTGCTCCTGATGCTCTAGGCCTAATCAATCTAGACCAGAATATACTGCTGCCCATTTGTCATTATTTTCTATTGTCTAAGTAATCCTTGTTCTGTAGTCATTTTAGGACTTCTTACCCAAACTTCCGGATAAATTTGGTGAACATGTTCCGGAGTTTTACGCGGAAATGACGCCTCATGTCACTGTTTATATTTCCAATCGCCTCCAACTGCAAATTAGAAAAATGCAATGTCAAACTTTTTAGAAAAACAACCATTTTTCCGTATAATTTATCTTTAGGATTGAGTACAATTCAATGTGTATTCTTTAATAAATAAAGGTCAGTTCTGCCCTAAAGTTATGATAAAGAAACTTTAATCTAAAACTAGAGGATCCGAGGCTTAGATGAAATGTAAGGGAATTTTACTTTACTGAGAAGGTGGTAGATAAATGGAACAGTGTCACAGTGAAAGTGGTAGAGGCTAATATAGTCACAGAATATTACTGAAGGAGATAATTCAGGTTATTACTGTTCCAAGCAACTGATGCAGACCAGGGGTCCCTTTCACCATTGTAGATTCTCCATCGTCTGGCACTTGCAATGAAGATTAGCAATTCCCTAAATACTAACATACCATGTGCTGATCTCTGCCCAAGAGGACACTTTAAGAAACCAAAGCTCCAATAGGTTTTAAGGCAAACTAAAACATGATCCAAATATCATTGAGCTGTTGATGGAATTTGATGAGACCAGAACAGTTAAACTCTATAGAAAAATTCTCTCTGTGGTGCATCCTAATCTATTTCTATAATAGAAGATTTAAAAGGACAAAAAAAGGAGGGAGCAAAAAAAGTGGAAGTACCCACCATCATCTGCACATGCTTGGAGAGAACGGTCATATCCATCATGAAGATAACAACCTTAATGAAACCCAGAGCCGCTTTCACCACTTCACGTGTCTTTGAGATGAGGAGCAGGCACACATTCTCCAGCAAGTGCTCAATAACCCCCACTCCCATCTGATCTGTTAAGAGAAGAATTAAGAAAATATAGACATTTGCCAGAAAAGATAACTGGAGCATCGTAGGGGGGGAAAAGGGGACAAAACCAAGGGTGAAAAATGTAAGCCAATAACTTTGTATCCTGCCACCGGTTCCCAGGAAGAGGACACCTAGCATCCCCATTAAGCCCAGAGAGACCATAGAACATAAGTGCTCTAACCACACTAGTGGCAACAAACAGTTAAAGGTGCAAATAAATACAATTTCACAAGCCATCGCATTATGGGTTATACAAACCAGAAACGTAAAGTCTTATTCGCACACATTCTTGCAAACGTAACATACGATTCTAAAGAATACACAATAAACTGCAGAGGTTCTGCTGTAAGAGACGTCACTCTATTGTGTGTGCATCACGGCTCAGATCGTCGCTGCAGACGGGTTCCCGAGAATTAGCACCAGCGATTCGCCCCTAACACTTCCGTCTAGTCATCTTTCAATAATAATTGAAATTTATGGAAATTGGGTTGCCCGCACAAACCCACCGACTAACCTTGTGTTTGATTAATAAATGCATGACTTACTCATAAATGTGTTACTATTCAACTCTACAGCACCATCATATAAGCAGTCCTCCCTAAAGAAATAAACACCTTTTGTGTAGCAGAGAACGAGGGTGATCGTTCACCATTAATATCTCACCTTTGAACTCAAACAGCAGTCTTGTAAGTGTAAGCACAGCACAACTGATCATCGTGACTGAGCCGGTCAATCCAGCATAGACGACGGCCAGGTAGCACTCCATAGCCTCTGCCAAAGGAACATTAAACAGAAGAGTGTAACATAACCTTCATACACGTACACAACAAAACAAATACAACCTGAAATTGAAGATACAAAGTAGTGTATTTAGATAAAACTAATTATTCTAGACACACATTTCATTGCGTAAGTAACAACTGCTTAACAGAAAACAGACGTTCACTAGACACTACAGGTCACCTTTCTGGTCTTCCCTGAAGCGCAAGAAAGCGTGTCCTATCTCTGCCAGCAGAGTATACGCGTTCTTCCGAGCTCCTACCGACACTTCTTTGGTACAGATCATTACCTGTCGAATATTGTCAAAATAAATTTCCGTTTGTCAAAGATCCTCAGTGTAAAAGTGCGATGAGAAAACATTTTGAGGCCAACCACAGCACGATCTGAAGGTTATCTACGTTCACCTTTTTGTAGTGAACTATATCTCCCTCAACCCTCAGATAACCAAATAATCAACGAACTGGTGACTTCCAAAGGCAAAACGGTGGTTACATGCGCTCTCTTATTCCAGCTAAAAGGATATCCTAGCTTAGATGCTTCTGCAATCTGAATCATATGGATAAAATAAAAACTCTAAAGGCTATCTAAATATATATTTCTCACGTGCCAAAATCACAATATGTAAATTAACAAAAAGTGCTATTCATTCCAGGATACAGAATAAAAATATACAGTGCCAAAAACAGAGGTATTGGTATTTTCCCTCGTTTTCCTTTTAACATTTATATGTAAAGCACACAAGGACTTGTTAGAAGCAGTGCAGGCACTTTTATGGCAGAGTTTGGTTTAAAATTGGGATTAGGCTGTATTCATAAATAAAAGGCTAGCTGAGAAGTAAAAGGCTTTATGGGGTATATTTACACCAATTCCTTAACGTGATGTGGACCCTCACCTCTGGGATAATTGAGGCTATGAATTCTTCATGATCGGCTCCAAGCTGCTTCACAATGTGGATCAGGCATTTCAGACGCGGCTGCCAGCGGGGACAATTAAAAGACAAAGGGTAAGACAGACCAACAACATTCACGGATGATTGAAAATGGAAGAATTAGAAACAGGGGGGAAAAAAAAGGAACTTTCTGTTGATTTGTGAAACCTGTGAACACTTCAATTATTTTTATGTGTTCCGCATTACAAAACAATTTGGGCACCAGCTCACTTGAATTTATAATCTTGCTATAGCCAGATCACATTTAAAGTTTTTTTTGAAAAGAAGAGCTGTGGATGTGAACAATGGTCTCCCAGCAAAATATATTTGGGGGCCGCCAAAAAAAATAACCTATAACATTATCTGGTTTTACCCTTTTCGCTGGCGATGAAGCACTTTTCAGCGAACCCAGCAGAGTCTTCTTAAGATCTTCAAGGTTGATATTCACAAACTCTTTACAGGGAGGTCTTTCCCCTCCACAGATCTCTTCCAGGACCCTGTATGCTTTCTTCTGCATGCTGTTGTTTTTATCCTGCCAATGGACCACAATCCGTCATCAAAATAGCCAAGCATACAGTTGATAGATACATTTTATTGGAGTATACTTACCTCCAAGTATGGCAGAATGGTCTGGTACACCTTGGTCATGGAAACTTGATCAGCATAGGGGACCATGGCCACAATGAGATCCAGCACGTACAACCTAGACAGAAAGAACGGATATGCATTCAAGATGCCCTAAATCCCACTTATTTCTGTCTCAGTACTAAAAATAAATATCCAAAGCAGACTTTGATTTTACCTTGTGGTTTCTGAATCATCTGCTTCAGTCAATTTGCTGCTTGCTTTTTCCAAGAAATTGCTGACCATCTGCAAATATTTAAAATAATTCAGTATTCCACATTGTTAGGGATATTAATGAGACAAAGTAGGCAAAACCAATATTTTCTCACACACGCAAAATACCGACGCTACCAAATATTGTAGTACCACATCCACAATATTAATTTAAGGAGATACCCTATATTTTATCTCTGATCCTAAATTCTTTCAGATCGCCGAAAATTATAATTCAAATTAGATATATATCGCCACGATAGTCAATCAAAAATATTTATTGTGAATACAATTTATAAAATATATATATGAGTCACATAGTGCATAATATAAAACACAAAATTCTTAAAACATGTCAAAAATGAATCAATTCAAATACAGTATATTATCGATAGTTATCAATATGAATTGGTATTTTATGAGTTTAACACACAATTAATTTCCAGTCCACTCAGCAACCAAAAATTGATAATAAACAGGGCAGTAATAAAGATATCACTACCTCTCTAATATTAGTTCAACTAATAACAAATTAACAATAATTTAATTGTGTCTAAGAGTATTAGTGAAGTTCCTAATAGATGCAAATAATGTCAAACTTCATCTATAGGTAAAAATACCTTTTCATTATTGTTATTATCACGGGTTATAAGCTGCAGTCTCACAAGCCGTCATATACAATAATGCAATATACTATTTCCCAGAAACAGGGAATTCTATACGAAGAAGACAAAATTCACCTCTATTCAGAATAATAAAACAATTGTAATTACCACCACTTGTTGCTGTTGTCCAACTGGTCCTTGTAGAAGTTAATCCAGGTTCAGTGGCAAGAAATTAAGTGGGAAAGAATATAACTTTCTACAAGTTATATAGGTTAGAACTCAAAGTAACTCTAAGAGTGAGATATGGTCCCAGGATCTTAAGATTCCAATTCTCTGGGGTAAATCTGGTGAATAAATCCGTCAGGGTCTGTCTATTTCAGGGTGCGATTTTTTTTCTTATTATTAAAGACATAAGCTTTTAAAGACAGGGCTTATTATCATAGCCTCCACCTTTTGATTGGAATTCTCCAATCATAACGGTGGGTTTTACCCATTATAATTAGAATTTCTACTCATATTTACACCGTTGTAGTTTCTTAATTTACCTGTGAGAGACGCTCTGGTCTAAGAATTAACTTAAAACCCTAACATATGTGTTTGGAATTTATCCTTGGTCACCCTAATCGCCAAATGTTACTTCCTAGATAGTAACTCAGGTCTTGGTAGTCTTCCCATGTATCCCCCATACGAATTTACATTCCCAAGGATATACAGCGTCTACTCCTTAACTTTCTCATGGAAGATAACATTAATTGTATCGTACATAGTGAAACATCTATATACATGAATACTTCTTTGTTCTCAATTATAGAGGGAACAAAGACAAAAAAAGAAATAATCACTATATGATTAAGTAAAATAAAATGGCTCTGACTCCATTTTGTGCTCATGAAATGTATATATAGAATACATGTTTTCTGTGATAAAATATCTGACAACATTCATATAGATGCTAGTAGCCTTCAAACCTTTAACTAGTTTACTGTAAACACACAATGTAAAATGTTTCAGAAATATTACTCTGATGTTATAGAAAATCTATCTAGTGTGCCATTCTTGCTCTTTTAAAAGCTCAATTTTTATTTGTTCTTATGTCTTGTCAGAACAGCTTTATGTATGTTGCAGGTACGTTTAAATTCCCTCACGTTATTAGCCCCACCACTTCTGTTGTTCCACTTATCTACCACACTTTCAGTGAAGAACTTCAATACATGACAGTACCTGATTGTCTGTGATGGTGAGGTAAGCTTTGACTGTATCGAGTACCGGAAGTCTGTTTGCGGCTCCTTCTCCCGGTCCCGGCTGCTGGCTGTACACATTGAACAGAATGGGGAGAAAGTTCTTGGCAAACCGTGCCACCTCGGCTCTGTCGGCCTCTGTGTGTGTGGAAAGGGGGAGAATGGACCAAGATAAAATTAGCATTTTTTCGCTTATTTTATTTTACCAACATTAATCCCTTAGGATTTCAAAGACAACAAAGAGGTAAAAAGCCAGAATCCATAAGATGTCTTCTATGTCTAACCATTACCAATATAAGCCATGGCACTCAAAAGCTCTTAGTTCAAAGATTCACTCAAAGATAATCGATAATATACAGAAATAAACACTCTCTAATATGCTCTGAGCAATGCTCATCCACCAATTTACCAAGACATATTTTTGGGTCAGTTTACCTGCTTCACAGCCCTTGCTAATGAGGGTGCGGAGAGCCTGGCAGACGGTGAGACGGAGGTCAGGTCGATCGCTGATTGCCATTCCTAGGTGGCGAGCAATGTTTTTAAAAGAGGTAGCAACATCGACTGGTTTGGTGCAGAATCCAGGGAGCATCGTCCACATCTACATATGATGGGGGAAAAAAAATGTATATATATTACACACATGCACATAACTGATTAATCCGTACACATATGGCATTCTTTGTAGACCCTGGAACTGTGGGCTTTACATCTTGAGTATAAGACACCAAAGTTGTTCCTTCAGGAGAAACGAATGATCCATAACATAATAATAACATGCCTATAACTAAAAGAGGATTTACAGAACATTAATGTGTGACCAACAGGATTATTAATAATAATAGACAGCAACACGTAGGATTTGGGAAATAACAGACAATACTGATGACACCCCAAGGGGTTAAAAATTTTAAATGGTAAAATACAATGCAGATGGAGATTTACAAAGCCAATCATTCCGCAACCACATGAAAGAAGATGCAGATGAGTGAAGGCAATCCAAATTATTGGTGGTCTTTGCTTACTTGCCACTGCAGAGTGTCATAAATTTTGGCTTCGAGATTTCTCCCCGCCTGTGCCAGTTCACCAGCTGAAAAAACAAAAAAAGAATCAGTTAGTGTGCTAGCCGACTCTCGTTTCCACTAGACACTTACATTGGGATAGTAGAACAGTACCCCTAAACTCCTGACTTGCCCAACAAAAGCCAACTCAATGTACACACTTTGCTTAAATAAGTACTTTGTCTTGTTGTACCATTAACATTGGCAATTAAGCAACTATTGAAGACCCCAGAACCCATCGAAAGTACCGTAAGAGCTACACAAACACCATATGATGACCGTGGCTTGAATGGGATTTGGTACATTCATAACTCCACAATACTTCAATATCTACATATTATCTATTCAATGTACGTATACCACATGCGTGAAATCAGCTCATGCTCTTATGTACTGCACCCCAGTACGTTCAAAGCAATCTTTGTAAATTACCTCGACTTTTCACTCTGGTGGCCAGAGGCAAGAAGTACCTCGTAAAAAACCCAAGCTCCGTGTTCTTCACGTGGTCTCGAATGACTGGTACGAGCCAGCTGCGAGGGAAGTCGCACTGCTCCCTGACAAGAGAACTGGACATTAGTATGGAAGCATTTAACCCGATTTTCCTCAAACCTTCAGTCGTCCGGTCACATCACATTCCAACAGATAAAACTAAGTCTTGCAGCGCAACAATATTTGTTGTTAATAATAAAACAAAGGTCTGTAAAAGTCACCCGTTACTCTAGATTGTAAGCTCTTTGAGCAGGTTCCCTCATCTGCTGTTTCTGTTAGTCAAATTGTTATGTTACTTGTAATGTCCTGTCTACATACTGTACAGCGCTACAGAATATGCTATATAAAATAATCAATAATAATACTCCCCTCACAATAAAGCCCAACTCCCATGTTTATATTCCTTTTCTTTACAGTGTAAAGATTTTCGAAGATACTAAAATTGTAAATTGTCGGCCCTATATACCGTATTTGCTCGATTATAAGACGACCCTGATTATAAGACGACCCCCCAAAATCTGAATATTAACTTAGGAAAAAAAGAAAAAGCCTGAATATAAGACGACCCCAAAGGAAAAAAGTTTTACCAGTAAATGTTAATTCATGTAAACTATTTTTTTTAAATAAAAGCTATGATTGAGAAACATATTTTTTTTGTTTTTATTTCTTGTATTTTCCAACCTGTCCCCCAGTTACGCACATCTGCCCCCAGGCTTGCCACTCCAATATGGCACTGTGGCCCATGATATGCCTTTTAACCCTCTATATGCCACTGTGCCCCATGGTATGCCTTTTGACCCCCTATGTGCCACTCTGCCTCCAGAAATGCCTTATACCCCTATATCCCATTCTGGCATTTAGGGGGTTAAAATGCATACTATGGGGCAGAGTGGCATATAGGGAGGTATAAGGCATTTCAGGAGGCAGAGTGGCATTAAGGGAGTTAAAAGGCATTGTATAGAGCACTCTGCCTCCAGAAATGCCTTATACCACTATATGCCACTCTGCCATTTAGGGGGTTAAAAGGCATATTATGGGGCAGAGTGGCATATAGGGAGGTATAAGGCATTTCAGGAGGCAGAGTGCTCTATTAAATGCCCCCCTAACGCCACTCCAGAAATGCCCTATGCCCCCATTTAACACACACACACACCCTATACCCCCATTTAACTAACTAACACACACACACTCTCTCTCTCCCCCCCCTTCCCCCGCTCTCCCCCCCTCTCTTACCGGTGCTTCCAGCCGGGGCAGCGGGTTGACGTCGCCTTCTGCTGCAGCCGGAAGGAGGTGTGGCTAGCAGCGGGGGTTTGTATGCGTCCATCGCGCATACTTTCCCCGGCTGTCAGAGATCAGAGTTCCCCGCACCGGTGCGGGGAACTCTGATCTCTGACAGTCGGGGAAGGTCTATGCGACGGACGCAGACAACCCCCGCTGCTAGCCACACCTCCTTCCGGCTGCAGCGGACGTTGTCTACGCGGATCGCGTAGACGTCAACCCGCTGCCCCGGCAACACAGCAGGAAGCACCGGTAAGTGTGTGTATGATGGGGGGGGGTGAGACAGGAGGATCCAGGTCCCCTGCAGCGGTGCGGGGGATCTGGATCTTAGTCTCCTAATCAGACCTCTATTTGAGGTCTGATTAGAAGACGACCCCGATTAGAAGACGAGGGGTATTTTTCAGAGCATTTGCTCTGAAAAAAACCTCGTCTTATAATCGAGCAAATACGGTAAATAAAAGAAATAATAATAAAGATACCAGGAAGCGACTAGTTACCCTTGCCTTGTGTGGCTATTCCTGCTTAAGTATTGATTCGCCTTCCCTGAGTTAATCATCTAGTGAGATAAGTTACATCTGCCAAAGGTATTAGACCCCAAAAGACAGGCTTACTCTGTGCCATCAATCTGTAGGGGAACAGCATTCAAGACAATTTCAGGTCCCATACTCTCCACAGCTGCCCCTATGGCCTGATCTAGATCCGCAGCATATGGGAAATGTGTCGAAACGCGCAGGTCAGCTAGAGACTGCAAACACTGCAAAAAAAAAAAAAGGAGATTCAGTCAATGCTGAACAAAAGCACGGCAAAGGCAATGATGGAGACTTCCACTGCAAAAGGCCAGTTCTTACTTTTTTCATAAATGGATGGCACTGCTTTCCAGCAACCTCAAAGAAAGTCTGCAACACCTGTAGGATGTAGGGCCAGGAAGCATGGAACTTGTACGTTAGACCCTCTTCAACAATCCTGGAAGAAGCACAACTTAGATTACCAAAAAATAATGAATATTAGATTTTAAAGAACAATAAACTGGTGTTGGATTAGGACACCAACTTAATAATTAAAAGAAAAAAAAATCCAATCATGTGAAATATAGGCTTACAATTTTCCATGCCAATATTACCCACTTATTACTAATGCAATAATCTATGCAGCATTCCTTATTCATCAACGAGCCTTAGGGACCGAAAATCCTCGTTAACATCAGCCCCCTTTAAAATTGCATGTTTTCCAAAGGCCCTTTGTCTAACCCCAGCTACGATCGTGTCTCAATGCAGGTGTGCTGAAGGACAAGGTTAAGTGTGCGGATTCTTGTCTTAAGTGGCAAACTAAACATAAAAGTAGTAGGACACTAGTATTACAGCGGTGTCACAATGTATTGTGCAAATATGGTGAGAAAGGTTCTGTAATAGAACCTAGATCCTGCCCACCATACCTGTGATTTTTATCAATACTCTCGGCTGCGAGTTTGCCCGTATTAAATATTTCTCTCTCTGTATAGTTTTAGTATATTTCTCCAAACGCACTCACTTGAACATTTTAAAAACGAGCAACGCCGGTCCAGATGAAGGTGAAGGAGAGACTGTGCCGATGCTGCCAACATTAGCTGCGACACACTCTGTAAGGAGAGACTATAAAAAAAGAGGGGAAAAGTCACAACATTTCTCACCTTATCAGTATTTGTTAAAAAGGATTTTCATTCGGCTGTGCCATTTACATCTCACATCTTTGGACTGTCACTTTATGATAATAAAATGTTAACACAAACCTTCAATGTTTTAGCGGCTGCAGACACAACCTGCACATGAGGAGACAAGAAGCAGTTCATGGACACGGTGAAGAGTCGTGGAAGGTGACCAAGGCAGAGTTCACCGTGCAACCTAAGATGAAACAAAACTGTCAGAACGGGGACAACTCATCTACATAAATAGTTCAGTAAGTAAAGCAAGGCATTTCCTATCGCATTCAAAAGGTTTTGTTAAAAATGAGGTTCAGGGAATAAAATGTCCTTTATATCTTTTCAAACAGAACAGCATTAGCATTCTTAATGCAAAAAAACCCAAAACGACTGAAAAACAGCTTTCACATCGTTAACTCTGCTAATTCTATTCCGCATTGTAACCTTTTCACGCACGATGGCCACCTCTAGAATTTACGCTCGTGGAAAGGCTCAACACAACCTAATGTACTTGTCTCTATATTCGCCTTTCCTTTACGCCCATGAAATACCAGGCATTTTTGATCTAGCACTGCAGCAATCTTTCTTAGAGGTATATTAATTAAACAGGGAGTTAAGAGAAGTGTTAAGGATTTTAACCCAATATCACTCTGCAGTATTAAGGGTTAGTGAGCTTCTCTTGCAGGAAGGACTGAGTTGACCTTCCATTATACAGTTAAAGTAGTAGAGTTCTTAAAATCCATCTCATTAATTTAAGGACTCTATTAGCATCTTACCTAGACAGATTAATATGGGCTTTTTCCATGACAGCTAGCCAAGCCAGCAACGGCTGCAGATCATTCTCATTGGGCAGGTAGTCATACAGAGCCTGGAGAAAGAATTACAGAAGAGAATTTGGCACAAGACCTGGACAATACAGCCCCTCACCTTAAACATTTGAGAAAGATATGGATGAAATAGGAGGGTAAAAATATTCATATTTATTGGCTTATTTTATTAGTCCTGCTGTAAAGGCTTCATACTCACTGTAATGATCTGGGCGTTGAGCTCAGGGGTCAACGTCGAGGGGCTGGAAAGTGAACTGAAGAGGCCGTGAAATGCCTGCATTGCACATGCTGTGATTAACTACAAAAATAGAGAGGGGGAGATACAGATTAAACAATTAAATGGCATAGAGCGTCTCGGAAACATCTAAAGCAATTCCCCTTGGTTTGGAAGCATAAGCTTAGTAATTTCAACGATCATGATTCTATTAAACCTCTAAAGATATATTTGTCTAAAACAAAAAGCGAAGGTGCATTGGCGCTTGAGCCATTACAGTGGAGATGTCAGATGCTAGCCGCTGCTGACCGGGGAGAGTCCAGATGCAGTGGTGGAGAAATCCATCCAGCACTGCGAAAAGTCTTAAGTCATTAAGTGTTGTCACTATAATGTATAATTACTATGCGCATTACTCGTATTAGAGACGGGATGACATAAATCTTCTGACTCCAATACTGAATAGGAAGGGAAATTTCATAACATGGGGAGATTCAATCCTTCATATTGATATGAGACTTGACACAAGTACTTACCACGTGGCTCAACGTCATAACCTTCAGCAATGTCTCACAACAAGACTTTGCAATATTAACAGGGAAACAAGGCAGCAAGTCCTTCAGTAGGGTTAACATGTGTAAGGTTGTTGTGGCTTCTTTATTACCTGGTAGAAGGGAGAGAGGACCACACACATATATGCCTTATTTGTATAGTGATGATAAATGTACCATTTTTTTTCAAAATTCCACCAGCAACTTAATTTCAGCACCACCAGAGAATAAGTGAGTTAACAAATTACTATGTATAGTTTTTTTTTGTTTCACATGTATTGTGTATAAGAAACCCACAGGAATTATAGACCGTTATATGCAAAGAGGACCTACAGATTACAACAATCTGGGAGGAAGATTTTATGGAGAAATCGCTAAAGTAGGAACATGGGTTTTAACCCCTTGATGACAATTGACGTGCCAGAAACGTCATGACTTTAAATGGGTGTAGAGAGCTATCTACAATCGCTTTCTTCACCATAACAGAGTTGCCGGAACATCTCGATGGTGGACATCCGTTTTAAAAGCCTTTAGGAGGCTATCAAAGCTAAAGGAGATAAAATTCCCTGTCCAATTATTGACAACTCCTACCTCCAGATTTCTCAATTTCTTGGATGCAGAATTTGGCAGTGGATGGTGCGGCTGGGTGATGACTGGGTGCGGAATCTGCAAACATGAACTCACTGCCTTTCAAGATGGAGCACACGCCAAGCTGGGCAGCCTTTCGGATCTGAACACAAAAATTACAGCTGAATACGCTCACCGGCTCAGAAAAACTTCAAACAAAACATTGCCGACAGCACTCAAAAGTTAATTGGGCCAATGTAGGTGATCTCACAAAATTAGTAATCTTATCAAACTAAAGTTAGCATTAGGAAAACTATTCCTAATTTTTACTGAATGTCTAAATCCCATTCATTTTTCTCAGGGGATGTCCAACTGTCATGTGACTTGAAAGCAGGTGTCGCATTAAAGCTAACTCACTTTAGGTTTTGCATGAACTGTGAAGCTAAGCAATCCATGATACACTTGTAGAGTTGATGGGTAGCTCCAAGCAGACAGGTCCTGTTTCCGTAGTAGTACAGCCAGGCAAGAGACAATCTGACAAAACAAAAAGTAAATAGAAAATGGAAAACCCGCAAGCGGTGCCAACCATGGTCAAATACCCATTTAAGGAATATGTAATCAATTTGACAACGTGTATCAATAAGCAGGTTGCCAAGGCTCATCATTAACTGCAACGGACATTCCAGAGAAACCGTAGGCACTATTAAGTGTAATTCACTAGTAACAGTTATTTTCTAGGTAACACTAGAACATACCCAACGGACAGCGGAGGTGCCTCCACAGTTTGCCTGTGAGGCCAAGATATCCATGAAAGCCTTAGAGGTGTCTGAAAATTTCTTGATCAGCACTGGACCTGGAACTCTGGCAGATAAAAGACACGGTCAATAGTGAAAGCAGTAGCTAACAAAAAAAAGGGGGGTTGGTTGCCAATGGCAACATAGAAAATACATTTAAAAAGAGTCAATTCAATCAGTATTAGTATCCAAATGCATTCTTAGCAAATCATTCCTTCCTACATTTTGCTGTATTAAACATCATAATACTCCAGTGAGCAGCAGTTCTGGAATAAAGAGGAACCAACTAAAAACCCAATGCAAAGATATTTCATAATTGGATGTCAACAAGTTGGTTATTCTTCAGAATCAGCAGATTACAAATAATCTACAGAGTCGGTGGAGACAGATAGAGAAATACCAACGGCAGCTCGAATGACCAAGGTTGCCAAATGTTAATCTGAAAAATGATACTGACGTCTAATCGTGATTAGGGTGTGCATCATACAACTGTTTTTTAACACAAGACTGACCTCTTGAGGACCAGGTTAAGCAGGTAGGCAACTGCCGCCAAAGACTCTGAAGATTCAACTGCTTCCAGTGTCGTCATCTACATTGAAAAGGGCATTGAGAAGTTAAAACCCACAGCCATTTCACCACACAAAGATTATATATATATATATTTTTTTTTTTTCTTTCTTTTACATAGAATGAGTGATTTTAACACCACTGACAAGTCTAAAATACATCAGTATGCATACAATGTATTACACGACAAATACAAATTCACAATCCATTCTGCCAGTATGTACGGTAATTACCTGCATGCATCAAAATGTATTGTCACGGAAACAGTTCGCTGTATCTTCAATACCCTACATAATTCCTATTACTGACCATATTTAGAAGACAAGACCCCACATCAGTAGGGTCTTTCACTAAGTTATATAATCCCCATAAAAACAAAGATCATAGGCAAATTCACTCACCAGGGCAGCAAAATATTCAGTTTCTGTCTCGCTGCCTCCCTGCGAACGGATCACTTCAGTGACGGCAGCCAGCACAGCACAGATCTGAAGAAAACCAACAAACCCAATACTTGAGACTCAAGACTAGTAAGAACATTAAAAAAATGATTAAAGATGAATCATTTCCAATGAAAGGGGCACTCAACGGCAATTAATACAGTGTTAAGGTATTACTACAGAGCTTTAGCAGAATGTCTCCTCCAAGCCCAAAGTTTCATGCCACTGATGCTGCTGGATGGAGACAGTGGCAAATGCATATGGAAGGGTGTCAAAAATGTAAAGGGACCACACAGCTATCATATACATTAAAGTGCATTTAATGGCTGAAGAGTACCTTAACATGTGAATACCGAGAGCAATATAGTTTCAATTATTTTTACACCGTGAAGGTGGTATATGGGGGGAAAAATACAAGAATATTTAATATCAGTGGTTTCCTTTTTGGTAAATAAAAATATACTGAATTACCGTATAAATCATTTAGTGTCACAGACCCCTTGACATTGAGATATGTGAGTAAATTCAGCTTGTGTCATATTTGGGAGCATTTCACATATGATCTCAAAGGTTCATTGCTGGCCATCTGTACTATACTATTACTACTGTCTTACACCACCACTTATTCATTGCCATATTTTGCCATTTATCTAATCCTACACCTAGACCCAGCCTGTATCATCAGAGAAATTCTCTCCTTGTCGCACAAGACATTATGCCTTCACATCTACAAAATCAGAGGTCACTAGCATGAACCTAAGCTGATGATTTTTAATGAAGATATGATGTACCTCTTTATGAGCAGCAGAGTTAGATTCCCAGTATCTCTGCACTTTCCCAAACGTAACATTAGTGCAATCAGACAAGCCACTCAGGAAAGAAACACCAGATTTCACTGTCATCGCCATCTCATTCCCATCTTCCATGTATTCTTGGGTGTTCTCAGCTTTGTTTGATAAGGACAGTGAGCCCGACTGCAGATCATTGTGAAGTTTGAGAGCATCTACCGTCAAGTCACTTTTGCCTAAAATAAAAAAAAAGCTGTATTAAGTGTGTGTGTATATATAAATAAATAAAAGACACATCCCCACATAAACAGTGACTGCCATTCAATAAATCAAAACAAAAGAGAATAACTTTCAGTATGAAGACAATGAGCTTGTTTTATCTGCATATATCCCAGAAAGCAACAAATAGATTTGGTTTTAATTATAACTATTATAAATGGCCGACAATATATCTAAAAGGACACTCCAGCCGTAATATAAACTTTGATGTATATCATAGCTGAATAATTTGTGGAGTCCCCCTAGCAAACGCACGTGGGGATTCTGAAGAATTTCTCATATAGATTTTCGCCTTTGCCCGACCCCCAGTTATTTTCCGTGCAAGAGACGTGTTCAGCGGAACACATCACCCTGCACGTGAAATATTAAGGCCAATCAGTGCTGGCAGCCAAGCAACGATTTAGAATTGCTGGATACAGGATTGTATTGTATTGTAATGTATGTATTAGAAGCCCTGGCTAGTTAATCACACTATAATGCTCTGTAACCCCCGTACCCGACGCAGTTTAGCGCTGATCGCCTTTATATATTTCCACTGGAACTACGTACACGGGATGCGGTGGACTGGTATTTTCACTTCTGTATCTTTTTTGTATACGTTGATTTATGTTTTTGGGGACATGCAGATTGTATAAACTTTTTTGTCTTTTGGATTAATTTAACATTAAAATTAGTTGAATTAGATTTGGTGTAGTTTCTTTCTCAGTGTGCAGCTCAATATGTATTATACTTCCACATCTTTCTAACATATCACAGATATGATTCATGCTAAAATATGATTTTTCCATGGAGGTAGATTTGTATTTTGTCAGAATGTTAAACTTATCTATGCACAGAGTAAGTTTCTTATTAGCAAAGTTTTAGACCTGTATAATGAGGGTGCACTCTAAGCATGATAGGAGTTATATATCCCACGTTATCGATAACAAAAGTTGTCAATCATCATCCACCCTGTCAGTTTCCCCGATTGCCACTGGCCACCTCTCCTTCACAATAATCCAAATTCGTCCTATACCTGCCCCGTCCCTTAATACTGACCCGAGGGGCGACTGAAGAAACGGCTCCGAGCTGCCTCCCTGTGTCGGCGGACCTCGGGATTGGAGTCGCTGCTATGCCCCTTTTTCCACCGTTTCACTTTACCGGCAACGCCGGAACGAAGTTTCCCCACTTTCCCCATGACCGGAGCCCCTGTTCAGACACGCTGCACCCACGTGTGGCCTCAAACACACTGACGCTATTTCCGCCGCCAACCGGTGAACGACGACTCTATGGTTTTGGTCTCCGGGGCTCCTCCAAAGATCACACTGCCCCCTGGTGTTATCGGACATATCGGTCCTAATATAATTTTATTCTATTATATATACGGAAAGGCAGGAGGGACCGAGACGTCAAATAATAACCCCTGAACACCCCATCACAAATATCCCATTGTCATGAAAACCACTACTGTATTCAGGCTTGGATTAAAACTGTGATGTATCGTTAACATTTTAACTTTAATGTATATGCTAAAAGAAGTACCTTTAAGTTTATGTCATAACCCCAGGACTGACCCAAAAATGACACACTGTACCACACACGCACATACACAAAAACACAAACACATTGACTATGTAACAATAACACACACAGAAACTCATATTAATACACCCACTCAGACACTCATGCCAACACAGCCAGACACTCACACTAACATGCACACACATTAACCTACCCAGACACTCACGCTAACACATACCCACCCAGACACTCACACAATCACAATCAGACACATTAACACACACAAAGTGCCACCGGGCTCCATGTAATGGCCGGCCCTAGATGTCCCCCTTCCAACCATGCTTCCCAACACAAGTGTTCTGATTTTAAAGCTTTTAGGGCATAAGAAGAGTATTTTGAGACCTCCGATGTATAATTTGGTGAAATGTAATACTGGTATCATTCCTGGACAGTATAATTCATGGAATTTATTCTTCCTTTCTTGCAATAAAAACAATGTAATCTGTGGAGAAAAATATATTTTCTCAATTATTTCTATGGCAAGCCGATATCCAACCCTTCCTACTTCAAAAAGTTCCCATTAGTCAAGAGCAATAAGATGGTAAAAAGAAGCCAAAGATTTCTTCTAAATGGTGCAACCTAGTCTGAGAGTCTTGTCATTGGCTAATTTTAGACATGTGACATTTAATTGATCACAATTAAAATTTTAATGCATGCACCCCATCACAGCTTTTACTTACATAAGTAAATGAATTAATTAAAACTGCCTATAGTTTGTCAATTAGTATAATTATTTCACAGATACTGAGTTTAGACGGTCACCTCATAGAAGCAGCCTGTGGCAAAGCCAGCAATTTCTAAGCAATTTCTAAGTCCTGAAATTGTGTGTGTGTTTGCGTGCGGATGTGTAATTGAGCAGTGACACTGTATGGACTGGATAAGTGTATGGTGAACAGTGTCCTGCGGGAACCTAACCCCTATTTCTCAAAAGGATCAATGGTTCCTTATTCATGATTTCTGTAATCAGGGGGTCTTCAAGAAGCCTAATCGCTGTGAATAGTGAGGACCGAGTGCAAACCTTCACAGGTTTTATCTGGGTTTTACTTCCTATAAACATCTCTAGACAGACAGCTAAGGAAGCCCATGTATCCTTGCGGAGCCCAGAGCAAGAAGAATTTGAGGGGCCTCTGCGGCAGGTAGACCTCATAGTCATACTCTACCTCACGCTATCCCTCACTTGTGTAGTAAGAAGCGGCAATTTAACTATAATGAAGGACTAAAAGTCTTATAGGAAGAACCCAGTCACCAAAACAGGCTTTTCTTTTCAATGCAGGGTCATCTACAACCAAAATGTTTGTTTGGATTTTCTGACCAATGGAAGACCTTACCATCATACCAGTAATTACTTTAAAGACTTTTCGTATGGGAGGACGTGAAGACTAAAGTGGATCTTCCCTCAGGGAGATCCTAGAAGATCCAGCCGCCCAAAGCCTTCTGCCTAGGTGGGAAGGAAGGGGCTGCATATCCCTTTGGGGAGTGCAGCCCCAGAAGACGAAGATTGGGGACTCGGTTCCACTGTGGCTTCCACAGTTTTGGATCACCGATCACCTTCTTCACTTATTAGATGGTAGTAGAAGACAGAACATGACCTCTGGCTCTCAAAAATCGAATAATTACTTTGATATCAGCCAGCCTGCATTGTGTGTTACAGACAGACCCATATACTCTGCTGAGAAGGAATGGGAAGGGCTGCACTCAAGCAGGGGCCCAGATCAGTAATATCTTAAAAAATAAGAATACATTGATATCAATGCCTTGATCCCAACTTCATCCGTTATTATTATTTATTGATTCATATTGCGCCATCATATTCCTCAGCGCTGTGCAATATGCATAATGTTACTGCCAAACTGCTCAGAAAATAGATTTCCTATGCTGGATTTACTAAAAACAGTTTAAAATATATCTGAATATATTGAATTATTAATGATAATATTCACTTGTTTTCTGTGCACTAGCATGTGCTGTAGAGGTGGACAAATGTTACTGTTAAAGTTGATGTCATCTGAATAAACATTACACCTCTGACCTCACGGACTCATTTCTCCTCCCCTCCGCTTCTTTCATCCTATTCTCTCCTTATCCCTTCCTCTGTTTGTTTTTTATTTGCTTTCTTTGACCTCCTTTTCAATGTAAGCACTTTATCTGATGGTGCTGATAATGTTATTTTATCTGATAATGTTTTTATTATTATTATTTTTTTTATCGATTTATAGATGTAGGTGAGGGGGGACCTGCTTGCAATCTTGAAGTCTATTTAGTCTTATTGTTTCCCTGCTTATTATTAATACAATAGTTTATTCAAAAAATGTTATTTAAAAAGTTGCCTGGATGGGAGTTACACATAAGAACAAGTCTGCGTCACATTTTCTTTTAACAAATATATATAGTTGTACCGTGTTAGCTGTAGATAGAAAAAGAGCAATTTTGGTAAAAGACAATTCCTTTATTATTAACTGAAATATAATAGATTGCAAGCTTTTAAGACTATCTCTTTCTTTTCTACGGGTAGAAGATGCCTGAAAGATAGACCTTGGTGGTCTCAAAAGCTTGCAATCTATTACCCTTCAGTTAGCCAATAAATATATTTTACCAATAAAAATAAAATCACTTGGTCCTTTTGTCCAGACTTTTATTAGAGCGATACCTTTATACGTAACACAAATACCCTGAAAAAGAACAATACGGTATACATGGTAGTGATCACACGTAGCTGAGTGTACCGTTATCGCTTACTCAGCTGAGTACACCTCCCCCCAAACAGGATCAACAGGAAACCTTGGCATCAGAAGCTGCTTTGCATGGATCCCGACAACTAATCATCTGTTCCCAGCTCAGCTTGTTGTAGAAACCATTACCAAGGGACAGAGATCAGGGGCTGTCAGAGAGGGAGCTTTGAATAAGTAGGCAGCCGCAGATCAAAGTCTTGTTTATTAGAGAGCACGTCTTAACACGAGCGCCCGGCATAGTTGGAAATACACTATGTTTACTTTTTAATTTATATATATATATGCAGAAAGGGAATTGTTATTGCGATGTCTCATGTTCCAGACGACGTGAAGCCCGATGAAGTGAATCTCTTAGATTTGCTTAGCTGTAGAATTGAACCGGGCAGCTCAGACAGCAGCTTGGATGAAGAACTGACATTCTCTCCGGATTTGGGATTGTCGCCCGTCATCTGTTTGCCTGGTAAAATGGGGCGTCAGACTGGCGCATACAGGTAAAGCTAATATAAATAATACTTTTAGTGTGTGTAGGGGAGGCTTGGTGGGATGGGGGATATCAAGCCTTGTTAAGTGGTCCATAATACATTTGACAGACAATAATCTCAGTCCTTTCCGATGTACGCTCACAATTTGTGACTGCACACCCTCTTGCCTTTGTATCTTGCATCCCACCCCATATATATATACATATATATATATATATATATCATGCTTGTGAATCGCAGTTGTGTGGTGTTCCATGAACCCACTTTAACATAATGTAATAATTCTTATGAACTTCCAAATGTTAAATCCTAAACGTGGTGTCGGTTTCATGTTTCTGTTCAAAGGTGACGTATCAGCTGAAATATATGAAAATTATTGCATTGTAGTAAATAATTTTTTGTATTTATCAAATAGTTAATAGTTCACTCATTGTAGCAGCTGTTTACATGCGGACCAAAGAACAGCCTTAAGATCACTATTTTCCTAAACCTGACATTGATTCCACATACATGTCTTCTTCTGGTGGATGTATGCACCCTACTCGCTTAAATGGCTTGCCTGCCTCTGAAATGCACCACGACAAAAACACTGATGACAAATGTATGACGTGCTGACGTGTTACATCATGGTAATATTTTACACGCTCATTGTAAAGCTTTGTAGTGAGTATATCATGTACCGTAGATCGTTACTATGGAATGTTTAATGAACTTGCATGCTGTTACCCCAATAAGCATCCGGTACCCTTTGTTACAGGTTATCTGGCATCTCTCCAAGACGAAGGCTGAAGCTGTCCCCTGAGTCCCAGAGTCCAAGCCCCACGGAATCATCTAATTTGCCTCATACTACCATGGAGACAGCAACTCTTACAGGTCTGGACAAAGCCCCGTTCAATCGACGCATGCCCATTACCTCTATTACAACAGACACAGGGTTTCTCATTAATACAGCACAGCCAGATACTCCTGGGATAATATTAGAGACGCCAAGAGATTTTGGCACTTTACCCAAGAACTTTGATCGTTTGCAGTCACGGGGTTGCACTGTATATCCGCTGCTGCTGCTAAAGGGTTAAAGGCTTAATAAATTTCTTAAACATTTGTCTATTTAACAGTAATTATTGTTACGAGCAACATATTGGGGTGACTCACAATGTTCTATAACAGTTCTGAACCAGCACTTTCTATTACATAAATGCTATGGAAATGTTACCTTTTTTCCTATGTAAAGTAATTCATTAATTTACAGATTCTACGTTCTCATTTAATATCTGCTTATTTCAAAGGGGGAAATGCTAGAACAAGAAGTCATGATCTAAAATCGGAGGGTCGGGGGGTTAGATACAATGTAAAAGAGCTTTACCTTATTGAAAGGGTGGTAGGTAAGGGGAACAGCTTCCCAGCATTAATGGTAAGGAAAGTTAAACACTTAAGGGATAGGCAAATGGCTATCCTGAATATATGATGACACCAAGGACTGGTAAACGTCTAAGACAAGACAAGTGTTTACTCTTCAGTTTAAATGCAGGAAACTGTAGAATTAGGATTTACGAAAAACCTTATAATTTCATTTGTGTAATTGCAGGTATCCCTAATGAGAAAACTCCCAAGCTGAATTCTCATATCTCCAGAATAAGGTACTTTTTATGCTGAATTACTCAGATTTACTGCTGAAAAGTAGATTTAAAGGGAGTCCTACGTGGAAAAAAATATGTTTTCTTTCATCCGGTACATTAATCTGTAACATCATTTATTGTCGCAGTAATGTGAATAGGCTGAGTGCAAATCATTTTCTAATTCTTTAAACTGGTTATGAAGCCAAGCAATGTCCAACCTGCTTATATATAAGCTTATATTATATGTACTGTTAAAAATAGATATATTCACAGACATAGTGTCTCCACTCATATTTACTTAAAGATTATTGCCTAACTAAAATCGTGCTGCAACTGAAAAGAGCATCCATCGCCAGATTTATTCACGCTTATACACATGGATTTACTATGGCAACCACCACATAATAAAGGGATAAATTGCAGGCTCAGGGGTATAACAATCATGGTCACAGGTGTCGCAGTGGCGCCTGGTCCCGTCCCCTTCTAAAACCTGCCAGCTATGGCCAACACTAGCAGCTAGGGCCACGGATATTGTAGAGATTATCCAATCAAAACACAGGCAAGCTGTTTGGAGGCTAAGATGGCACAGGCAAGCTGTTTGGGGGCTAAGACAGCATAGACAAGTTGTCTGGGGACAAAGTGTTTTGGGACAATATTGGAATTAAATCTGGCATTAGAAACATAATTACACTGATTCTAAATAACAAAATCCTGCCGCGAAATCAGTTGACGTCAAATCTTTGTCCAATTACTATTTTGTAAGGGCACAATTTATTCTATCTGGTATACATGGCAAGGACACTGATTGGTTGAAATGTTTGGTTGCCATAGCCGCAAAAGAAGCTTCTTAAATTTTCTGTGTTGTTTTTTTTCTTGCGTTATAAAAAAATATAATATACATTTGTATGTCAAGTCTACGCTAAAGAATAAATAAGACACATTTACATTCTATAAGGTTTACATTGTGTTGTTCTGTAGAACAGTAAATATATTACTGCTAAAAGTAATACATAAAGTAATGTACTGCACAATATGGTATCTCTTTCGGGTTACTTTTCACTAATTCTAACAAAACCACACATTTCTCCCCTGTAGGGACTCTTCTTTTGAAGCAAGGGACTGGAAGCCAGTAAGTGTTTCTGTTTTATGCCTTTTAGATGCAAACATGGGCAGATATATCTGTTAGATAAAATACAGTTCATGGAAAAATGATTATTTTACTTTCAGCATTAAACGCAGTGTGGTGTCTATTAATGTAGTTAACACGGAAAAAAAAAAACAAATTTTATTTCATTTTACAGTAATAAATATCAATTATCTAGGATTTATCATTGTTGTCAGTCATGTGATATTTTGGGTGACTTTCCCTGTTCAAACACCACACTGAGCTGATGCTTTATGGCAATTCTGATATAATTTCATTCATAGACTTTTATGAGTCAGAATGTCCTGCTAAGGGATCAAGACTAAGTCATTCTATTAAAAGGAGTCAGGGTGTATGTCTATTAGATCGGGCCAAGAAAACACAGCACATTTCGTCCACGTCCCTGGTTCCACCTCTTTTGCACGTTCACAGTTGTTAGCAGTCCAGAGACAGCTGGGACTGTGTGGTAGGGACTGTTCTGATGAATCTGTGACTGTTGGTATTATTATCTGCAGGGCCCATATTCTGGTTAAAAGAAGTCATAATATGTGCGTAATTTGTACAGGTTAAATTGTGAGATATTATTGGGATTGCAAATCAAATTTGATTATTAAATCACTCTAAGGAAGATCACCCCATCTGATCACCCTGCCAGCCCTGCCACGTACATCATACGTGGTATATCTCAGGTAACCTACAGAACTGAAATTATATATATATATATTCTTCGGCTGTTTTTCCAGCACGTAACTGTTTGTTATATTTGTTTTTAAAGAAAAAACCTGCAAGAAGAGCTAAAGAAAGAGACAGTGAAAATGCCCCTCATCCATACTCAACTAAGGTAAAAGGAAACGCTGAAATCCAGTATCTGAGCATGAAAACATATTAAATATGGTTAAGAATAACATGGGAAATAGCAGTTAGGGTCACCGGGTATCTCTGCGATCACCCAGCCCTGTGCGTGTATGAGAGCAAAGTCCCGGCACTGAAATAAGCAGGGCATAGTGGTATCTTAGCTCCTTCTCATCCATTTTCCCCTTACTTTTTGCCGTAATTAACCATTTGCTGCACCAGGTTAACGGTTTGCTCATGATCTGCCTATTCCTTGCGTAGACAATCTTTGATTGTTTAAGACTGTGATGAGTTTCTGTACTGCATGCCTAAGAAGTATGTCCAACTATCGATTTGCACAAGACAGTATTTAAGTGGGGGGGTTGATCTATACATTATGCTACCCTCCTACAGATCATCGGGAAGATAGAATTGTATCCATGAACATCTGAGTTCTACATCATATATGATGCATACGTCGGGATTAAAAAAAAACTCACAAAAACAGCATTGGCTAAAACATGTTTTCAGCACTATCCAACCTGCCCACTATTTCATGTTCTACTTTGAAACCATGTTAAAAAAGGATATAACTTAAGCAGTCTGTTGGTGGACAAATAATCCTCCCCTATTTACATATCTCTTTTATTTTCAAGAAAAAATCTCGCGTGAAGCTTGCAGAACTGTTCCAGAGTCCGGATTGCGTTACAGGACCAAAGATCCAGTGGTCAGAAAGAGATACCGGGTCCGGTACCAAGGAGGTTAAAGTCGAACATCCTGGAAACAGGGTTGACCCAGAGCCCAGGCTTTCTGTAAGTAAATACTATACGGTATGAGATCCCTTCTTGTTATGGATGACCGACTATCATCACCCCTCCATAACCAATGCCAACGTGTCCCAAGGGCACCTCAAGATCTATCCGTATAAATGAACCATTGGTTGTAACAATTTCCTTTGTTATAATCACCGGGAGAATACTGTGTTTGCTTAGTTTTGAAATTAAATTGCATTGAATAATGATCATTACGATGTACGCGCCAATATCTTTAGAAGAAAGCAGGTCAAGCCATCAGCCGCAAATAAGGTCAATGTTTATACTCACAAAAAGATGACCAAAATGGTAAAAGTGTTATGTACTCAGTGGGGGGGGTGCTGGATGGAGAGATGTGAAGTTTCTCTACAAACATATGTAGATAATAATAATAATAATAATAGAGCTTAATTAAGATGTTACCAGGCGCAACCCTGCAGTGGTTTCTTTGACCACAGGTAGCTCCCATTAGCTCTCATGCTCCTACTAGATTGAAAGCTTTGCAGCCCATCATAATACAGCAGAGGAGATTCTAATAAACAGTTCTTCAGATATTGTGGAACTACAAGTCTCATTGCTGTCATCAAGAATCTGGAAATGAGAGCTCTAATGGCTAGCTGAGTATCATGAGAGTTTCTTCAGCTGGAGGGCTACTTGTTGGATTTCTCATAAGCCACAAATGTTCCTTTGAACGTGAATAAATATTGCATACCCAAGACAAATAAATAATCTCTCGCTTCTCCTTGTTGCAGATGAGCGCCAACAGTCCCAAATGTAACATCGCGGACAGTGAAGATGATGAACTGATCGGAGATTTTACTAAAGTAACTTGCTTCTCTGGCACTTAAAAAAAGCAAGTCTCTGTCTTTATATGTTAAATAGAGACGGTTTTATTTTAGTTTTCCCCATTCCATTGTGATTAGGCTGGGGTTGTAGTGAAAAACAGCTGTAAGGTTGAAGGGTTGCCCTTCCAGAAGTCTTATCTCTATCTAATGCCCCTTTGAATACTAGGCATACTAGGATACTAGGATCTCACACAACTGTTCTAAATCCCTTAAATTCACCTTTTTCCCCTTGTTTATAGAAATATTGTTTACCAATTGAACAAGGGAAACACCAGGACCTTAAGTATATAAGCTGTGCAACTGTAAGTAATATCTGACATTTTACCCTAACCCTTTAGCTTTTATAGAAATTGTTTTTTTCATTGAGGATTGGAAAAGTCTTGTGTAACAAAACCACTTTGGCAGAAATCGCTCTAACAAATGTTAATGAGGTTTTTCCCAGTTCTGCTATATTATAATTAACATAAATAATGACTATTTTGTCAATTTGTACGAATGTCTGAAAACGAGGAAGGACCCCCAATGCAAAAAAAAACAAAAATCAAGCAAAGAGCTTTGAATTTCCGTTTGCATTTCATTGTTTTTTTCACTCTTACTGTCCCTCACGCTCTCTCAATGTCTCTCTACCGTCTCTGCAGTCTGCTTCCATGCACGTCCTTTTACACATCTCCATGCACATCCTTTTACACATCTCCGCAGTACGAGAGAGTGTGAGAGATAGTAAGCAAGAGTGTGTGAGAGTGAATGAGGTGAGTGTGTGAGAGTGAATGAGGTGTGTGAGAGTGCATGAGTGACAATGAATTTAGTTTCAAGAAAACTGAATGGACCAAACACGAAAAAAAAAAAATAATTTATTTGAATTGTTTTTGGTCCATGTGCACAAGTCTGATAAATATGCAGCTACAGTCACCGTGAGTTAATGCCTGGAGAAGACACGGCTCTAATGTCTACTAGAGATGCAATCCCAAAAGTGAGAATGTTAATTTAGGAGGCTAACACACCTATAGCTCTCTTATCTATGGAAAAGGCCATTAGTTAATTCATTACAATGGACAAATATCAGTCGTAGTAAATTAGAAAAAAAATCCTCACCTTTTCTGTCCTCATACGATCTGTATGCTAGAGATTTCTTGCACTGTACAGATTTTTGGCATCCTGATGACAACTTCTAGGCACAAGGATCATGATTCCATGAATGACTTTCACTTACCAATTTGTGCAGATCCTTCTTTAATTTCATATTAGTAGATGAATCAATAACTCTTTAAATAAGCAATAACGTATTTATTACGGTAACTCTCACACTGGAATTTCGTTGTTGGACTCTCAGAAAGAACAGGTTGCTTAACATACCCAAAAAGTGACCGAAATACCCCATTAATGTGTTCCAGTCAAATGGTTGCATCAGGGAAGATAATGTAGTTGTTCTCTGTTTTCGTTGTAAGATTCACACTTTAATAATTCTTTTTTTCCCATCACTTGACTTCTGTTGCTTTATCTCCAGCTAGCAAAGCTGCTCACAGGGGAATATAACGACGTGACGCAGCAGTACTGTGTGGTGGACTGTCGATATCCTTATGAATTCTCTGGAGGACACATAAAGGTATATTAGTTACATGATACCATGTGCAATATGACGAGGGCTACAAAAACGGTAAGGGGTTTTCAGGAAGAAAAATATAAAAAAAGACTTAGGGATCTCAATATATATATATATTAGGGAAAGAAGAGAGAGGAGATGCAATAGAAACATTAAAATACTTAAAGGGTTTTAACAAAGTACAGAAGTGAAGCTTATTTGAAAGAAAGAGGAACGTTAGAACAAAAGGTCATAATCTAAAACCTTCACAGAGAGGGTGGTGGATAAATGGGACAGCCTCCCGGCAGAAGAGGTAGATGCTAATACAATGAAGGAATATATATATCGCAGCCAGAAATACCCAGGTTTCCTAAAATGCGTTTATTCATGTAACAGTGAGTTGAAATAGAGAAAGGCACACTGCAGCCATCATACGCTCTTTAATATGCACCGGTTGGCCCCTACGAGCTCACTGGGCCCTAGGCAGGCTCCTGGGGTTCCTAGTGCATGATCTAGCTCTGAACAAGACTGCAAGGGCTGAAAACATCCCACAAAATGTATTTATTTCATCCTCTAATACTAATTTTGCAAACTCTCTCTTTGTTGAAGGGCTCCAAGAATTTGTACAGAGAAGAGCAGATATCGGACCATTTTATGAAGAACTCGTCTTTTTCCCAAAGCAGGAACCTCCTAATCTTTCACTGTGAATTTTCTTCCGAGAGAGCACCCAAGCTGTGCGTACCAACTAATATACTTTGCTGTTTGTATTAGTTTCATAGTCATAAATACAAAAGAATATCTTATAAGGTTCCTTCGTAGGCACATTCTTTTAGGGGGGATTCTGCAAAACGGACCACACAATGGTTTAAAGGGACCCCACTGCTATCATATGCATAGAGTGAAATGAATTAAGACCCCCAGATGATGTCATGTATACTGGGTGTTTCCCGAGTTTAATCATGACCATTATTTTTTGTAATATTTCAGAGAACAATAATTGGCTGTTTATAGGGGAACTGATGCTCATAAAAATAAAAGCTTGAAGCTATAAAACTTGAAGTAGACAGTTTAAAGGGGTTTAATATATTCACTAAGGAGGGAGTTGCACTTTCATCTCAATGACCTCACTTTATATTAGAAAGGGCGAAACCCATAGAGCTTCTGCTTGTAAATATCTTGTTTGGCCCTATACAACGCATATTTAAGTCAGGTTTCTTGAGACGCACGTCACTGATTGAACTATGCATTATGACGGGTCCGCGCAGCTCTCCTACATGTCAGTTTTCCAGGCATGGCTCTTTATAATCCATCGTGACTTTGAGGAGTTGAAACCACAGCTCTCCTGCAAACTCCAATTACAATACGGGATTTCTGTAGGGATTAGATTTAGGTCACCCAAGACATCCTTTGTCTTAATATCTGGACTGCTGCCATAAAGTGATAATAATATTCACACACCAATCAAATAGTTTGACCTAAAAAGTAACACAATAATACAACTTGAAAGTCTTCCGTATAATCAGATTTCTTTTTCCATTTTACTTGTTTTGTTGCAGGTGTCGAGCATTACGAAACCTGGACAGAAATGCGAACGTGTATCCGCAATTATACTATCCTGAGCTTTATATCTTAAAGGGAGGATATAAGGAATTTTACGAAAATTTTAAGGTACGCATGGATGGAAAGTGATCATAATACACATTTTGTTACAGAAATACACTTATGTTGTAGACTTTGCCAGCCTTCCTATCAACAAGTGACATACTGTATGTATCAAGTAAAGGACTATTTGAGAAGCCAGACAATTTTCTTCTATGCAGCTTATCCATTCAGGTCATACCTCCTGTAGAACCCCCCCCCCAAAAAAAACAGGGGGGGGGTTCTTAATTGAAAATATGACTGCTATTAGACCCGTTGTTGTAGAAGCCGTTCTCTGTGGGTTGTTGATAGGACTCCCTATTAAGATTCCTATTAAATGGGAATGAACAAAAGACTTGGTAACCAACCAACAAAGCCTGTATACAGAAGAACGCCACACTAATGCCAACTGTGCTAAGCCTCTCTGGTGAGCAGTGTCATGAAAATGCTAATTAGAGGCATGATAGGGCCTGCCTACTGGAGAATTTCATAGAAATATTAATTGGAGAAAAAAAAATCCTTATTCTGCATGATGACACACAAATGAAAATTAGAGACAGCAGAAAGCTTTTACAGCAAGCCATGCCATCTACAGACAACACGCCACACAAATGCACAAATGCCAAATGGAGACAACACAAAACGTCTCTGTGGAGTCACATGACTGCGCATACCTGGGCTACCAGGAGTACTCCCTCTTCTGGGGGAGTGGCTTTATGAAAGGGTGTGGCTAGTTGCTCCTAGGGGCAGGGCTAGCCCCCCAAATGCTCTTAGTGCGTGAGGAGAGGGAGGAAAGTAGGCAGAAACACCACTTCCCTACCCAGATAGAGAACAAACTGACCTGGACACCAAGGGAACCAGGTCTTCACCCTGAGACTCCAAGTCAAACCAGAGTTCCCAGCTTTCTAATGCAGTCATTTGAACACAAGTTACATAAAAAAGATTTTCTGTCTAATATGCTAGAACTGCTTACAATAGGGGTTACATATGTCACGTAGCCAGATGCAGCATGTGCCAATGTTTTTATTATAGCTGAAAAGGCAGTGGGATGATTGGAGAGACCAAATTGTCATCAGACTGAAAGTCATCAGTGCTCTCCTGCAACCAGGAGAAGTAGAAAAGCAGCAACGGTTAGTGGGAAAGAAAAGTTGGGAATGGGCCCCTAGGCACAAACATATATATATATATATATATATATATATATATATATATATATATATGCACACACACAGATCTTAGCTGTGTTTGGACTGATGGTTATTGGCATACTTAGGAACTCTCTGGGATTGACCCAGTGTCTCCTGGGCATGGGAACAGCATTTGCCCATGCCCACATGAAACCCTCTGGGGCTAGAACTGCTTATATGTGTGGCTAGCCCCACCCCACATATAGCTAGCCCTTCCCCATGCACACCACGCAAGACCACTCTGCCAGAACAGGGTGAGCTCTAGGTACCCCCCCCCAAGCTCCCAGGTATGGTTATTAATGGCACTACTTACATTCTTATTTATCTTGTGCTGATGCTAACGTGAAACTCCTTTTCTTTTTTTCCCCAGTCTCTTTGTGAACCACAAGGTTACGTGAATATGCTTCACAGAGACTTCCGTGACCACCTACGACAACATCAGCGAAAGAAAAAAATGCCTGTAGTGCACGGGGTCCGGAAAGAGCTCTTTAAGTCGCTATCGCCTAATACTATCAGCAATCCGGTCAAAACACAGACATCCCAAATAGATTCTATCCGAAACTGATGATGGGACCCTTAGGATGGGCAAAGATTTCACTGCGGGACAAGATGACAGAAAACCAGGACTGTCCGATGTGCGGCCCTCTAGCTACCCTGCTTAGACCACAACTCTAATGTTTTCTTTTTTGCTGACTCCCCATTACAATAGCAACTGGTACCAGTAAAGCTATGCCATGCAACCACCTTCATCACGAACAGTAGCACCAAACCACGGGAATTGCCAATGAAAATGAACATATTTTCTTAGATATTTGTTTTATATCTTATTTATGTTTTTAACTTATTTTTTTATACAGTAACTGTAATGGTAAACAATAACTCATATAATAAATTGAGTATAATTATTTGTATGTATTGTTTCCGGAGCTTTATTAGTGAATAAACAATTGTAAATTTAAAAAAAATGTGTTGCGATGGGCACACTCCTACAATTGGCCATCACTGTACCCCAAAAAAGGCTACAATTTTTCAGAAATTGTAATTTGCCCGGCATTGCCAAATGCTTTCCAAAACAGCTGTAAAAAGCAGCAGCGGGAGAAGATGCCAAGTGTTTCTGGTGACAGCCTTGTGCATCATTTCAGGATCCGGAGCTGAAGGTCACGTCGCCCTCGTCCTGCTACGTGCTGCACGTGCCCATAGGGAGCGAAGGGAGGGTGAGGGGGGGTTACTGGGGAATCCCAGTACCACCATCTTTAAAAAGGGTAATGCTTCTTAAACACATACATTCCTAGTCACCTTCATTTGGTGGGACATTTCCCCTTTCAGATCCTAATCTGTCTTCATTTCCTTCACAGAATACAACAATGTTTGACGTATAAGAGTAAAATGAGCTCCATAGGCGATAGTTATACAGTAATGCAGAACATAATGGAGCTTAAAAATTATTATTATTCCTATTATTATTAACTTTTATTTATATAGTGCCAACAATCTACGAAACCCTTTTTACAGTCCATACATTCAAGGAGTCAGACAAAACTGGACTAAGACAAACCAATACATTAAGAAAAGAGGGCGCTGCTCGCAATTTTACAAAATTATTCGTGTAAGGTGAGATTTCCATCACCATAGCAACCAAATGACTGGCCCACTTTGCAGCGCCACTCCATTATCCCCTATGGTGAGACCACTTTGAGAATTTTGCACCAGAATCACTTTTTGTACATAACCCGCAGCATTCCCTAATCTGTACTGGTGGAGAGATTCACTGAAACACCTTCCCGCTTTAGTTATGGCTGAAAGCGATTCTCCTGCAATGAGGTAATCGGGTCAGATCCAATGCAGTCCTAAGAAAGGCGCATGCGCAATAGCATCTAACCCACCATGTCCCACCCTCCTCAGTAGGTTGAGTGGCGCATGCGCCAGCTCTTCATACCCATTCTGCAGGTGACAGCCGGTGAGAAGAGAAGTTATGGCCGCTTACAAGCTAGTCCTTATCCGTCACGGAGAGAGCACCTGGAACCAAGAGAATCGCTTCTGCGGCTGGTTTGACGCAGATCTCAGCCCCACCGGTCAGCAAGAGGCAGAGCGAGGAGGGCAGGCGCTGAAAGGTAACATTCAAGGGCGAATACTGGGTGTAACTTGGGCAGCACCTTCCTGCGTCAAATATCTGGGCCCCGGGGCCCCCCGAGGTGAGCTGACCTTGGGTGTCATCTGGGAGGGAATTAACCCCTCCACTTCCAGTGGATTGAAATGCACATCATGCTCAACCACGATGAGCGTTGTAGTTCTCAGTAATCTGAAGCTGTCGTTAATATGCCTTTAGCAGCTTGAGCAGCTGAGTTTGATAGGAGTGGCAGAGACTATCAGTTGTTGTAGCCTCACACACTCTTATGATTTGTAAGGAAGTATAATTAATATATAAATCAGCAGCGCTCTGTAATGGGTGGAGCTGCAATGCAGTAATGGTAGTGCTATATAGGTGTGTGTGTGTGTGTGTGTGTGTGTGTATATATAGGAGATGGGGGGGTGTTATGTGCTCATACTGAATTAAGCAAGCCTTATATTCAACAAGCTATAATAATTCCAGTAAATCATGGATTTCTTGGTGATATAAGACTTTTTTTTAATAAAATTAAGCGGCGTGTCTGTCGCATTCCGATGTCCCTTTTAAAAAGCATCTTTTATACAAAGAGGCTTTTATTGTGTAAGATGTCTGCGGTGGGCAAGCTGTTTATAGAAGCTTCTACATGTAGCCATTAAATAAATTTAACCTTCGTCTAGAGTGTAAGATGTGGGACTGATTCGCGTCGACCTACCAGCTCGCCCACCTAGGTGTAAAAATCATAACTCAAAATTGCTGCCGTTTATTGAATTTTCAGTAATGCGTAGCCCTGGAATCGGTTAGAATTATATTAACTAGTATTTATTCTGATCTGCCATAAAGGAGAATGGAGAGGACTATAACTAGAAGATATAGGGGGCCAGTTGTCAGAGCGAATGTCGTTCTTCTGAGTTCTCGTGGAGGAAATGATTCAGGCAGCTTCTCCTCCGCGTTGATCATTCTAGTTGGTGAGCCGTCTGCGTGAGGAATGAATCACTCTCTGTAACACGTTTCATTCAGTTACAGCATCTCAAACCCTTGCGTTACTCACACGCGGTGAGAAGACCCATCCTCCATGGAGTAACGGCCGTTGGGCAACGCGATAAAATGTGAACTCTCTATTAAACCAAACCTAAAGCTTCAATATTGGCAACTGCTGATCGGCTACAACCAAGTAACCGGCAGGGACTATCGTCCCGGATGTGGGCCGTATTAAAATGTGAATATGTGGGTTATATGACTCGGAACCCCGTGACTAAAAAGGTATCGGTATATTAACCAAGTACCTTAGTTTGTGGCGTTTGATTTCACAGGAGGGTAGATCTGTAAAAGTATTGATTTTGTTGTAGGACGTGGACGCCTGCGAAGGCCTTCTGTAAATCAGAGTTCCCTTCTGTCATTCTGGGATCTGTGTGGGTGTGAGTGGATCTTTATAGTCAGAGGTTTATAGTCAGTAAAATATTTGATGGCTTCCTAGTAGTTTCTGTGCTTGCCACAATCCGCCTATCCTTGTTTCGCTCCCTTGACTTATACAGCAGTATTGCTTCAAGGCAGAAATGGACATTTCATTGAAGTTGTCCTTGAAAAAGGGACCCGACTTGTTCTGTGATGGGTCTGCATTCTGTGTTAAAGGTAGTAGCTTCGTAGACGCTCTTCTACGGCAGTCCCAAGCGATCCAGGATTTGTTAGGCTCGCTCGGCTGGCCCTATGCTGACTCCGTTGGCTGATGAGCCACAGTTTTGTCCTCTTGTTAGAGAGACCGGCATGCGATTGTGAAATGTAGCTGGAGACATTTGAACCTTGGCTTGTTTTCAGCCCTTTGACCAACAAAGGAATCTAATGCAATATATATCCAGGCCGAAGACATACACTATAGATGCTATTTCCTTTTGTTTTTTTCTTTACTCGGTTTCACAATATTTATCGTGTTTTTTTTTCTGTTTGAAATTCCGTCAGTAGAGGAAATTATGATAAAAAGTCTTAAGCGCTAGGCAGTTCCTCGTGGTGGCCGCACTTGTTTCTTGAACACAGCAGGGCCGTGGAGATAATGTGGACGTCTGCGGTATCCCAAAGTCAGTCTGTACAATGTCTTACGAATTATCACTTTCACTGTTTTCCAGAGGCTGGCTATGAATTTGATATATGCTATACATCCGTGCTCAAGAGGGCAATCCGCACTTTATGGCTGGCTTTAGAGGGCATTGACCAGATGTGGCTGCCTGTTGTAAGGACATGGCGTCTGAACGAGAGGCATTATGGTGGCCTGACGGGTCTCAACAAAGCAGAGACGGCGGCTAAACATGGAGAGGAGCAGGTCAAGATCTGGAGACGATCCTTTGACATTCCTCCTCCTTCCATGGATCCAGATCATCCTTATTACAGCATCATCAGCAAGGTACATCTGACTCTTGACTAGGGCTGCAACTAACGATTATTTTAATAATCGATTAATCGGCCGATTATTTTTTCGATTAATCGATTAATCGGATAAAAAAAACAATATGCAAATTTTTCGTTTATTTAAAAGAATTTAATGAACTGGATGTTAAAAAACAACTTAAAATTTACATTAACATTCTTATTTTGTTATGATGTAATAAAAAACAATATTTTCAAAGTACAAGAACCCAAACACAATATTTATGAAACAAAATAACCCCAAACATTCTGAAAAGAGGTGGACTATTACTGTTCAAGAAACTTTGCCCCAGCACTTTGCACTTTGCACCCAGCACTTTGCACCCAGCACTTTGCACCCAGCACTTTGCACCCAGCCCTGGCACTTTGCACCCAGCACTTTGCACCCAGCACTTTGCCCCAGCCCTGGCACTTTGCATCCAGCACTTTGCACCCAGCATTCAGCACTTTGCACCAGCACTTTGCACTTTGCACCCAGCCCTGGCACTTTGCACCCAGCACTGGCACTTTGCACCCAGCACTTTGCACTGTGCCCCTGCACCCAGTCTCTAACTCTGCCCTGCACCCAGCCCTGCCCCCACATTCTGCCCTGCCCCCACACTCACACTCTGCCCTGCACCCACTCTGCCCTGCACCCACACTCACACCCTGCCCTGCATCCCCACCCCCACTCTGCCCTGCACCCAGTCTCCCACTCTGCTCTGCACCCACACTCACACCCTGCATCCCCACCCCCACTCTGCCCTGCACCCAGTCTCCTGCCCTGCACCCCCCACCCCCACTCTGCCCTGCACCCCCACCCCCACTCTGCCCTGCACCCACACTCACGAACCGCTCTGTGCGAATGGAGCCACTCGCACAGAGCGAACCGCTCTGTGCGAATGGAGCCACTCGCACAGAGCGAACCGCTCTGTGCGAATGGAGCCACTCGCACAGAGCGAACCGCTCTGTGCGAATGGAGCCACTCGCACAGAGCGAACCGCTCTGTGCGAATGGAGCCACTCGCACAGAGCGAACCGCTCTGTGCGAATGGAGCCACTCGCACAGAGCGAACCGCTCTGTGCGAATGGAGCCACTCGCACAGAGCGAACCGCTCTGTGCGAATGGAGCCACTCGCACAGAGCGAACCGCTCTGTGCGAATGGAGCCACTCGCACAGAGCGAATCGCTCTGTGCGAATGGAGCCACTCGCCCAGAGCGAACCGCTCTGTGCGAATCGCTCTGTGCGAGTGGCTCCATTCGCACAGAGCGATTCGCTCTGTGCGATCTGTGCAGAATACTTACCTCCGGAACGCGTCACATCCGTCACGTAGCTAGAAGGCGGAGACGGCAGAGCATGTAGCAGAAGCGGGGAACGCTCGCGGAGGTAAGTAAAAGGAGCCGAGTGCTCCAACAACGAATTGATCACTCGATTAATCGATAACGGAAATCGTTATCGATGATTTCCGTTATCGATTATTATCGATTTTATCGATTCGTTGTTTCAGCTCTACTCTTGACGTTCTTGTTTTATATCTTTTGGCTATTCCAACAGATTTGAAAGGTTTCTTTGAACCAATAAAATATGACTCCTGGTGTGTTCATGTTGCTGCTAGGTTCTGGGGACCTAGAAGTTGGTGGGGAGTTAGTAGATAAGTGGATTCTCCCAGTAGACGTGGTAGAGGTTAATACAGTAAGGACATTTAAAGATGCATGGCATAGCCAAATGGCTCCTAAGTGGCTCCTAAGACCAGAGTAGATGGGCCAAATGGTTATTATCTGCTGTCAAATTGTGTTTTCTATGTTATTTTCCCCAGGACCGTCGCTATGGCGATTTGACCGAAGACCAGCTCCCAAGCTGTGAGAGCCTGAAGGACACCATTGCCAGAGCTCTGCCCTTCTGGAATGATGAAATTGTCCCACAGATCAAGCAGGGGAAGAGGGTTCTCATCGCAGCGCATGGCAACAGTCTTAGAGGAATTGTTAAGCACCTTGAAGGTATGTGATTACAGCGGCCATGCAGAGAAGAACCCTGTGTGCCAATTCTATTAAATGTACCGTATTGTTTAAAAACCCCTTGTTGAGAGTATTTGGGATAGTTGTTTTATCCAAATCCATAAAATGCTTGGCTGTTTTTTCTGAAGCGTCTAGTCCTGTAACATACGGCTGAGTAAGTCATACTGGAGAGAGATGTTTATCTAAGATTTCTTCAGCTTTATGCACACATACAAACTGCAATGTATGCTTCCCACGTACAACGAATACGGTGAAAGACCTGGATCCGAAGCTGGCTCACATGCTATATGGAAGAATGTTGTCTGTGTGTTTCTGACCATCTTACATACAATGTATAGTTAGTTCATGGGACATTTTGGGGACATTCATGGGACGAAATGACATCATTCATAAAGGCCACTTAAGTGAAGTACGGAACAAAACTTTAGGGCATTACTGCAAAGTATATTGATTTAAGAAGATTTTGTCCTTTTCTGGCATTATATAATTATTTGCTTATAGTACAGGTGTTAATTTTGCAGCCAATCTAAAGACCCTAAGTCAAGAGATGAAATGAGTTGGGCACAATAAATGCGTTCTGTTACTTCATTTCTGTTAAAAAGGCTTAATAGGAAGAATCAGATATTGGTAATGAGACTGGTAAATGCAAAATACACTATATAAATATTTAACTACATAAGGGATGAGACATGAAACCACTCTGACACGTAGAGGGTTTATTTCAGCCACATGTTAGAGGGGATGCATACAATGTAAACCTCTTTGTGAAACTTTACGCAGGTATGTCGGAAGAAGCGATCATGGAGCTGAACTTGCCTACTGGTATCCCTATCGTTTACGAGTTGGACAAGAACCTGAAGCCCATCAAACCAATGCAGTTCCTGGGGGACGAGGAGACGGTGCGGAAGGCCATGGAAGCTGTCGCTGCCCAAGGCAAAGCCAAGAAATAAATCTTCATTCATAGAATGGAGGCAGCCGCCATCCCTTAGTTTACTGTCCCCAGATACTTCACATTTAGGGATTCTGAAATACAGCTGCACGTGAGAGCTCACCCAGGGAACACGCCATCCATTTAATGTTTTAACCCTTTTTCTGTTCACTGCATTGTGGGACGCGGTAGATTTGAAGTCTAGTATCTTGATATGTATATCATTGTCACTCAATTAGATTTAAGTGCAGTATACCGCCGATGAGGGTTTTTCCTATCCTGTGCGTGGACCAAATTTACAACGGTTAATTGTATTGGTTTGATGTTAATAAAGGGCACATTTTTGTTTGGTTTTTACATTTTATAATTTTGGTTTTTCATGGTACTGTAATTTTTTTTCCACTGAAAATGCACGTCAGAACCCTATGTTATCCGCGTGATGTGCAAGTCACATCATGCTTATATCTGCAAAATTGTGTTCTACGTAGTCCATGTTTTCACTTGTATGAACCGATTATTCTTTGGGTGATCTGAGCTTTAAAGCCTACTGTAGTGGCTTGGTTACAAAAAACAAAATTGATATGAATCAAGAGAGCGTAACAAACCCATATATATTGTGTTATGATGTTAACAGAACGGCCGTTTTTAAGGTTTTTTTTTTGTTTGTTTTTTTTGAGATTAGAATAACTTTTGTACTTTTTACGTTGGATGGTGCGAGCATGTATATAAACTTCACCATCCCTGCCTTCCCAACAATTCTACATTGTGTCACGTTAACAAGGCTGGCAAAAATGAGCAACTGTTTGGAAATGGCATATTGCTGGGATACAGAAAATGTAAACGCAAATTGTTTTATTCCAAATACTTTTCAAAAAGCCATATTTAAAAAAACAAAAAAAACCACACAATCTATATAGTTTCATGCTCTCTTGATGGCAGCTTATTTTTTGATCAGCGCTGTTTTAAATCTTCAGGATTTCTAACCTTGTGCTAGCTTGTCACCGTTCTCCCAATAACGTTCCTAAAAACCTGATGGGCGATGGTCAATATATTGATATTGGGATGATTACTGTTGCTACACAATCTGTATTTTAGAATTCCTACCAAGCATGATATCCTTTTCCAGTCCGATATGTTGGATCCGTTTTGGATGCAGATTTCCTCTCCTTGTGTCTTGTGGCGATGGCATCGGTGCTCCTCGGCATGGACACAGCGGGGTCTTTGCACATGTTTACTGTAGTATTTCCACCATAGAGATGTCATTTTTTTCAAATCATTTCAATAAAGGAGTGATGTGCAATAAACGTGGTTGTGTGCGCAATTCTGTACTCCAACAGGAAAGTAAGTTATGTAACTATAAAATACGCAACAAGTGTCTATAAATATTATGAAGGAAACAATATGTGGAGGTTTATTGGGTAAAGATGTGAAATGTATTGCATTGACAGAACCCATTAAGCCTTTGCGGGTCTAACCATGGCAATTGGAACCCTGTGGCGGTTCTGAATAGTTCGATTCTAGAAACCCAAGCAGGGAAACAAAAGGTGATCTATCCATCAAGCAATCAGGAGCAGGTTCGAGTGAGCGTTTTATCCAACCCTGGCTCGTTTCTCCTGTGTAATGTATCGCCAGGATTGGGATATGAAATATTTTATCTCTTCTATAGCTAGTTGTTTAGTAGAAAATGTATAATGGGCTTCCCTTGGTTTTTGACATGACTCCTCACTGAGCTCCATTGGGAAAGATCCAAGGAAGATCAAGTTTGGAAGCTGCTCACCAGTGACATAACACAAAATCCTAGGGCCCCCCCTGCAAGCTGGGTTCCGGGGCTCCTGTCCATGTATGTATCATGTTTTGGATCTAAATATTCGATTGCAAAAATTAGCTAGTTGCACCTTAGAGCATCTTGGGTATTGTGAAGGCTTGAGTTCTAATACCACACGTACAGTCAATAAAAATTACAGGTGTCATTAACATGAGATTAGGGACAATATGAAAGGGCTCCTTTAATATGCTAAGAAGCCTTGGGGCCCTGTTCTGACCGGCTGCTCCCTCTTTGTTCAACTGATGCTTTGAAATCTAATATATCCATCCAATGGTACTTAACAAATGCTTGTTATCAAGGAAAATGTGTCTGGTGCAGACGGTATCATCAATTGAATGCATTGGTATGTGGGGTAATAGGGGCTGCTCAGGGGTAACTATGATACTGGCGATGCCACTAATGATTTTACGGGGCACTCCGGGGGAACACCCTAAACAAAAAGTGTATAGTAAAATTTTTTCAAAGTTAATAAAAAAAATACTCGTCTTAAGGAAAAGCTGGATCTGCAGCTTCCCGACCCTTCTGAGGATTCTCACCTTGGGGATCTGCTTGAAGCAGCCAATCAGAGGCAGGAAATCGCTCCCATTGAAATTAGAGCTGAAGACCACTGACATTCTAGGAGAATCGCTTCTACTGCTGAACACATCCTATGCAAGGCTTGATGCGGAAATGAGCAAAGAGCATATACGGAGATTCTGCATAATTCCACCTGCAAGAAGGAAATCACGTGAATTTAAAAGGACCTCAGCTGTTATATATATTAATGTACATATGATGGCTGGAGTGTTCCTTTAATTCATTTTATAAGGGCTGGATTTACACATTGAGTAAACAGCTGTCCAAAAGAAACAATGTGTTAACAATGTGTGACAAGAGGGATGATGTTTGTAATGCGCTACGGAATATGGTGGCGCTCTTATGCTGCACCAGTCAGTACAGAACATCAATCCTGCCCTGACAGCCCCTTTACCACGAGAGCTGGCACTTTGCTACTTAACTATTGACTAAAAAAAAACTTTATTAATAGCGAGATGGTATTCCCAAAACAAATATGGCCGGTGCTTGCTTCTTTTTTATGATTGGCTAAATCCTCGACGCTGCGTCCTTTGCGAGACGTTTAGGGACGTCACTAGGCAATAGCCAATCAGACTGGGGCTTGCTGGTTCTTCAGTCTTAAGCGAGTGGCATGGCTCCCGTGAAGTGCTGTGTGCCCGGTAAGTAAGACAGTGTTGTGGTTTTATTGTCGCTTGTGAGGGTTATTCGAAGAGGCGTTTATATAAACATAAAGCTATACGAGAGATAACGGCTAGTCGCGGGAATGCAGAGGATACCGACCTCACGGCACTCCATACTCGCCAAGTGTGCTGTGTAACATGAAATGTCTTCCCCCATCTCCAAGGATTTGAGTGCGTTATGTGAAGCCTTTTTTTGTGTATCTTAACTTTTTGAAACGTTAATGAGATCCCCTTTCCAATTAACCATTTATGGACCAGAAATTCCTTTTTCACAAAGACCATTGTGAAGCCTGTCATGACTTCTATTAGAACTGATTGCTGTATTTTTGTATCCATATTTATATTTCAAGCAGCCGAGTCCTAACATATGAAACATATGAAATTACTTTGAAGCTACTTCATTTGTGTCTAACCCTGCTTACAAAAAATAAATTTCAATAATAATAAAAATACGATTTCAAGTGAGAATACCAGTAATGTCCACCAGTAAAAGTTTGAGGTCCCTTTAGATATGTCCTTGTTTTTGAAAGAAAAGCACATTTATGTCCATTAAAATCACATGAGATTGATGCGAAACCCAGCACAGATGGAGTTAATGTTGTAAATGACTATTGTAGCTGGAAACGGCAGATTTTATAGGTGTTTTCATAGGTGTACAGAGGCCCTTTATCACTCCCGTCACTCCTGTTTCAATGGCCTTTTATCACTCCCATCACTCCTGTGTTCCAATGGCACGTTGGGTTCGCTGATCCAAGTTTAAGTTTAAAAGGCTAATTGATCGTTAGAAAACCCTTTTGCAATTATGTTACTGCCAGAAATATGCTTGTTTTCTATGATAACAGCTAAACGACCCCAAACTTTTAAATAGTGATGTGTGTGTAATGTCACACATTTATCTTGTATGAATGTTTTTAAGTCCCAGATATTAGTGAAATGGAGCAATGAGAAGAAAACATGTTATATTTTGTATTTATGAACAGGTGAAAGGCTATGTAGTCTTGAGGATTGTGCTCCTGGCTATGGAACGTACTGCAAACACGGCTATGTATTCTCTTCCCTCTGCGGATACGTGGTCAAAAAAAACGACAATGGCTTGGTAAGAAGAGGCTTATTCTCGTATATTTTATTGGTGGTGGGGGATCTAAACAGCATGCTTACGAAGATGGAGGAACACTTCCTAATTTTCAACATTTACTTGGTGTTTATTCATATTATGTTTTCATATATCCAACTTTTTTAAGAGCAAATTAACGTAGAAAATGTTACCATCGACGCTTTAATTGCAGTTGTGGGGAAATTGCTTTTACTATTGCTGTTTGACTTAATTTTATTCTCTCCGCTGGGAGCCTGTATTTATTATTAGGATGTTTGTAAATTTCTTGCGTTTTTTTTTTTTCTCCAGATGCCGGTTATTTCTGTGGTGCGAGACACTGACTCTCACCTCCTGCCAGATGTGGGCTGCATTGTCACCTGCAAGGTGAGAAGTAAATTGCTTTCCAGCATAACTCATCAATGTCACTAATGCTTATGAAAAGCCAGCCTGGGCGAGCTCCTTCTGGGAGAATAGCTGAGCTGTAGCTACATAAGGCATAGTTAATGACATTTAGTGATTTAGCATATGCAAGGCATGCTAAAATTTTATGGAGCTTACTATGAAATGTTTCACTCACTGTTAAGTGAATAAACTTTAGAGTGTTGGGGCTCATTTCTGCAAAACTAATTTAATAATAAAAGTTATAATAATATTTCCAGGGAGTGATATTCTGAAGGGATCTGTCAGGGTTCGCTTTAGTTTCTATTCGCGTCGAGTGTCGCAGCTGTTTTTCTTTGCATATCTTGCTAGATGAGTGTAACAGCCGTATGTTATTATGAGCTCATCAACAATCATTAATCGTAAGACTGTATAATGCATGGTCCAAAATAGTGCGATCTGATGCATTTTTGTATTTAAAGAGTTTGCTCCACATTCCATGGTGCTTAAGTGATTACTGTAGTGTTTAAATATGGGGCACTTTACTGTAGGATAAACTGAACTTTTATAAGCAGAAATGTTGTATAAAAAAATTCTGTGACTGTCAAACCCTCATAACAGGGACAGCGGAGCAAACTTTGCTGCATTGATTCAAGGGGAATAAAATCAGGCCTAACCCATACGAAGGATTATCAATTGGTGCTAATGATATTGGATTTCCAGTTTCAATGCATTTTAGTAAATATTTGTTTTTTTTGGTTCCATTAGGTTATGAGCATAAATTCAAGGTTTGTTAAAGTCCAGATCATGTATATTGGGTCAACACCATTGAAAAATACCTTTAGAGGCATTATAAGGTAAGTCCATGCTCCATAGAGTTAATTGCTATATTTCCTTGGCTAAAATGTGTTCACTCAGTAATTGAATTAATGTTTCCTTAATATGCTGCCATCATTTTGGATTAACCAGTGAATATTTCCTCGCTCGTCAATAAAAGAAACCACAAGTGACTTTTGTCATATTTGCATAATCTTCTGATAAGGTCTTACCTAAAACAGACCCAGGAGTGCAGGGAGATTGAGTGTGGATGCGGTTGTGTAGGTTCAGTTGCTCATGCTGTAGTGTTCGGGGGGGGTTACACCCTGCCAGTAAAGGGTGTTGCCGTACTTCATGGTGTAAATGAGATGTATGTATATTTAATGTGCTGTTGACGGTTTTGTGTTGCAGGAGAGAGGACATAAGAGCAACAGAAAAAGACAAGGTAACCCTTAAAAACGCTATCTGATCACTTGCTTTTTTTGTTTTCTTTTACAGCTTCTTAAGTGGTCATTACTAGTTCATTAAAGCAGCAGTGTTATGAGTATATTATAGTACGACAAGTGGAACATTTACAGTGTAAAAGGTTGGGATCGCCAGTCCTGGGGAAAAAACCTTCAGTTTGCCGTTTTGGCCTCATATTTCCACATGCTTTGGTTAAATGAAATAATTTACAAAAACCTCAGATGGCTGCAGTTAATTGGACGGCACTTTTAATGAAGTCTTTAAAATGAGAGAACCTGCTTCTTTAATGTTTCACTGCTTTTTTACTGTGATTTACATGCCAATCCATATCTAAATACATGCCAAATCCTTATGTTTTTTGTATTACAACAATTAAACAAAGTACAATTCTTCCTTGCAGGTGGAGGTATACAAAAGTTTTCGGCCAGGAGACATTATTATGGCTAAAGTCGTATCCTTTTGTCTCTGAAAGTAGAAGCGCTGCTGTCTTGCTGCCGGCTGACTGAATAGGCACCATTTCTAAATAAAATAAAATACTTCACTGGAGGAAAACGTAATAGAATTACGATACGTTTTATAACAGCTGATCGCTCCTCTTTCTATTAAAGTGACAATGTATGTTGTTTTACTGAATTAACATGTACTAGATATCTCTAGGAGATGCCCAGTCCAACTATCTTTTAACTACAGCAGAGAATGAGCTAGGAGTGGTGGTCGCTCACAGTGAAGCAGGTGCGTTTCAGTGTTTGTATGTATATGCGTTACGGGAAACGTGCTCATAGGTTCATGAGCATGAATTTTTACTTCAAGAGATCCAGGATACTGTCACGTTGTGGTTTGTGCATCGCAAACCACAACGTGACAGTATCCCGGATCTCTTGAAGTAAAAATTCATGCTCATGAACCTCATTTGTAAGAGGAGGTTTTTCCAGAGCCATCTTATAATCAAACCTCAAATAGTGGTCTGACTATAAGACTAAGATCCAGATCCCCCGCAGCTCTGCAGGGGACCTGGATCTTCCTCTTTGGGAACCTCCGCTGCTGGCGGCACATGACCTTCCGGTGCTCCATCATAGAAACCCCAGCGTAAGTGCAAGCAGCTGCGGAGGTTGTCTGCGTGCATACCCACAGAGGAGGATCCCTCGCAGCGCTGCAGAGGATGTGAATCCCTCCTCCCTGGCAGCCGGCGTGACCTTCTGGTGCTCAGTCATAGGAGCCCTGGCAGAACTAACGTGCAGCAGAGGTTATCTCTGTGCATCGCTCAGACATCCACTGGCTGCCCCCACTAGACACCAGGGAGTCTGAAGTACGGGGGACGAGCCTGGGGAAGCATTGGTAGGGGGGCAGGGTGGTATGTGGGGGTTAAAAGGCATATCTGGGGAGCAGAGTGGCAAGCCTTGGGGCAGATGTGCTTAACAGGGGCAGGTTGGCAAATAAAGGAAATAAAAACAAAAAAATCATTTGTCTCAATCAGCTTTTTTTAAATATGAAAAATAGTTCACTAGTAAAACATTTTTCCCATAAGAGTCTTGTATTCAGGCTTTCTTTTCCCCCTAAATACTCAAATTTTGGGGGATCGTCTTCTAATCAAGCAAATACAGTATTTATATTGACGTGCATTTTAATGACTGAATATTTTTCCACAGGCGCGAGCATGGTGCCAATCAGCTGGTGTGAGATGCAGTGCCCAAAGACCCACATTAAAGAGCCACGGAAAGTGGCAAGAGTGCAGCCCGAGTTTCTTCAGACATAATGTGAGCTGCGTCCGTGCCATCGAGGAGCAGTGCTTTGACCCAGGGGTCATTCGAGTGTTCGGCAGCCACTGTGTGGCTTCTCTTTCCAAGTCTTGCTTACATTTTTAAACCTTTTTCAGATGATGTCGCCAATCCTACCATTTTTTTTTCTTCCTTACAGGACGGATAGCTATTTTTGTAACAAAGTTCTCTGGTGTGCAGAATATTCTGTGAACTGCTGCAAAATTTGGAAACGTTCAAACCTATTTTAATATACTGATGTAATAGTGATTTTACTTACCTACCTGCGACGTTACGATGTAAAAATGTTTTTTACGTTTATTTTTTCTCTTTTAAAACATTTCTATGTTCAAATCAATCACTATTTTATCCATTGTTAAAGTTCAGCATCTAGCATGTATATTGTAGTTAAGACTGATTCATGCTAACGTGGTGGCTTCTGAAAACTGAAGCCCTAATTAGAGTTCAACATCTGTGCAGTTTTATGTGTAAGAAAGTATTGTATTTTTTTTTTACCTGTTGCCAGAAAACAGTCCATTTAATTTAGCTCTTGCTAACACCGTGTGAATGCTATTGACTGTACAGACTATGGAAGATTAATCCTGTTCTGTTCCTACACCTAAAAACATTACATGAGAGAATAAAATCATTTAAAACCACAAAGATGATTTATATAAGTCCTTTATATACAGCAGTGCTGGACAGTGGGGCATTTTCACCGTCGCTAAAGGTAAATCAAGTACTGCAGAAGCCAATACTATGAGAAGAAACAGGGGTGTATTTACTAAACGGAGAGTCTCCTGCCACCTATCCCTTTAGTGATCTGCAGGCATCGGGTACAATAACTGCTTGACCCGGACACAGCACGTCGGCGACCACAATGTGAAGTCGCTCATCCTGCAAAAAGTAATAATGGCCCCTGATGATGTAAGAGTACCGCATGGCGGCAGTATTGTCGTGTACCATAAGCAGACTTTCCCACGGGTATGACCGTTCAGCCCGCTGCTTTGTATTCTCTGAATGCTTTGTTCGGCCCGCTAGTGTCTTCTGTTTGCTGCGCGTGCGCGTTTCCCGTGGCGTACGCTGTTTGGCCCCCTTTCCGTGGGTACTGCGCATGCGCGTTTCTCTAAGTATATTCCGGTCGCTGTCTGCCTCCAGTGCGCATGCGGAAATGTTGTACGGTTACGCTTGTTGGCTTGGGTTGAGTGATATCCGGCTCCCCGGTCAGTAGGATGGTTTTGGGCAGGGGGTACAGCTGCTCGGACGGGATATCGCACAAGGGCAGGTAAAGTACTCCTCACAGGCTCCGCGGGGCTCCAAGCTCTCATCCACCTGTCTTTATGCTTTTTAATTTCTCATTAATCCATTTACTCCCGGTACCGGAGCTGTTAACGCTGATGGGAATGTGAGATAAAAGTGTGTAATATCGCGGAGGAAGCGGCTATTCTTAATTTCCTTTTAGTAGCGTTCAGGTAAAGGTGATACTGCAGCTTGTGACTAATTCTATCCATTTAATCATTATATTAAAATAAATAAACCGGTGACAAAATACCTTCATTTTCAATGATACAATAATTAATGTAAGACTTAAACCCACACATCTCATACTTTGTTTATATATATATATATATATATATATATATATATATATATATATATATATATATATATATATATATATATATATATATATATATAGTGTATGTATATTATTATTATTATTATTATCCTTTATTTTTATAGCGCCAACAGTTTACGCAGCGCTTAATACAATACATAAATTCAAGGGATATGACAAGACAAGAATTGACAGACTAAGACAAACCGATACATTTGGTGGAGAGAGCCCGGCTCGCAAGCTTACAATCTAGAGAGAGTGTATACGTATAATATATACAATGCTCTGCTTGCGGCAGCGTACCTGTCCTGAGGTGTACGAGAGGTCTGTCCGGTGTATCGGCTCACGGTGCAGACATCTGCTGTCCCCACCAGTTCGGGGGTAGGGAATATCTATTCTATATAATGTTTATAAACGGCGTGTACTTTGATATATGAGGACAGCACGGGTAATTTGATTATGGGGTTGTCTATTCACTAAGGTGCGGGTTCCCTGTCGCTCCTTGTCATTCATGATGTGTCTCATCTCTTTATTCCTACGATTAAGTGCTAGGAAGCGCGAAACGCGTTAGGTCTTTACAGAGAATTCTCTGGGATTTAGGCTTGTACTTATGGGTTGGACTATTGGTGTATTGTTGGCTTATTGGTTGATTAACATGCGCCGTGGCAGGGAAGTCTTCTTTATGCATAGTTGGGTGTTATCCAGACTCCCAGATATTTGAAATACCGTAACTTGGCTGTGATTAGTCTCAGAAATGTGACAATCACAGCAATGGAATTTGACTCCCTAAACATGAAGGCTGCTGGGATGTAAATGAACCCAACTGGAGACTGTAGCACCAAACAATATTAAACAGAAACAATGTCTGGGTGATACTTTGTCCAGAAATTAAACATTATCTGTTATGAGTGTAATGGCCCTTAAAAGACATGAAATAATTTTCTGATGGGATGTAGAGACTTCCTGGTGGTCCGTATCCATTGGTGAGGATATTGTGGGTTTGTTTACACCGATTGGGGACACCTTTAATTCCTCATGTGGCTCATGAATGGGGCGCTCCACTTAAATTGCGTGGCCCGTAAAGAATGTCCATGAGGTTTTTCAGGTCTTTTGGGGTTTAAAAAAGTCCTGAAGGTGACATTTCCAGATGTAGGTGAAGTTTCCATATGTAGTCACGTGACGCTGACACAGGATCCAACCAATTCTCTGTAAACTATCTTGATAGCAGATAAGAGCTCTTTGGCTCATTAAGTCTTCTATTCATTTCTACCCATTCGACACATTAAGGTCGTATCAGAGCACGCTAAAACATTCTAGGCACAGAACTTGGAACATCCATACAGATTTGTATCACATATTCAAGTAAATAGAGGAGGTTCAACAAGACTACCGCTCTAAGATCCCAAACCTCGCTTGGCCCTTTGTCCTCGTTCGGGGTAAGAATGCACGACGTCTTTATTTTGACAACATGCACGCATTCATATAACGGCTACCTGTGCTACGGAGATTCAGAGGAAGATTAATAGATTTTTATTGTGTTATTCTATGTTCCACACAAAGCTGTAGGTATGTTGAAGAGGGCGAGGCGTCATGTGATGTGTGCACGCCGTGTTCTTATTTCTTATTCTTATGTCCAGGTAATGAGCTGCGGGAATGAGAAGCTGTCGGCGCATGTTTTTAAGGTGCTTGCGCCTTGGGCACCGGCGGAAGTGTAGGTTCCTAAGCCGGATCTTCGATTACCTACGTTATGGACGCCTTTGTGTTGTCTCCCTGTCCTACAACTCCTTCACCAACAGCGATGTTGTCATCGACTCCCTCTTTGAGCCTATTTATTGGTTGGTGGATCACCTGACCCGGTGGTTTGGCATAGTAAGTACAATCTGCACTTTATTTTCCCCTTAAAACAGAAAAAGATAGAACTGTGCACACTAAAAATATAATTATTCAAAGACTGTGGTGTTAAAGACCTTAAAGTCCCCAAAACCCAAAAAAAAAGTCCCACGCACGCAAGAAAAAAATATAGAAAATCACATTACTTATAAAATATATAAAGGGTTTCCTAACGATTAGTCTTCAAACTGTGATTAGCGAACACAACGTGGCATTGGAACACAGGAGTGATGGGAGTGATAAAGGGCCATTGGAACACAGGAGTGATGGGAGTGATAAAGGGCCATTGGAACACAGGAGTGATGGGAGTGATAAAGGGCCATTGGAACACAGGAGTGATAAAGGGTCTCTGTATGAAGATATTCCTTTAAAAATCAGTCGATTCCAGCTATAATAGTCGTTTACAACATTAAATGTGCTGGATTTCCGTATCATGTTATTTTAATGGACACAATTCCAATTTACCTTTTCTAGGTGTTTGTGGCTCTGGTGATTCTGCTGACGAGCTCCATCGTCTTGATTGTATACATCTGCGTCCTGCCTCTCATTCTGCAGACTTATTCTACAGCATGGATATGGTGGCATGTCGGCTACGGACACTGGAACCTCGTAATGATCGTCTTTCACTATTACAAGGCGATTACTACTCCTCCTGGATACCCACCCCAGGTACCCGCAGATATTGTGCCCCTCAGGCCCCAGGAACCCCGGTGCAACCAGGACTTGCTGATTTCTCTTTTTGTTTTATTTTTTCGCAGAATAAAATAGATATACCTTCGGTGTCCATCTGCAGGAAATGCATTGCACCAAAACCTGCGCGGACGCATCACTGCAGCATCTGCAGCCGGTAAGCCATGGAGCCTCAGGGTCCGCATTCTATTTACTTGGTTAATTTCTAGTTACTGTAGCAAGTCACTGATCATCCAGTTGGATGAATAATTGTGATTATTGAAACAGCTCTCCTTATTTAATACAGAGGTTCTCTCAGCACTACCGCTAATAATTGGCAGGGCCAGACTGGAGATGACTTGGTGGCACTTTGTGACCAGCAGCTGCCGACTGGACATGTGCGACTGCATTATGTTTTTCTGAGGAGACCTGGTCTGCTGCTGCTTCGGCAGTATTGGTTAGCATGTGGCCCTACTGGGCGGCTGCCTAGTGTGCCAGATGGCCAGTCTGGGGCCGCTCTTTGGTTGTGATTGACCTTGCCTGTTGTTCATAGTAAAGGGACAGGCGATGCTCTGTATCGCAGACTCAGCAGGAGGTACCTGAGGTTTGCAAGGTTTTGGCTTAGCGTAGGTGCTCTAAAATAAAAATACCAAATCGGAAATATATAATCATTTACTCCAATTAATGGGTTATTTGTAAGAACAAACCCTAAAAAGTTTGTCATTCCCAGGCATCCATTCAGTCAGAAAATGTTAGAAAATACATTAACTTATATTAATAGCAAAAATGCAGATAACTGGGTCGCTTGCATGAGTTGCAGCTGGTTTCAGGAGAAAATGTTTCTTGCTATAGACTCCGTTATGCGGGGAATGGTTATTCATCACACTGACACGTCTTCTTCCCGCAGGTGCGTTCTGAGAATGGATCATCACTGCCGTATCCTCTTTGAAAGTGAATAACCTTAGAAATGCATCATTTGATGGCCCCCTTAGACAGCTGTGTGTTGGGCATCTCATGTTACGTTCTACATCAGAACATTATTCCGCGTGAATCGGTTTAGCAGGAAAGATTTATCCTGTTATTCTGTCTGTTCGAATTTAGGCGGAGAGGAGTAAGAATCAGAACCTGCATAAAGTATTCAATATAGTTTTTTCCTACTCATGTGGGGATGCTGGGATTTAAAAAAAATCCTATCAGAATTTCCAGCAGATTTAAATGTGCGGTTCTCTTTTTTTCTATCAGTAGTCTAGATAAATATACAATAGCTTTTAATGGACCAATGTTGCATAGATTAAGATGTAGAATCACATGAATTTTCAAGACCTCAGAGGTCCCCTTTTCAGACTGGCAGTGGTTCCTTGTTGTAAAGCTTGGTATGGTTTTATATACACAAAGATCATTCCGTGCCACCCTTGTATTGATATGAGATAACCTTTAACTCTCGGCTAAGCTTGGTTGAACAACTGCGTGGGACATTATAACCATCGCTACTTCTTCTCCTTCTGCCTTTTTATGACGATGGGCTGTATCTACTGCAGCATCAGCAGCCGGGAAATGTTTCGGGAAGCCTATTCAGCTATTGAGGTGCGTTTTCCCCAGCTATCCATCCCCTTATTTTCCGATCAGATTATTTTTGATGCGCTGTGTATGCATCTCATGTGACGTTAGTGTAAGGAAACCCAGTGGTTAATCACTCTGTATTCATTGTCGGTGAAAGCAGGAGGTGACAAATCCTGGGAGTCAGGTAGCCATGGCTCTTAAAAATGTTACCTCTGACAACTAAATGCCCCAGCCAGGTTCTATGCATTCGGAAGCTTTATGTATCCTCATCATTATCTGTATGTGGGTTTACAGACACCTCAGATATGCTTCAAGTTAACTGTATTCACAAGCAGTGAGCGATGAGATGTCTGCCCTTCTTACCTTTAGCTACGCAGTATCCTATTACGGCGTTTAGCCCTGCAGGGATATCAGGGGGTATTATTGCGCAGTTGTACGGGCGAGGTGTGAAAGATAATTGCCGTCCTCTCTTCCCTCCTTACTAGAAAATGAAACACCAGAACAAGGAGAGCCTCCAGATGGCGGCCAATGAGGTGGGCTGTATAGAAAGGAGCCTTCAAATCCAAGCAGTTTGTCACCAGTAGAACTAACACACGTGTGTGAAAAGACCCGCCGCTAAAACGTTCTCCCTTTTTAGTGGTTGTTTAGTAATTCCATTAATGAAGGGAGCTCTGCACTGCATCTGCAAGGTTCTTCCACGTATTAAGACATCCAATTCCGCCCTACACCTCCAAAGGGAACCGGCCAACGCTGGCTTGGTGTCGTTACCCAACAAATTGCAGGAGGGACGCGGTCTATGCTTTGCAAGGCTCCCGTTTCATGTTCTACACACACCGCTTTTCTGCATAGCCTTATCCTCCGTGTGTGTTATCCCACCTTCTATCCGTGTCTGCGTTTGTCTGCCTGGCTGCTGTTGCATTTTGTTAGCTTTCTGTTAGAGAATGTGTCTGGCATATGTGAAGTTGTGTAAAATAAGGATGTTGGGGCCAACACAAAAGATAGACTGGAAGTGTATGCATTTTTATGGTAGGGTTACCATACTGGCCATTTAAAAGAAGACATCTGTGAATTCTATATGTTGCAGGACATTACACTGCTCCTGTTCTATGAAGAAGACGGCTGCTTTGTAAATGTTATTTATCTGAGGAATTCCCAAAATGTTGGAACTTGAAACTTTTTATTATTGTGCAGAGTGTGGATTCCCTGCAATTCCTTGCATAATTTTTTACTTACTCGGGTCATTCCAGAACCCAAAGCCCAACCTGTTCCTGCCACATACCGTTCTAGTCTCTGCTCTTTAGGAGTCACCAGGTTCTAGATCACTCTACTATATTCATTTGTTTCATTGCTTGAGATGTTCTTTATGTGCTTTGGAACTTAAAATGCTTGACCTCATTTTTTGGCCACTGATGACTATTATAGGGAATAATTAGTGCATTGTTCTTTTAACGTACGTATTTGTACATATAATGGAGCTAAACGTTTAGATTAGATGTAGCCAACAGAAGCTTGGTTCCGGTTAAACAAGAAGTACGGGTAAGCATGAAACTGCTCACCCCTGCAGGTTCTATTTTGGGGTTATATGTGTTTAGATGGCATCCTTTTCTGGAGTACTTAGCGTTCTACTTTTTATGGCAAAAGCAAATCAGGCAGCAAAGCCTTTAGGGGCACGTTTGTCTTTTGTTCATTGGGGATCCCCAGGAACTTCCCTGTAATGATTTGCCAGACTTCAAAATTATAGCAAATTCTGCAAAAGTATAAACAATGCTGATTTATTTCTTTTAGACCTACAATCAGACGCCACCCCCCACCTTTTCCTTCAAAGAGCGGATGTTTCACAAATGCATCATATACCTCTGGGTTCTATGCAGGTAAAAACTACGCCGGGCGGCTTTATAGACTTCTTGTCTCCGAGGGTTTTACTGTAAATTCTTTGGGCCGATTAGCATTGTTGGTGGCGGTAACCACGTCGGAACCGGTTTGGCACTCCATCACCCCAGTATGGTTTTGGAACCGTAGCCTAAATGGATGTTGGGTTATTTAATGAACCTTTAATTAGTGAGCCCGTGATAAAATCAAATTAAAGCCCTGAAAAGCATAATTTATTATTTATAACTATTTTGTAGGCAATATTAGCACACCCACCAGTCCACTATCAACAGCTTGTGTGCATAAATATGTCCCTACTCAATGATCATAAGCTTTCCACAGACTGTGAATAATAGATGGGTGTAAATCAGAATCAGAGGTTACCAAGGAGCACGTCCAGTCCACCTTTCTCATGTAATTCAGGTGAAGTTTACATTCACTGCAATCTCTCAATGCTAATTGTGTGAAATCCTCTCTGTTTTCAGCTCGGTGGCATTGGCGCTGGGTGCTCTCACGCTGTGGCACGCCATGCTGATTACTCGCGGGGAGACCAGTATAGAAAGGCACATCAACAAGAAGGAGCGGAAGAGACTGCAGGAGAAAGGAAAGGTAACCAGATACCGCGACACATTAGACCTTTCCAAGCATGATGTTTGTGTCCTTTGTGCTGCCGCTGCTCTGAACCTTTGCTTTTGGAATTTAAGTAACTCAGTTTAACCGTTACGGTTAATAAGGGACAGCACTGTAAGGACGCACTTTTGTATGATGTAATTATAATCGTGAGATAGGTTTTGTGAAGTATATGAAGATAGATAGAATTGCTGTTAGTGCAATATAGTAATATAGGTTAAAAAAAAAGTGTCCATCACATGTAACCCTGCTTTTGATCCAAAAGAAAGCCACAAAAAGGGGAAAAACTAATTGATTTCTCACCGTATCAAACGGTTAAAATATCAAACATGGAATGACCGGACTGGGAGAGACAACTGGTTCCCATGGGCCATCACAATTCATTTCTGCACCCCGTCCTGTCCTGCTATAGAATATGATGTTAGGACAGCGATCTTCTGTCTTGAGATGACCTCTGCGTGGTTTTAGGCAGACAGCATAGGTCTGTAAAATGCTGATTCCACATAGAAGATGAGACACCTAGAGGAAGACAGTCTGCTTCAATATAGAAACTGTCATTAAAAGCTGCATCTGTCCCTGCTAAAGACAATCTGTCGTCTGCAGCGATAGAGAAAGGGTTATGATGGGAGCCGATTCACACAGAAAAAAAAAAAAAAAAATCTTCTTCTGCAGGAATTTAATAAATAAATAAATCATTTGGATCTTATCCACATCTTATTACCCGCTCCATGTTACAAGCAATAATGTGTGCGGATTGGATGCAGTTATCCAAGCTTAAAAGCAATTTTTATTTTATCCCATGTATAGGTATTTAATAATCCATATAATTATGGCCGGTGCCAAAACTGGAGACTATTCTTTGGAGTAGAAAGCGAACAGTAAGTCATCTCATTATTATTTTAAAAGGCTTGCAGTGTTTAGAGTCTTTATACGTTTGTTTCTGCCCTTAGCTTCCATTAAGTAATCCTGTTTTAAATTCGGCTTTATGTAGCGTGCATAGGGAAGACGTGCTACAGCGGGTGGGATACACCAGTAGGGTCCGATCTAGGCATGAACAAGCTTACACACCTTCCCTCCTCACTAGTGTTATCTCCCATATATTGGTATAAAAGCCTGTAACGAATAACGTTTGCTCCGTGTCCTTGAAAATCCCACATGCCTGTACCTTTTCGTGTAGAAACTCAGCACATTAAATTACCGTATTGTGTGTTTTCCTCCTTCAGGCACTGGATCTCCAGAGTCCTACTACCATCTTCCCACCCCCCTCATGGGAATGGTTTGACCTGGAATGCTCCATCATGGATATCTACGAAGCAGAAGTCACTCCTTGCAATATGACTGCCAACAAGATGAATTGGCGTTGGATGGCAGGCTTGGTAGTGCTGTGTATGGAGAAGCTACCGCAGCTTTGCCTGACGTGCAGAAGAGCTGCAATTTTCTCTGAAGAGCATTAAATCTCCAAACTTGATGAAGACACTAAATACTGCCCGTTGCCTGCATACACAAGTGTTGGGATACCGGTGTTTGTAAATGTAAAGTCTGGTGATATACTTGACCGCTGCTGCTATAGTTTTCTCTCTAATGACAGAATTATTTGGTCTAATACAGATTGCTTTTAGAAATAGACGATTGAGAATTCCTTCTGTTGCGTAACCAGACTCCAACAAGGCCAAAGCTGGAGGCACCATCATTTAAAATAGACTTCATCCTATAGATATATATCTCTAGGGTCTGGTGACCACCACAGCTGCTTATTTGGCCAAGACTAATAAAAAAGGGATAAGGACAATTTAAGGATGTAACGTAGCAGCCGATAAGACTCCATTGCCACTGAAAACCAAAATATATTTGTTAGCCGTGCCCTTAATAGATGCACTCCACTTTCCTAAGAACTTTACATCTACCACTCAAACACCATTTTTTAAAGAACTACAAGTCAGGCTGTCTTGTTCCAAAATCGTAACGCACCGTGTGCTGCTATACATTGCCTTCGCCTACGGATTAGCAGTCCATATTCTATTCACACCATCCATACTTTGTACAAATTTATTAAACTATTTTCGTTTTGGTAAATAACATGGCATCACGCGGTAAAAAGTTTTCCTCTGTAGAGAAGCCTTCGTAGGACATCTGATTTAAGTTATTTTAGGAAATTACTTTTTTTGTTACCGTTATGCTACTGATAATGTGGTGTAATTAAAATCAGAATAAAGCCTTTTACAAAACCCATACATTGGCCACTGACCATAGTTTTAATGTAAACACTTATATTCATGGAGCATCAGTTTTCTCTTTTGTAGTGGACAGTAACTGAGTCAGCCATTTTTACTAAGCCTAGAGTTTGCGGTTCACCATGAGCTAAGACCAAAGGGACAAAAAAAACTCCTTGTACCGAAAGCCATACCAAACAAATGGTTTTATTCATTGTGTTTCAGCTCCTTGACCCCGATACATTATGAAGGTCCAACCAGTGAGCTTCCTCTGCAGGAAGAGCTCGGGTGGAACCTGTATAGGGTATAGTCAAATCAGTGAGTCTCCATACAGATTGAGTTACACATTATACAGGGCCAGTTCAGCCTGTTTGAATAGTGAAGTGAGGGCATTGAAAAAAACCTTATCTTGGTAATTCCCCTTTAGTCAATAAAGCCCAAAAGGAAATTGGGTAAGCCAAGGAGGAAAAATAGGTTGTCATGTAGGCAACTCCGCAACATACTGCATCTAACAATTAGTCTCAATTCTATATAAATAAGAAATAGCTTCTGAAAGTTAAAACACGATGCATTGGGAACTAGCAGGTCATGGCCTTTCAGCCAGGGGTGGCTACCTAGCAGCCCCAGCTGTTAACCTACAACTCCCATTATGCTGGTCGTTTGGGAGAGCTAGTGGTTGGCTATTCCAGATAAAAGGATTACCTTTTAAAGAAATCACTAAATTATGACCAAAATGTGCAAACTTCACTTGCAAATCAGCTCACGTTAAGTAGGCGCAACACACCACATCTGTTTACAGTCTTATTTGAATAGAAAAGTAACCAGTCGTAGGCTGTGTGCCCCGTAACATCACTCTATACACGCTTAAAAAAAAAAGTTTACCTTAAAATCAAGTTCCGGGAATGGCTATTAAAGCACACAACTATACAAAATACATTATAAGTCGTCCTTATTGACAGGTCAGATTATTTCCTAGTGTAAACTTGTGCCGCTATTTGCTCAAGTGCAACAGAAGCAGCAGGCCAACACCCAGAGCTGGCCAACGCAGCCGAGGACTGAAATGAAGAATGGAATGGGTTAACGAGATGACGGGTTGTGATGTCCTTCAGCAGGAAGAGGTCTCTAAACATGATGGCACTTCGTATACGGCATCAATGATCCGGTGTAGTAAGTTAGTCACATCCTGGTTAGATTGTCTCCGTGTAAAGAACGCCGGCGTCGGGTTTCAGCTGCCTGGACTTCCAAGTAAGAACCTAAGAAGAAAGTCTGTAATTACAATATAATATATAAATCTGTAGATTTATATCCAGCACGTATTCCAAGGGTGCAGCCGCCTTACCGTCCTCTTATGATCTGCATCATTATTTCTGTTAAATGACTGATCGTTTCTCTAAAAGCTCTGACAGTTCCCTATTTATTTAAAGCAGCTTGAGTGTGACTGAGCCCGTGTCACGGTCACTCACCACTGACAGCGAGCCTCGACAGCCTCCTTCCTCACCAGCCTTTTCTTATCGTCCAGAGGCTTACCCAAGGCACGGATCACTTGCTGCTTGTAAGGCAGGAGCTGTCAAAACAAGCATGTGTGTAATATAAAATTATATATATATATATATATATATATATATATATATATATATATATATATATATATATATATATATATATATATATATAGTGTAAATCACTAGGCCAGCAAACGCATTTTCTTGGAGATGTACGATTAGGTAGGATCCTTACCATGTGCAAAGGCAGCTTTGTGAGCGCAAGCATACACTTTAAAGCTGAAATCCGAACTGCCTGGGGAGAGGAAAAATGCACTTACAATACAGCGTAGTAATGACAGAGCATCATTAATAAAACACAATACAAAAATGTGGATTCTTGTCATTGTAAAATAAATATAACTATGTTCAAAATAAGAGTTTTTCCCACTTTATTAATATTTTGTTTTCTAAATGTATGACACTTGGGGGGGGACGACGACACATATTTGGGTAACAGCTGCCTTATGTAAGCTTTGGCTCTGCGAGCAGATTTGGGGGTCTTTTCTGGTTCCCATAGCGGGGCAGGGATCATTAAAGTGTACCGGGTACTATACAAGTAGCATCTAACCATTAGGAACAGAGGTGGACAAATAAAAAAAGTGTTTATTTCAGAAGGTTAAACGGGCCTTCCCTACCATAGCTGGGCTGGAAGACAAGCTGATGAGCTTTGTGATCAAGGTATCAATATGGGGGTTCAGGATCTCAGCTGCATCCAGAAGAAGAGGCTCCAAACAAGTCAGTGTAGACAACTGAACCACGTGGTCAGGGCAGGATAAAGCTTCCAGCAGGAGTGACAGCAACTAGAAAAAGAGAATATGATTAACAATACAGCCCTACACCATCGCCTACGCCAAGCCAGTGGAAAGGATTTTAAGTATCCATCAATCTTACTTTACCGAGAGGATGGTAGAAAAGTGGAACAGCCACCCAGCAAAAGTGGTAGCAGCTAATACAGCGAGAGAATTTAAAAATGCATGAGGGATAAATGGCCATTATAAATCTTTAGACCAGACCAAATCTTTAGACCGGACATTGGGAAAAACGTGCGATTTGATAGGCCGAATGAGTGCCCATGGCACCGCCTTCTCACAGAATGTGGGAGTGCCTAGGCAGTTTAACAATGAATAGCCAATCATCTAAGCCGATTTTTATGGGAGCATTTTCCTGCCTCTGATTGGCTGCTTTAGGCAGCCAAAGCTGTTGGGAATTATGGAGACAGAATGGAGTCCCTTTAAATACAAGGGATTCAGTAATGAAGATAGATGTTGTCATTTGCTCACCGATGGAAGCTCTGTCACGAGAACTTCCTTTGGCAAAGAGTTGAGGACGTAGGATAAAGCTTTCAGGTAATTTGGCTTGAGATCTATAGGGAAGACAAGAACACGGATATCTTACTTTACACTGGGAATATTTCAAGCTAAAGGGACACTGATTAAAGGCCCATGCAATGTAAAAAGGTTATACAATATATACAAATAGCTTAAGACCACACTATGATGTATCCTACTCCAAACCGGAGAGCCTTCTCTCGCCTTGGTGCCGGACGGCAGGTAATAGGATCCCGCCAGGCTAGCCTTATTATTGCAGACTGATTCATGTCACATAGGCTCCATTCTTCATATTACTACTATCGTTGCCAGAAAAATGTATTATATTCATGTCCAGAAACCGCAAAATCCATATCTGGCCGCATAGACAATACATTGGCGGAGGATACCGACAAACGCATATCTATGTAAGCAGGTCTTTTCTCATGCTCTCTGCTAAATTGCTTTGAATGCATAATAGAAATAAAAACATTCTGCCCGCAATATAAATTCACCTCCTTCGGCAGAATTGAACCCTTGCACCAGTTTTGGAATGTTCTCCGTGAAGAACCTCTGCCGGAACATGATGCGGATGTCCGCATGGCAGGCTTTGCTGAGGATGTCCGGGGAGTCTGAGACCAGCAGGGAGAATCTGTCGGCCACGGAGTCACCCAGCTCTCGATCACGCAGTAAATCAATCATCTACAGAAAAAGAGGACGGGTTAGATTGAGTTTACAATATGCATCGAAATACAGTACTAGTTATTACAGGTGACAAAAAAGGGTCGGGGGGGGGTACAGCAGACAAACAGCCCTACCAAGCAAAATACAGCCGCCAGTGACGGAACATTAACTGAATCCCCACTAGAGTTATATAGAGAAATTACTCAGAGAGAAAGATCTCAGATCCCGTTTTATAGTAAATATTAAGATCTATACAATGAGTAACATTTATACAATAACACGGCAACCGGACAGACTCCTCTCCTCTGGATCTATTCACCGAATCACATCCAGCTAAAAAAATCCTCAGATCCGAGAGTCGCTCGCGTCGGAAACATGGTCACAGTTTACCTAATGAGCGCCTACCTTGTTAGTTAGCTGTCCGTTCAAGGGGTGGTATCTCAGTATCAAGGCCTTGGTCACCTGTAAAGGGGGGAAAAAACTCAGATGAAGACAATGGTTTGGAACACATCTGATGGAAGGGGGTCCCCATTTGTCTACTGTCCTCTCAACAAAGTAAAGCTTTATGTTAAATCGAAGCTTCCGACTCTCTAGTCTTAGACTAAGGCCTCTCGTTCTAACATTTCTCCTGCTTTAAAACGTCCCTCCCGTTATGTACTTAAACGTTCCAAACGCATCTTCTCCAAGCTAAACATATTGAGAGACCCTGTAGATTTCCTCATAGTTTGTAGCCTCTGAAGGCTACTAAGGTGATAAAACCACCGTACGAATTCTGCAAAAATTAGGGGCTTATCCTGTATATAAAACTGATGAAAACACTGCAAAGTTACGCGACGGCTTCATCTTCAGCACTCACCCAGACGAGCAGAGTAATGGCCTGGGTTCTGCGGCTTTCATCTGCCAAAGCCAACTCTATCTGGCGAGCAGCATTTTGAAGGATGTCATCCAGTTGATCTCCTGGGGTAGGAGGGCAAATTAGAAATTTGGAACATGTGTGCATTTAACTGGAAAGCCACAGGAGCATTTTACATATGTGATTAATGTACACAGGGACAATAACCATAATGTAAACTATGCTACCTGCTGCCCCTTGGAAAGTAAATGTAGGGGTTAATCAACAAGACATGGCATCTACCTTAAAAGGGACATTATTCCAGGGGCACCCAACCTGTGGCTGCCAAGCTGCTGCAGGACTACATCTCCCATAATGCCCTTTCAGCTAAGGGCCTGGCAGAGCAGTATGGGAGATGTAGTCCTGCAGCAGCCGGAGGGACGCAGGTTAAACAGCCTTGTCATATGAACGTTTATGCATATGATCACAGAGTGCTCCCCATAAAAATAAATGGAGGAACTGTGCAGAATCCTCTCATATGCCCTTTGCCTGCCCTCCAGCTCGTAGGCTTGCTGTGGATGTGTTTATCCAAATACATCCCCCGTTTCCTAAGCCTGTGTGGAGTACTTACTGCCGGTCAGGCGAGGGTTTCTGGTCTAAATGTTATACCCCTGTGTGCATACGTGCAGAAAGTACTCCAGTTGGCCCTGAAAAAAATGGATCTATAGAGGGGTGATGTGAGCTGCAGCTTGTCCTAAAGGCAAGAGATTTTTTTTTATTTTTTTTTTACAGGTTGGAGAACGCATGTGAAATGACTTACAAAGTACTTTAATGTGTATTCTTTGTTGAAGAGGCTGACGGAACACACAGAAGGGTCATTTTAAATAATAAAGAGAAGCTCAGATCCTGAACTCATGCCTGTTGTAGTGGGGAATCTACACTTGCATATAAAGTTCCCATAAGAGCCGAGTGTAGCCCACGGGAGATATACCCCTTGCCAACCAAGACTCTATACACAGTGCTCTAATTTGGAATATGGGTACAGGCCAAAAAAAAAAAAAAAGATACGGCTGTTAATGACAGCTGCTGTTTAACTGTTCTTACCTGAAGGGCATTTATTTATTAGACCAGCAAAGCACTTTGACGATGAGGAATAAGCAAAAGTTGAGCACCCAGACAGACTCAGCGATAACAAATGCTGCAGTAAGCGGTTTAGATGTGGGATTTCCACCTGCAGATACAATGAGAATTAACCCACCGTTAATTAAAGCCACAAACATTATTTAATTGGTTATAAAAATACATATGCTGGTATCGAAAGGGAATACAAAACCTTTGGGTCAGGAGAAAAAGCAAACGTGACCACAGATATGAAACTTGATTTAGTTCTCGGTCTTGGGCGCATATTACCCGTTCCTGTGTTCAGCATTAAGGTTATGGTTTTTAATCAATTTCTTGTATTAATTGTACAGATTTGTCACTTTTACTGCTCTCCACATGATTTAATTCAGGTTATTAACATGCATGCACTGCAATCCTGAGTTGCAGGGCTATCTGATTAACACAATTATTCAATAAACATCATACATCCGTAAATAATGTGTTATGTACCATGCTTAAAACCGGCGAGGGTGAATAAAAGGAGAAATTCCCAGAAGATGTGAAAAGCCATTGTGTCTATACGTCAACATTTGTTATGAACTCAGGGAGTAAGGAAGGTTCCCCAATACAGCCTGCGTTCGATATTATTCATTTCCTTACATTTCTCGGGAAGGAGCAGGCAAACGCCATGAGAAGCGCAACTAGTCGGCTCTGAGGTTCATTAGGAGCTTCCACCTGCAACAAAAAAAACAGACACAAAATATGAGAGATTTGGATATTATCCCCAACAGAGCCTACACAATCCGCAGACATGACATTGCCAAGTGTAAAGTACGGGGGGAGGGTAGAATAAATAGAGCAAATTAGAAAAACAAAAAACAAATAACATTTCCCAAATGTGGCTTCCACTTGCACCCTTACCAATATGTTCTAGTGTCAGGGCAGACAATACCTAAGCTCTTCCAAAGTTCATGAAGCTCCCATGATCCTCAATGACCTAAACTCTTTTAGCATATACACATACATACAAAAAGCAAGGTTTATTTTTTAGTTTTTTTTACCTGAAACGGATTGAACTTGGAGGTCTGGTTTTCATTCTGACCAGAAGAATCCCCATTAAGAAAGACATTCACGATCTGGGAGACGCTCGTGGAGGGAAACCTGGAATTCACAATAGTGTCAGAAACCGAAATCCTTATTGCCTCAAACACTTCAGAGATGAGCGCAAAGAAGAAGAAAACACGTTTATTTATATCTGATGTTTGACTCCGACAGTAAGAGAGCTTCACTTACCCGAGGCTGAGATGCGTGCATGCAGCACTGATTACCGGCACCATCGCGCTCAGGACACTTTCCTCCAACAGGACATTCGGAGTGGATGAGGTTTCAGCATCTGGGAGAGAAAACAGATTAAATCACGCTTTCAGAAAAGCTTCTGGTTTATCATCACATTCAAAGCAGCGGGAGGATGGTGGCCTCTTCGTTACCAAGGCTGGAATCAAGAAACGTGAGCTTGGATCTACAGATATCGGCCATAAACATCTTAAAGCTTTCCTGATTCTTCAGCCACCTCCACAGCGGCTGGATTCTTATCCTGTATCTACATCATGTAACCAAAATCACCAAATTCAATTTTTGGCCTAGATTTTAATCTGTTGCTCCCTCAACACCGTTAACATTTATGACTTTTGTCTACAACTTCCATTATATAAAAAGGTACAATTTTCTGCATATACACCGACATGCTTACTGAGTAAAGGATTATCACTGCCTAAAGAGGGAGAATAACCCTATAATTTGAATGGGATGCTGTACACTATACAGATTGCTTTTTTATTATTATTCTCATAGCAGTGCTTTACCTTGTGTAGCAGCCTGGACAGTGAGAGAGAGAAGACACGGTACCACGGTTTGATAGAAGAACCAGATAGACTCCGCATAAGGCTGGCACCGTATGGCCACGCAGTGAAGACTCCTACACACAGACACCACGTCCTCAGTCGTCCCTTGGCCTACGAGTAAAAATGCAACATTTAAATGCCTGGTACGTCAATAGGAAGCCGATTGTTATCATGGAATTATTGCCAGGGATATGCTGTAGAATAACAGATCTATAAATCAATAAACGACAACAAGGCTATAGGGTACTTAGTACTTAAAAATGCTGATTGTATCCTTTTTTTGAGTAATTTGATGTGATTTCATATAAAACACTCGCATTATTGAGTATACTCGCCTTTCTGTGCTTGCCTTACGTAGCCCAGCAGGATGGGAACGGTCTGTCTTACGATACTGTAATGCGTTGACACTGCCGCTAACGCCTCCAGACATCGCTGTTTTATTGAAAGGTCGGAAGTAACAGAGTCTTTATTGACATTTTCATCCATGGGCTCTAATAGGAAGAGGGGAATAGAACACCAAAAAGCGTTAAAGGGAACATTTCTATGGGATTCAGTAAAATACCAATAAAATCTCCCCAATCATGTCTGATCCATTAACCGGCGTTGTTCTTGTTACACTATTCCTAGGTAACCGCATGAACGGCTCTCTAAAAGCACGGTACATATTAGCATCAGATCCTTTTACATAACGGGATGTCTCAAGCAGACAAACCTAAAACCTGTAAATGTTTTAATCCAAGCTAGGACAGACAGGCTAGACTGGAATCGATGTACTGGTTTAGGAAGATCCTCACCAGTTTGCAGCTGCGAACAGAGCTGTGGAATCATCCGACTGATAAACGTCGACGGGTGAACTTTAGCAAGCGTTCCTGAGGCTTCAATGGCCGCCGTGCTACAGGGGGCAGAAGAAAACCATTCCGTGATTAACGAGTGTGGTGCAGAATATGAACAGTGCATCCCCATAAACCGGAGAAAACGTTTATATTTTAAGAAGGACGCCTACACAGGTAATATAATACGTAGAAGTTCAGAGCTATAAAACTAAGGAACAACCTACAAGAATAAGAACTTTATGGTTAGAAACTAGTAAAATATAAACAAAGTAGCTGATGGAATCTACGGTGTACGAACCGGCCATGAGAATCCCATTTCTAGTAGATTCTGATGAACAGAAGGTAACCAATAACACAATTACGATCAAATATATAGAGCAATCCTGCTGCAAAGTGATGCAATCACCATAGCAACCGACGGGATGCTCCTAACTACAATATAAGTACTCTTCATGCATAAACCATGTCATGGGCTTGGATTAGGTGATTCTGGAGGACGCATGTATTTAACAAAAATAAAATCAACATATGAACAAAAAATGCTATACCAGCTGAGCGAATCCGTTTCCTGTAAGATGAGCCGAGTCAGGTGGTCGACTACCAGATCGATGTCAGCAGACGACAAGAATCCTTAGAGAAAAAGATATACTGTACAATGAACTGCACGCCAAGTGATGGAGACCCTATTACTAATCAGAAACAGCAAAACCTTACGCACCAAAAGTATTAAATCCGTGCCTATAAAGCCATAAGGCTATGCTGAACATAAGACCAGGGGCTGAATATGGTTTAAGGTTCACAGCGTGAACATTATAAAAACTGTTTACACAGACGCTTAGAATAAAGTGTAAAGCAAAGCTTGCCCCAGAACTTCTCTCAGCAGCTGGCATGTATCCCCCTTTATCCCATAAGCTATACTATATATTACATATTCATTATATTCACCTGTCTGCATGCCCAGGACAGTCAGAGTCTTCACTGCCACTACATGCAGCTGGGCGCTTGCATCCGTCACCGCAGAGAACACCATATTGCACAGAGCATCTTTGTAAGATCTCAGGCCATTTTCATCTGAAAAGAACAAAAAAAAGTAAGAAAAATCCATGTGTCTGCGGAAGGACGACCTTCTAAACTTGGATATTGAAATGGGCTACTTCTTTATATCAAGGAGACAGGGGTATTTTGACTTAGGTTCAGCTTAGGTCCACTTGAATAGGTTGCTTAGTTAGGGCTATGGAAACCATATTAACCCCTTTGTCTGTCCATCAGGATAGCCTCCAGCCTCAGGAGGCCAATTGATCTTTGGCTTAGATCACAAAAAAGTAGTCACAACCACCAAGATTGTGAAGAACAAATTGAACATTTTATTGTTTTGAAACATAGCCTAATATATCCACAGAATGGCATGAACATAGATAAACAGATGCAACCTTTAATCCCCCTTTAGCTGAATCCCCCCTGAATCTGCCCCGGGCAGCAATCCTGTTAATGGGATTAGTTTATACAATGGAGTTCCTGCCTGCGTTATCTTTGTTTGGCAGTAAGGCTGGAGCCATCTCTGGTATCTCGTGGTGATATCTTTACGCTATACAACAGGGGGCGCAGGGTTTCAGGCAAGGCTGCGCTGGCTAAGAGTTACACGGCTTTCTGGAAAAGGCCCGGTCATTTTGTCAACTTTTTTTCCCGCCCCTTTGTTGTATGTTAGTATGTTGTGCCCCACATTTTATTGCTAACTGAATTACGAGTGAGTCAGTCTTGGGTTATGTGCCATTTGCCAGCAGTCCTGTCTAATGTCTCAATAGATTGGCACTTCGGGGTTTGCAACTTGGACGGTGGCCATGTCTTAGATTAGGTGGGATATAATGTGATGCCAACACTTAATATGAACAGGGTACAAAATAATGGAGGAATGAAGAGGGATCTCTTTTTTAGTTCACAATATTTATGTTGACATGGGAAAGGTAGTTGGGCTCAAGGAAAGAGGTCCTTTTTGTAGAAGTGCTCCATGGCCTCAAAATCTGTAATGTGGTCTCGGTTACACAGAATTAACACCCAAGTAAGAACATTTTAAATGCCGACCTAAAACTAGGCTTTGCAGATCACCTGCAGAATATAACAGAAGAATTCTCAGCAGTAACTACAGCAGTTAACGTTTTTGGTAAACATACTGAACTCAAACATGTCCGGATTACCTTCTCCTTCCAGCCACTTGCTCTGCTGCTTCAGAAAGCCCAGGGTCATCTCCAGGATCGTTCTTCGGTGACTGCTCTGAAAACCAACAGAAATGAGTAGGTTAACCATTAATTTACATCTGCTTGTTTAATGTTGGAGTGGCTGCGCCTGTCAACAAAAGTGAGGGATCAGGAGTGTCACATCGCTATGCATATAGGCATTCATCAATGGCCAGCCAACATGCCCATCCACAATCCACTGTAGGGCAAAGGGGACACGTATTCCTCACTTTTGCAGGGAATTCTGCCTCCATGGATTATTTGTTACACTGAAGTTACCTCTTATGCCCCAAAAAGCCACCATTTGCAGATAAGGACATCCCATTGAACCCACTCAGGCTCCTACTACCTACCTGAGCATGCTGGGTGTACTGCTCCAACAGCAGAGGGAGGACACTGGACATGACTTTATGGCAGGCCCTGGACGATGAGCCTGTAGCAGCTTGGAGGAGCTTAGCACTGGGCCAAACGAGCTTCATATCTGGCTCACACAGGTGGTGCTTACAGTCTGAAATGTGAAGAATGTTTTAGTAAAAGAAATTGCAGAGGGAGTAATGTGAAGCACTGGCCAAAATAATTACCCTGCAAAATACTGTTCAAAAAGGAGTCAAGGCAGTCCTCTGAGTCGGGGCCCAATACTGAGCGTGAGAGACAGGCACACAGAGCCTTCAGGGCAGTCAGGCCCTCAGCTTCAATTTTCTCACTTGCCGTTTGGAACACCTGCACCAGAGGAAGACAAAAGTGTAAGGGATCCCACTTAACAGGTACGGGCGACGAGCGACAAGCGTGACGAGGTTCCACAAATACCTCTCTGCGAATGGAAGACCACAGACCGGATAGAAACTCCTTCAGATCTTTTTGCTCATAGACGGCACAGGCAGCAATCTTAAAAAAATAAAATAATTTAAAAAAAAAATTATTTTATGGTAAAAAGTGGACTAATCTGGCATATGTGATTCAAATATCAATACTAAAATTACTTAAAATGATTTTCTTCTATGGTTTACTACAATGGGTTTTTTTGGTGCAAATGCATAAACAGAGCCACCAGAATCCCCTCTATACACAGTTTACCTGCTGGCTTGTAAGAGATCCTTTTGGCTGAAGGATTTCCACTTGCGCACTACTGGGCACACTGGGTATACTCGGGGCTAGTCAACTATAGTACTGGTTCAGATAAGGGTTATAACGGGAATCCCCACATGCGTGCACTTCTCACTCACCAGCGTCTGGAAGGAATCCAGCTTGGCACTCTGTATATCCGAGTCCATCTTCTCAATAAGCAGTGGAAGCAGAAACTGTATAAAGTAGCATACAACAGGTTAAAAGACATTAAAAGGATAATAGAAAAAACAAAAGTTATAACTGGGATTGGTCAAAAACAGGTAAACGGCATGACACACTAGATGTAAGCCATACATTGTGCTTAAAAATACACCACTGGCATTACAGTATTTCATAAATAAAAACACATTTTGAGCCACATTCCTTGGAAGAAAGGACAACTATTTAATATTTACCTCCGCAAACCGAGGCGTAGATGCCAAAACCGCTCGCAGCCCCAATATTAAGTCTTGTCTGGTTATGCCATGTGGATCAGTGGGTGGCTGGAAGAGCATTGGAGAACATTAAACAAACCTTACATGTGACGAACGCATGTCTCAACATCAGAACGTAAAGGAATATGGGTCAAAGAAGACACTTACAGGGGTGAAATCTATGGGGAAGTAGCAGGAGGTCACTTCAAACAGCTCCTCCACAAACGGACCTTAAAAAAAAATATATATGTGATCTATATATTACACACACACTATATATATGAAACAGAAGTCTAACACTAATAACAGCGGAATATGTGCACAAATTTGTATGCAGTAAATTCACTGGAGTTTGTAAAATGGACTTCTGCATCCATTAAAAATTAGTACCATTTTGGGGGCTAAACAGCTCCTTTAATGTACATGGGTACAAAATAGATGACTTCTTTAACACACAATGTCACAGCTGCAACAGAAAAGAAACTGCTGAAACTGAGCTTCTAGGATGAGTCTTACCAAGGTTATAGTTCTTCGAAATGATGTCTTGAACGATACGGAAGGCTACCAACAAGTTGCGAGGGTCCTTCTCGCCATCCATGACTTGAATAAACCCAAATGTAAAATCTGCTCCAAGACTCATTAACTCTGCCAAGGAAGTTCATTAATATTACGATTAATTAAAAAAACATAATGAATTGGATTCAACATTGAACACGTCAAAGCAAGTCGAAATTCCCCAAATATATAAACAGGACTAGAAAGGGAATTGGCGCATGCACGGAATCAAAGTGTTCCCGCAGCCACATTTGACACATAAAGGTCCAGTTTGAGTAATGGTCATTCTAATACCTTCTTCCCGAATCTTCATAAAATTGGTGATGATCATGTAGACGGTGTGACGATCCATCTGCGTTAAAGACTTACAGGAAAAAAAACACACAGTAAGTCCCTTTTATCGTATACTTCCCTGTCCAACAATAACGCCATAACGCCCCAAAATATATAATTTACACATCTCACCTGAACATGAACCTCCTGGAATATTGATTTAAGAACAGATACCGCCAGACCGGGAGGAAGGACTTCACACATGCTCTATAAAGAGAATAAAATGCTATCAGGACGGGAATGTCATGCCTTGTAACTATGGACAGAATCGTAAAGAGCACTCTTAATATATATAAAAGCAATAGTGTGTATAGACTCAAAAACACACACTCTATATACATAGATATACCTATATATACTCATTGCTCCAATGGTGTAACATATAAGATGTCTATTATATATATATATATATATATATATACACACATATATATTATATATATGCGTTTTCTAGTCAATTCCCGCTTTTGCTTATAATAAGTCCCTGCTAGGATCTGAATGATTATACCATTAAGGTATCTCACCTATTGTTAACTTATCAATTGCTGACAAATTGTGAGAATTGTATTTAAGTCACCTTTTGTTTCCTGGAGATAATAGACTCCTTTGCTTTCAAACCAAATATATCCAACACAGTGCAGGTATTGTCAAATTAAATTATGCTAGAACGGGGCTGCACTGCGAAGAGATGGACTCTTACCAATGTCTTCAGTCCTTGTAGTACATGAGGTGTTATGAGATGATGATCCTTCAGTCTGTTTTCATAAAATACAACCAGGACTTCCACTACATGGGAAAAAGAGGCGATCAGAAGCTTATCCCAGAGGATAACAGTTCTATAGCTTTAATTTATAAGACATGGTATCTGGCTCTACAAAGAAAATTATGAAATCACTTCTCCAGGAGCAGCACTTTGTCCATTGTTGAGCCAATACTAACATGGCAAGACCAGGTACCCTGTCTTATAAACCATAACACCATGTAGCACCCTTATACAGCCCTGGGGGTGTACTTATCCCTCTGTATTAGGTTATATAGCCCCGTTTTATGAGCCATATGTTATAAAAACACAATGCTTGAACATTTTATCTATTAACCAACACATGCATAGCTTTGCATAATGCAATCTTATTGACTAAAGCACAATGCAAAATTGTTATCCAATAGTTATCAAAGCAGAAGGTTAAACCTTGCATAGGTTGGGTAAAAAGTATTAATGTGTTTCCTCTCCCCATTCCTGCTGTTAGAAGGCAGGAGTTTAGCGACAATGAAGAGCATGAACTGAAGACTCACAACCCATTTACACATCAAAGCCTTCTAACACACAGCTTCATTGCTCTAATTTGCCATTATATTATCCGAGGAGTGCTTACTCCAAGGTTTGCGTGTTATTTGGCTGATGACAATGCATAATAAGTCTTTGAATAGGCAAAAAATGCAGACAGATTGCATACATCTGGATTATTCCATTTCTAGACAATTACAGAGTAAGGGAGGCTTTTGTGCGCATCTGCCTTAGCCCAGAACAAACATAAAGTGCATCCCACGATTGTGATTTTGAACTTGAACCTTCAGACTATAAAAGAAGCGCTACAGATGGAGTATGGAAATATACATATTCACGTGCCCCGGTACCTTCTTTCTCTTTCAGCTTGGAGTAGCACTCCAGAAGGACGTGCGACAGGAGCTGCACTCCTCTGCCTCGCGTCCTTGGCTCGGTGTTAGCGAGATATGACCTGTGCAGGAAGAAATATACAGCATTTAATACTTATTACTTGTGCAGCATATTTAAAGAATATTTCTGACTTTTCAAAACTTTAATGTTTCTCTACTAGCTGGGGATCTTCATGACACCATGCTACTCAAAAGGAACCAGAACTCATCTCTCACATCATAGAAAGAGGAAGACAGCAATGAGGACATCTTGGTAACCTGTAAAAAGGTCTTGCTCTAATTAAAGATTGCAGCTAAACATAAAATGCACATTATAAAAGGCCATTACACCCTTTATAATTTTAGTAACATCAGCGAGATATCCAAGCAGATGCTGACAAATAAATCATGGAACGCAAAAACGTTCCCCAAAAAGCGTAACTGCAACAATACAAAACGCATCGCCCACAATACTGTGAAGAGTTTATCAGGGATGACCAAAATGACTTAAATCTACCCTGCCACCGGCCCCGTACCGACAACCTCCCCTGCATGCCTTTCCCCTATGTGGATAACCAAAGAGAAGGAGCCAGTTACTTACCCAAGCGACTCCACCACTTGTAAGACTGTGAATGTCCCATTCTTAACAGCTATAAAAAATAAAAAGGAACACCGATGAGACAAAAGGAAATGATGTCTTCTCACAGGAGAATCTATAATGTTTGGACCCCAATAAAGCAATTTTGGGGACGTGTTAAACAAAAAGTTTAATTATGTTTCACCTTGCGGTTTAGCAAATAAGTAACATTTAAAGTCATCGGAAAGAACACAAGTTCAAGTGTATATGTCCTGTCTACAGAGTGAGGTTACTTAAGTTGCGTTGCTCCATTTAGCTCCCTCTAGTTATTATGCTTTTTATGATCAATGACCGATTTAATAGCTAGTGGTCTTCCGAGTGCCTGGGTCACTCGTGTAATAGAATTAATCATTTGTCCCGCATAAGGGGAGATCAGCAAACAATTCAACGTGAACGATGGGGATAAACGGTAGTTAGCATACAAATATGTAGTTCACAGAACTATCACAAAATAACTACGGTCATGTTTTTAATCCTTTTTGAGACTATGTTATCCCACAGTATTTTAAGATGATGGGTAAACATGGAAAACTCAAAACTACTTGGAAGAATGAGGACGCTACAATAACGCTGAGAAGTGAAGTCACCATAGCAACCAGACAAAGTAAGTGCTCTACTTTTACCACTTTGCTCCAGAACTGCTCTTTATATAAAGCCCCCTTCGTTAATCGCTGTTCTGTCCGTGAGCTGATTTTTTTTTTTGCTAATTCAGTGAAATAGAAGCCAGAAGGCACGTGCGATTCAGCAGTGTGACTACTTTTATGTCTTACTGCCAGGGCTAAGGATACCCTATGTCAGCAGGAGTCTTATTCCTCCAGGGGACAGAGAGATGAGCAGGGGCATTGTATGCAAAGAGTTCAACTCTGACGCTAATCAGAGAACAATGAAAAGCATTTGCCCCGTTATCTAATCCCCTGCAACTCCCAGAAAGCCCCTAACGCTTAATGTGTTAAAATACAGAATGAGCTCATTGTGGTAAAAGCATTAACATTCTATGTGATTCACCTCAGGCTGTGAGCCACTGGAAACCCAAAGTCAGTTTCATTGGTTATTGCCTTTTCAGCTCAGACGCTACTTCAGAAAAGCTCTTACATTAAAACGGTAATGCATGAGGGTCATAAAAGGTACCGGAGGTACATAATGGAAGCCCGAGACCAAGCGGTAATGAAATACAATAATAATGTTCCCAGACAAACGCCATTGAAGAATTCAATTACACGGTAGCAATGAAGAGAGTAAATGATCAACTGGCACAGATGAAATGAAAAAAGGGACAAAAAGATGGAGAATAGGAGAAAGAAGACAAGAAGCTAGCGATAAGATGGAGAAGGGGGGGCAAGGATGGGGGGGAGAACAAAGGCGAAACCGCTGATAAGGAAAAGATGCAGAGAAAATATGAGGAGGAGAAGAAATTATGTAAATTAAGGCTACATAGATGTTCAGAATGAACTTAATGCGACTTATGCATATTTTTACTTTTTAACAACAAAACAGTAACATTCCAAAAATTCTACTTTTAACCTTTTGTAGGTTAATGTAAATACGTTAGCATATTTTAGTCTATGGCAGTGGAATCCCACAGAGAGTGTAACTGGCAACTAGACCAGTGCTACAGATATGGGAGACACAAACGTGAAAAGAAAAACAAATTATATATATATATATATATATATACATACACACACACACACACACACACACTATAGTAAATAGTTGCAGAATAATTATTTTTAAGACTAACATATACATTTGCAAATACACAAATCACTGGGGGCAGGGGATTATTTTCCAACAGCCGTTACATTTGCTGCCTACTTAACCCTCTCAGTGGGAGCTGTTAATGTACTTTCACGGGCGCTTGTGCTGCATTGTAATCGTGAGAACTAAGAACAGGAAACCACGCGGAGAATAGAATATGAAACCTTGTTTCAAACGACACGGCTTCAACTGGCCTTTATAATTGTAACGAAACGTATAACTATTTTTCATAATGTAAACAAATGCTTTATAGTTAATGTCACAACATCCACATCCAGAACATGAACTAACTTTAGTCATAAAGCATGGGTATGATCAATCCCCCCCATCAGGTATGAAAGGAATGTATTTATCCAAAGGCCATATACTGTACCGGGGGGGGGGGCGTTGGTGGTTAGGCATACTGACAAGGTATTGGCCCATTGGACACACGGACCTCTGAATGGTATCACAAGCCATACGGCGATGATCTCTTCACTTGTGCAGATTGATCATACTCTGAACACGCCTTGGTACTACACGTTAGACATTTATGAACATTTTAAATGGTAAAACCATTTTTACAACAACCTCCTTTGACTTATTAAAATAAACACAGCTTCGGCTTTACAAAGGTCAAGGCTGAAGGCTGCGTAATCTATGGGTCTCAATGGGTTTTAGGTCACCAAGTTCATACCTAGTAAAGCTATGGGTGAGTTGTACACTTGAGCAAATGGTCAGAGTTTCCAAAATATTAGTGCCTGATTTTGCAGGGCTCATCAATGTATTTTTTCCTGCCTAGTTCCTAATTAATTGGAAGCAAGAAAAAAAAAATCATATAAATGCATTATTCACAACCAACTTCAGGAAAAACGGGCCCTGAACTAAACATAGCTAAATCATCTGGACCTAGTGGCCCAATGTTTAGTATGCTTTGCAAGGGTTAATTCATACTTGTAAGTGGGGATATTTGCCCCTACATTTTATGAGACTGACCACTCTCACCCTACTGAGGCAAACTCACGCTGATGACTTCACCAGACTGATCACTCTCAGCCAAACATTATCATATCACCAATAAAGCCTTTGCTCCCTGCCTTGCGCATGGTGCACGTCCCACTTATATTGAGATCCATTTGTGGGGTGAGGCTGCCCTTTACATCCAGCTCAGGATGCAGTAACCATATGTACTGCATCCCATGATATGTACATAACATAGCTTTACATTACTACTGTAAGAAATATTTAGCAAATTACTGAAATTCCTTTTTTTTTATATACAAGAGTTATATTTAAGAAGTGATGAAGCCCTCTTACCAGATGAGTTTAACGCTTTGCTTACACTGTTGAATATCCAATGGCTTCCTAGCCATCATGTTAATCATGTCATTTTTTCCAGGGAGGCCAAGTGCAGATAGGCGACTGCCATGGTAACCAAAACAAAACTCCATAAAGTTACTGTGTTCTTATGTTAAAGTAACAGATTTGCTTAACGCGCTAGAGAGCTCACCTAGTGTCCTGTCTAGGTGGAAGAGCACCTTACTGGATCATAGACAACTTCCCACGACATAGCTCACCCATCCAATATAAACTGATCCGAAGAATCGTATCCAAACTACAGGAGACTACAGCATTCCAAGGAAACAATTAGATTCCCTGTGACAGAGTACATTTTAATGGCCACTTAATATTATGACCAATAAGCATCTCGGCATGTAACAAAGTACGTTATATTTATTTCTGTAGCGCTGTACAATCCATGGAACAAAGGGAGAAGAGGGCCCTGCCCCCGGGAGCTTACAATCTAGTCAGTATCCATGAAGCTAAATACAGAATATATTGGAGTCAAGAGAGCTTTGTGCCGCTACACTTACGCACAAAAACAACATCACACAATATATATATATAATGATGTATGCTCATCCTGTTGAATAATCGAGATTCTCTAATCAACTTTATTTACAGTTACAGGCACGGACAATCCCTTTCAGCACAATAAAAAGCTTTTTTATACGGTATGGCCAATTAGAGGTAATACACAGTCAGCTATAAGGCACAATGAACAATGGAGGATGTCAACACTCCCGCGTCAGGCAGCTTTACCTCCAGACACCGAAATACGGTCATAATGCACCCATCACGTTACCACCATAACATTATATGGTGGCGCCCTCTTTATACAGCACAGGGCGACCACATGCAGTACTATTTTTACTCCGTATACCTGTCGCAATTTCCTCCGCTTTGCCGTCCTGCTGACCGGTCACAAACTCCTCCACCAAACCCCACAGCACACTGGACTCCTCAGCCATTATTCTACTGGGGCGCACGGCGTACAGACGGCTGGCAGTCACTGCGCATGCGCCGCGCAGTGTGCGTCGCGTTTTACAGTCACGTGGTGAGAGGTTAACCGTGGTCACGTGATTCTCTATTTAACAAAAAACTTTATTGAACGCAGACACTTTTCAAATGTTACAAAGCTCGACAGCTGGACAGCTTTCGTTAATTAAGTTGTTGGATTTATATTCTAAAAGATTTCCACCAAAAGTTAAGGATAGCGAAATAGAATATGTCACCAGCAAATGAGAAATTTGAGTGAATTAATGTATTTGGGGGAAGACATGGCACAGGCAGGCTGTTTAGGTGCAGAGATTACACAAGCAGTGTGCACAGGAGGCAAAGATGGCACAAGCAGGCTGTTTAGGGGCAGAGGCAGGCTAAGGGCTGGATAAGTGACAGATGACAGGCAGGCTGTTTGGGGACACTGACAAGTTGCAGGCAAAGGTGGCACAGATAGGCTGTTGTGGGCTGTGGTAGCAATTTTCATATTGGGGCCCTTTGGTTCAAGTTACACCCCTTGATCTCTACCACGCAATAAAATATACGGGGCTGGTATCCAAATATTTCCAAGGGTGCTTTTCATTCCCAGTCCGGTCCTGTTTTTTTCCTCATCTAATGTGGCCCTGCACATTGCTACTCCAATAAGTATGGGGTGCTATTAGCAAACTGCATTTGCCTGGTGTGCAAGATGGACAGTCCAGGCCTTATAATAGGGGGCTCACAAGCTACTGGTATTCTCAGCCACCTACTTCTGAGTAGTCTTTGAGTGACCATACACTCAATTTCTGGAGATGCTGCATGTATACATTTAAAAATTAACATCTAAAACATCGGGAATCTCTAAAAATGCCCTCTTGTTTCCAATACAGTTTTCATACAATTACATACAATGTGAATGTCTGAGACCCCAACATTTTATTGCTAGCAACCACAAATGCATACAATTACAAACAAAAACAAATAATATACTGCATGTAAAGAAACGTCAAATTGCTTTGTTTGTGTCCAAATGGTGTAAATGTTTGCATTAAAGCGCTATGATTGAGTATGTTACACCCAAACATACCGACACAAACAAAAGTTTTGAAAAATAGGTGTATGTATAAATATAAGTATATGCGTGTTTAAAAAGTGACACTATTACAAAATGTCTAAAACACTTTTCAGACTTTGCACCAACAATGTAAACAAGGAATCTGGAAATGTTGTCTTGGAAACACCGCAAGCAACAATGAACTCAAGGAAGGTGCGTAGCACATTAACCTGTAATGATACTAACCGTTAACATACCACACCATGGCGTGAAGTGGTGGAGCTCTTCACACAGGAACATTCTTACCTAAATGGTGTAATACGTACGGAAAGTTAAAAGGAAAGTATCACCTTTTTGTAACAGATGTTAATTAAATGCAGAAGGCTGTGTGTGATGTGAAAGCCACACGAATGCAGCTGTTCTGTGCAACGTCCTTGTTTCTAGCATAAATGAATCAGCCATTAATGTGATGGACTTAAATATTAGATCACATCAGTCTCTCTTTTAATGCTCGGTTAAGCTCCACTGATCCCCAAATGATGCAGTAGGATTATAGTCCTTTTAGAGATATGTTACTCCACCAAAACTCAGCTGAGACACGGTTAAGGGGAATAACAGCGCAGAACCTTTATTAGAGAAAACCACGGGTTTTCCGAAGAACAGGTATCCAGACGTTGTAACTGACAAACATCGAGCAGTGATTTATAGTGTCCAATTGGGATTGAAGTGCAGTGGCCAATCCCCTTGCTGGGTCTTGGCAGTGAGTGCCGATGTTAGACATTGTGCTGCGTAAAGGTTGGTGCTATATAAATAAAGGTTAATAATAATAAAAGATAATAATAGTCATTGTGACCAGCGAGGGAGTGCATGAGATAAGCCAGGCCATACCTGGGAACTCTCCAGTTTTGAACTGGGATCTCCCCAGGTGTGACCTGGGGTCTCCAGGAGAAGCCCTGCTTCCCCGAGTCTCCAGGTCAGTTACTTCTTTCTCCAGGGAGTAGTGTTTGGCCACGCCCTGCCTACTCCTCCCCCTGCTAAAGGCTGTCTGAGGTTAGCCCCACCCCTACATGAGGCTAGCCAGCCCTGTCATCAAGCCACTCCCCAGAAGAGGGAGAGCTCAGGGTGGTCTAGCCCAGGAATTTCTGGCACAAATGCACAAAGTTAACACATTTCTAAAACAATATTCCAAGCCAAGATGGGATAGATTCACACAGATTCATATAAATGGCAGACGGGTGCCATTATCAAATTATAAGATTTAGTTGCTTTTAAATACAATTTTTTAAAGTATTTTGTGTTATATTTTTTGTCTTTTTATCAGCAGTTTTCAGCAACATTAAGACTCGGGGCTGGCCCAGGACACTGTGCTGCCTGGGACCATGAATACATTTTGTCCCATACTTAAAGGGACCAATAATATGGGGGGGGGGCATTGTAAGGTCACCCCTGTTTTGCATAATGACCAATTCAGTCATTGCAGACCTGAAGATCCTATCAGTTCTTATAACTGGGACACAGGCCAGGACATGATCCTTTTTGTCAGGACGGTTGGCAGCTATTAATCTACTCCTGCAATACACCAACTTCCTACACACTAAAAAGATATTTGCGCACATGATTTATTCCACGCATTTTGTGTGTATTTTATTTTGCTAAATTCCATTTCAATTTGTAATATTTTCCATGTATTGAGATCTGAATTCCCAGGATTTTTCCCTGTAAACTTGGAACTTCATTGGAAAAATGACACACTGTCATGCATTGTTTGCAAAGTAGTAATCATTTCTTTTTTGAAATAAAAAAAAAACAAAACCTTTTTTATTTGCGACAGGTTTACAAGAAATGGTAATAATGTCTTACTCAGTACCTCAAGGTTCTCTAAAAATAGCAAGGATGCTATAAAGGATTCACTTAGCTATTCCGTTTACAGCGTTTCTGTTGCCGGTGGCCAAATTTATTTATTGTTTTATATAGCACCATCATATTCCGTAGCACTGTACAACGGGGTTCGGTGAGTAGGTGGCTCTGTCGGCCAGCTGCCCACCAGGCATTCCCCCAGTTTGCCATTTGGCCAGTCTTATGAAGAACACTGATACAATCATACCCAGCCAACATTTTGATATAAGAGGGACATACGTGGCAGAAAAAGGAATAGTTGAGGCCAAAAGAGGGACTGTCCCTTTCAAAGAGAGACACTTGATAGATATGGGCATGCATAGAAGAATCAGTCCTTCCGAAAAGAGCAGTTTTAGACCCGATTCATTGCTAAAATATAGTATAACTCCTATAGTCAATGAACGGTATATTAAAAAAAAAATAATGTTTTATTTTGTGTGGAATTGTCCCTTTAAGTACGTTATCTACTATTTTATCTATCTATTATCTCTTTTGGAGAGTTGCCACGGGAATGTGCAACAGGCATGAAGAGGTTCTGTGTAATTAAAAGCGACTGAGCCAGTCGGCCAGGAGTTACCTTTGCTAAAAATAGGTGAATGTACTTAGCTTAATGGTAACTGGATAGGCTTAGAGACCCGGCATGTGTTTGCATGCTGCCCTGTGCTTTGTGTGGCTCAAAAGCATCTTTTTGAAAGGGTTTAGTATAATTGAACTACAAAGTGGCTTTTACATCACACGGGCGTTTCAGCCGCGGCTGTGAAAGGTTTTTCTTTCTCATTGTTTCAATCTGGCTTTCATTTGCATTATAATCCAAAAAAAAAGAAGTGTGATGACCAGCTCAGTGCTCTTCTGTTAATTAACCTGTTCTTACGCTTTTGGAACATGTCCTGATCCGCGGCAGAATTAAAATCAAATGAAACATCATATCCCGAGGCCCAGCAGCAAGGTTGGCAGTGTTAGGTTAAGCCTAGGTCAGAGTTTATGCCAGTGATTATTGTACTCCCCCTTCTTTTATTCTTACTGTAAACTGTAAAGCGCTTAATAAATAAATAAAAATGTATATATATATATATATATATACATACAAACATACATACAGTACATATACATAAGAATGGTTAATAAGTTTCAGTAGATCTCCATAAGGTCCAAATCATTTTATATTAACCCGAAAATCCCAATAATGTAAGAGCGAATGAGTGAATACCCTTCCCTACTACTGTCTCAATATGACCCCTTTATTCATCACCCCCTTCCCCGATTACTCCGCAATCGTTGATTATTATCTAAATCGTACCTCTCCGTCTCTCACTGACACATTCTCCCTTTCCTCATTACCGTCTTACTTCCCTTTCCTATTCCTCATTACTGTCTTACTTCCCTTTCCTTTTCCTGATTACTGTCTTACTTCCCTTTTCTTTCCTCGTTAATTTCTCACTCCCTTTTGTTTTATCTCGATTCCTGTCTCACCCTCTTCTCTTTCATCATTACTGTCTCAGCCCCTGTTCCTTTTCCTCCGTGAGTGTCTAACCCCCTTCCTTTTCCCCATTACTGTCTCACTCCTCCTTCCTTTCCCCCCCCCACTACCGTCTCATTCCCTCGTTCCGTTTATGCCCCTTCCTGTGCAGTTTATTTCTCTTTCATTGTCCCTCCGGGGAGAAGAGATTTGATACGGTCCAGGATGGGATCTGAACCACCGACTAGCTAACCACTAGCTTCATGCGACAAAATGTCATCTTACATGACCAGGGGAAGGGAGCAACAGACTTTGTAGTGGACATTTAATTAAATCCCCAAACACACCAATGGCGCAGACACGTTGTGAATATATTCCCATGGCTCATCCAAAGGATGGTGGTCAGGTCTGGCAGTCTGGTAAAAACCAGAACAAAAAGTTTATTGTGTACCCAAGGATGACATGGAGATGGTCAATCTACCAGCTTCTGGGCAGCAGCCACATCATGGGAGACACATGGAACTAATCTATGGTGATACAGAACACCGGGACAACATTCAATAACTAGAGATACATTTTATAATCCCAGCTCCCCCCCTCGCAGACTGCCATAAAATAGATTAAGGGAAAGAGTTTTACCACAAAAGAGCACATTTGGTGAAGATCAGATAATTAAAGTTTGATAGACTATCTATTCTCTTCTTCAGGCCTAAAATAGACTAAAACCAGAGATAGATTTTATCCCAAATACTTAATTAACTTTTTTAAAAAAACTTTAATAGGTGAAATATGTCTTTTTATCATGGTTATTAATTTTTTATTTCAGGAATTCTTTGACAAATAAGTAATTATTGTGTAAAAGTAGGGGTGGACAAAATATTGATGTCCGCTAAATATTGTGATCAAGGCGCATGGTAAGTAGGTTACGGAGGGTGACCGGCAGGAGGAGTAAAGGAGTCTTTGAGCGAACCAGATGATGAGGTTTTTTCTTCTGGTTTATGACTTAATACTAGGACTGGAATGCAAAAAATCCAATAAAATCAGGAAACCTCCGAAAGGGATGAGACAAAAACAATGGGCTTTTTTTTTTCGGGCACAGCAGTTTATTTATGAGTACAACATGCATCCTATTGTACAGCGCTGCAGAATATGATGGCGCTATATAAATCAATAAATAAATGTAAGAATGTTTTATTTATTTTTCATGATAAATGGAACAGCTTCCCACCAGAGGTGCTGGCGGCAAAATAATTAATACTGTAGGAACTGCAGATCTCTGCGATGGTTCTTATTAATCAATTAGATTTGATCCAGAAAAGTGTGGAATATGCTAAAAGCTAAAAGAAAGATCTAATCTTGTATGTGTCTCAACTGTATCCACACAACCACTAATCTCATTAAAACAGATGTATTCTTGGCCCCTGGCAGTTAATGATATGGGGGTGGGAGTCACTGACCCTAGATTAGCAGTGAGGGTCCTTGGCTAACCCCCCTGAGCTGGGAGATCTTATGCACAGACACAGACACAGCAGGGGGCAGTTTGCTGCTCTCAGATAGGAAGCCCAGGAAGAAGAAGACAGCAGGATCTCATCAGACAGGAGTGAATGGGGGAGGGGGGGTTAAAGTGAATTCGGTAGGGAAGGGGTGTTAAGGAGCAGCAGGGAGTTTCTGTGATGGTGTCACATGCTCATACCTGAATAGGGAGGGGTGAGAGGTGGCTCCACATTGCATTTTCTTGCTAGCAGATAGTAGGAGCTCTACCTACACACAGGAGGAGAGGGGCATGTGCTAACCGGGACCGGGGCGCCCCTTCGTGACTCCGGGAAGATTGCAGAAGCTCTGCGCAGGACGGGGGAAAGATCAAGGGACTTTCTGCTGCTCATGCTGGGGGTGAATCCGGGATCCTGATCTCCCCGAGGCGCTGCCCCTTCTGCACGCAGGACGTTCCGCACAAACTGAGATGAAGCAGCGGAAAGTTGGGCAAGATCCTACAGACAGGGAGTAACGATCACCAGCCCGCGGCCGGTCCCGCGTTCGTTCCCGTCCGTTCAGCAGGTTGGAGCCTCCGGTTTCGTTCCCTTGTGGGGTTTTCTGTCGGCGGGTGCTGTGCATGGAGATTCACTGACCGGAGTCCGGATATGGGAGGCTGCATTGGAAGATCCCAGGGAGAGAGTCCGAGAACTCAGCCCAGGGCCGCAGGGCAGCACCGCAAGAGAACAGGTAACAGGGGCCGGGGGATCGGGGGCAATAAGAGCAGGAGGATCGGGGGCAATAGGCTCAGGAACTGGGGGATCGGGCTGTGTGTGTGCTGGGCCACTATAGCACCGGCAACCAACTATTTCCCTGCCAGAAGGGTGCGAAGATAATGTCCCAGGCTGTGTATTTGGATTAATCTCATCAGATAAAGTGTACTGTGTATGTAAGGACACATTTGTAAAAACAAAGAAAATATAATTGGCTATATATATATGTGTATATATGTATGTATGTATGTATGTATGTGTGTGTATATATATATATATATATATATATATATATATATATATGTGTGTGTGTGTGGCGTTTGGTGATTAACTGTAATCATGATATTATATGTAGAAGAGGCGAATACATCTCTTACAAATAAGGGACATCAGGGGATAAAAGAGGGGCAAAGAGACCTCTGCCCCAATAGAGCAATCTGCACCTACTGAAGCAGCCCAAGGGATGCCACCACTTCAGACCCTAGAAAGTCCCTAGAAAGGATACGTCACTGCCCAGCGCACCCCATGATTCAGGTGCCCGGCACAGGTTCCTGAGATGCCTAGTGCGATGACCGTCCCTAAGCGTGTGTCTTTGAGAGTTTGGAATACTAACTTTGCCATGTAAAACAGTCTGTTTAGGGCTTTCCATGCGCATTTCATCCAATAGGAATGCTGGGAAGTTATCTGGCGGGTGCCTCGTGTGTGTATGTATGTATGTGTGTGTGCGTGCTCTCCAGGCATAAAGACCGGTTCTCCATCCTTTAGCAGAGGCCTAGATGGGCAAGGCATAAGGGAAAATGGAGAGGGCTTAGCCAAACAGGTGGGGCATATATAAGTGGTGGGAGAAGGTCCTAGAGTTTAGGTGGTCACCTCCTCAAGCTCACTCGCTTTTGAAGCAAGGTTCAGATTATGTATCTAATATTGTGTGTCGTTGGTACCGTGTCCATTATCATCTTCTTTAAATAATTGCAGTATATAAATGTGCTGTTAGTGCACGTATCACCTATGTTATCTGCAGAGTGATAAACGCTGATTTAAAGGAAGCGATCACAATGTTTACACACACAGACTGAAGGGCTTAGTGTGCGGGCAACATAATGCGTTATCTTCCGCTTGCTGCAGTGGATGGCAATTGGATACAGGATATGTGCTCGCAAGCAATGGTTTATTAGGTAATAAGGAAGCAATGTCATGTTGCTAGATAACTATTCAGGAAAGGGCTTTGCAGATGAAGAATTGCACTTTACAGGCTATATGGCTGACATACGGCTCACTCCCCAAGCTCTGTGCAACGCTTCCAACAATGGAGTCATCTTTAGGTTGCGGTGCTGGTGCGCAAGGCTGATTGGATCTTGGTGATGTACGTTCCCATACTGAATGATATACAGCAGGTCCTTTCCTACCATAACTGATTAGCCGAGTGGTTCCATAACAAGTCCTCAAGGCGTCCCTGTGGATGTCAGAATCCTTGAATATCTCTGTATGTATCCCCGTTTTATATTATCAGTAAGTTGTGACACGGGCAGCTGCTAAACCTTTGGTAAAACCATGGTTTACGCAATTTGCTGTTCATTTTTTTTTTTTTTATATTGAAAAAGTTCAATAACTTGAAATTGTCTATGCACTTCCAGGACACGTTACGTTCCGTCCAAGAGTTTTAACTTGGAGTCTGACGAGTCCCTAACAAAATTAATGAGGAAGGAGGTGGTTTGATCAAAAATATGAATATTTTCTCTTCTGTACCACACAAGTAGAATATTAACCGATTTAATAGAAGAAGACGCCCCACCCTTCTATATTGAACCAGTAGTTGCTACAATCTCAAGTGTAGACGCACAAGACTCAAAATGTGTTTGTGTGCAAACAAAGTATTAGGAATCTGTAGTTATCTGCTTCCTCGTTAATATGGTAAAGGATATTTCAAGTTCTTGTTCTAGAACATTGGACGTCTGGGAGAAGGCTTCCAGTTGTAGAACTCTATTTTAGACCAAGACCTTTAGCTCTGGTCTGTTGCCTTTTCTAGATGAGCAGGCGATGAAGGCCTCTATCTGAGAGTTCATGTGCTTTGAGAATAATCAATTAAACAATTAACAGTCGGTGTCGGAGAACCGTGTGATGTATTATCTTAACATCCCAGTGTGCCATCCAGTAGAAACTGATACTACAGGATTAGCCTTTTGTTAGTTTTCTTGTCTTTGGTAGTGGATGGGTTTACATGGACCTTTGCCGCCAAAAAAAAAAATAAAAAAAAAATTTGTATTTAAATAAACCGGAAAAATAACTGTTTTTTTTGGTGTGTAAAGCGGCAATCGGGAGAATTTCAGTCTTGGACTCTAGTCCCTAATGCCAGAAATTTTATGATCAAGTTCATTTAAAAAAAAAAACTTGGGTACAGAAGATCTTTGCTCATCATACCTCTAAACATTCAAATGGCTAGAGGGGGAAACTTTTGCATTTGTGGGTCTGGTAAGAGTCATGGCTAGGGGGCTTTTAATGTGCCTTTGTAACCGATTAATAGCTATTGCCTTGGAGTGACCATTGGCAGGCCAGTACCCTTTGGGCTTTGCACCTATTCAGGATTCTGCGGCTGATCCCAGTCCTTTAGTGTGTGTGTGTGTGTGTGTGACTGTTGAATACATGTGGCCCTATGTTGTAACATGTTGTGTAATAATGTAGCCAGTGATCTGTGCGTTCCTGTTGAGCATTTGGAAGAAGATAGAAGAATGCATTTGCTTTACGTAATTTCATTTATGAAAAAATTTCTACTATTTCCATACTCGTTCATGAGACTTTTTAAGAGCTGCGGAACACTGCGATACATTCATACCAGGCATTCCGAGCTTCTAGAAAAGAACATTGGGAGAGCGGGGCTTATGTCCCAAGAAGGGGCACTTGGGAAGTATGAATACTACTTGCTGACTTGATCAATAAGCTGCTGATCTCGGCCAAGATCTGACTTCCACCAGGACTCTTGCAGCTGAACACAAGCAATGGTGGAGAGGGTAATGGTGGATGGGGAACCGATGGCTCACTGTAGAAGGAAGAATCTTGAATTAATCTCTACAGGATGCCAGGCGGCGAATAGTGAACAGTGTCCCTCCATCTTGGACCTTTTTTTTTCTCTCTCTATTGAATATAAAATGGAATGATTCTTGTCGCCTGCAGAGTGACCTCCGGCCAAAGTTAGGCTTAGTGAACAGACTTCTTGTGTTCTGTTGTCAACTTGCTGGAAGGGGGTTGGGTTGAAAGACTTGTTTAGTATAGAAAGAAGAAAAGGGCACGGTCGGAACCAAATGTCGGCAAGGGAGGCATTAAGCTACATGAAATTGGGAAGGCTTTGTATGTAAATTTCTTGCACATGCTCAGTTAGCACTAAAGCAATAGCCAATCACACAAATCTTAGCAAAACACCAGGGTTTAGATGGCATACATGTTATTGGCTGCTGTTACCCCCCCCATTAATTGCAGAGGGAGTTTTACTGAGCATGTGCAAGAAGCATACTGTAGTATGCTCTCTGTTTTCAGTAGAGGAAGCTGGAGTTTAATGGCACAAAAACTCCAGAATGTTTGCTCTGTTTTGTATGCATATAAAAATGATTTGAATAAACATTTAACATGAAAACGGGGGTTAGGCACCCCTTTAAATCCATTTACTTTATTTGTACAGTTGTATTACATTTATCTACCCTTCTCATTCTGGCAATAGGTATGACCTATGATATTTTGTTACTGCGTAGTGCGATGTCCGTGTGTGCCGACCGGCTTTAGCACCAGGAATGTTGCCACGCCACATTGATGTTGCCGTAATTCTGGATGTGAAGATCACACCTGTTTCTAATCCTTCATGGATAAGTCTGTTTGGATCTCCTGTTATTTAGCTGCAGCTTTCGTGGACATCAACCTAGCCTCTTAATAGAAAACTATATCTTTTTTTCCCCCCATACAATATATTTGGAGAATTTTTAAAATATATGGTCTATCTTCAACATGATTCCAAACGACGGGCACTGTCCTTGTATGTTGAAATGTGGGGCTCAAGGGGGACACCCAGGGCTTTTAAATAGTGGTCTAATTTTTAGATAAAGTTCTGCATAAAGTCTGTTTTATATAACAGGCAGGTCTTAGAAAGTCCCTTTTTAAAAGTATTCTAATAAAGAAACATTGGAAGATCCAGAATAAAAAATGACGCCTTCCCTAATCAAAATTCACACATATTTCTGAAATCCAGCGTTTGTCATCGGTTCTATAGGTTTAGGATATGTAGGGAGGTGTACGTATTTATATGAATCAGTAATAAGTAAAATTACTATTTGCTGTATCCCAACCCTATATAAACATAGGTATGTCTATTTATTAAATGTTATAGATAGCAAAACCAGTTTGGGAAGGTAGTTTACTATGACATCACTGACTTAATATGGAGGGTTTAATAGTTCATGGTTGACTCCATAGGTTCTATTCTGTTACAACAATTATTCAGTTAAAGTTTATACCTTTTTATTGGGCCAACCTAGAAAAAGGTACAAAAATACATAAGCTTTCGGGACTTCAGTGGTCTCTTCTTTAGATGAAATAAAAGGTATCGCTTAAGACTATTAATACTGATTAACACCCCAAAAACCCCCAAGTTTATGTGGTTTTAATAAATTTAGTGATGCTGAAAGCTGTGATGAGAGTCGCTGTTTAATGAATGGGTTCCTCTGTTTCTCCAATATCATTTCCACCACATTCTCCATTCAGACATTTTCTCCCGAGATGGATATCGAGCGCGTGTTCGTTTGGACTCGTTGGGCCCCCTGTAATGAGATTTCACTTCGATCGTTTCGACTCGGCTCGTAATCTCTTGTCACCCTTTAATTTGTTGCTGTTCAGGCACACAGGCATTGTTCCTCGATAATGCCCCGTTGACAGCGTGCGTTTTGTTGGCCTGTGAGTGAAGTATCGAGTGTTGAAATTCGCCATAAGGCAAATGAGAGGCTTAGGAATAAAATATGTGGCTGGTGGTGCGTACCAACGTAGAATTCGAGAGCGGATAACAGCCATTTGGCTGATTTAGTCATTTTTTATACTTTACTTGGCCTTGTCTTGTTCAAGAAAGCCCTCTCTTTTGTTAACCTCTGCAACTTCTACTGTAAGGCCATTCCTCTCGTCCACTACCCTTTTTATTGACACAATGCTGTCTTGCATTGGATCTAAACCGATAACTACCATAACATGATGTTCTCCGGCACCTGTGTATTAGCCGTTTTGTATGTGTTATAGCTCTGGGCTAAGATAACAATCTACTAGTCAAATATCCCGACTCCTTATCATAAAGATGTAATGGCCAGGTCTTTTATTAACGTAGGTGTGCTCCTGCTACTGTTACTGTGTAAATCTACGCTGTGTTTATCTGTAAATACCGTTCTTTTCTTGCACATTAGATAATCTTATACCTTGTTGCCTTAGGGCTCAATGATGAGTGGCCTATAGTACATATCAACAGCATGTGTTGTTGGTAACATAGATGGTCAATGGCAACCAGACCGAGGCAGGACTAGCTGGTGCTAGCATTTATCATCCAAGTGGTCAAGGTGGTTGAGATGGAAGGGAAGGACAAATAATCCTTTATCACAAGATCAGATGTATTTGTGTGTGTGTGTGTGTGTGTGTGTGTGTGTGTGTATGTATATATATATATATATATATATATGCGATCATGGTGTCCACGCTAATATGTTCCTTAAGATTGCCCCAAATGTACTACTTTGTGTTGTCAAGGAGAAAAAAACTATTTTCTAGTATGATAAAGTGACTTTAGTTAATAAGTTTCTTGTGACGTTTCAGAAGCAATATTCTAGAAGGTGAAGACATTTCCCTGAGTATTCCCCGCTTGTCGCTTAAACAAGGAAATCCTAAGAAAGCAGGGCAGAGTTGCATTAAATGCGCGGGTCAAGGGATTTAAGTTTGCGCCACACGCGACATAACAGGGAAATGAAGAAAGATATTGGGGAACGATTAATTTGTACATAGAAGATCTGGCCCTCCTATGACTTCAGACTAGGAGGGAAGAAAGGGGCTGCATATCCGCCTGTGGAGAGCGCAGGGTTCAGATGGGGAAGATCGAGGACCTGGTAGCCGCTGTGGCCCTATAGTTTGGAGCGCCTTGTTTTCATTGACTAATATTATTTATTGATCTATATAGTGCTATCATATTCCGTAGCGCTGTACAATAGGTAAACAGAACATAAATGGCAGAAACCAGTGGTAGTAAGGGCCCTGCTCAGTTACCCGATATACATTTTAAATGGGCTTTCTTTCACTAATCAACATTGCTGGTCTCATAGTGTGCCAGAAACAAGCGGCTCTGTGTTCCTGCTCGACGTCTGATAAGAAATATGCCTTTAAATGTTTACTTATCTGAGACACCCAGTGATCGCCGGTCAAGATACAGACCGTTCCCAGCTAATCGCAAGTCTCTCCTGGGTAGAAAAGACGAGTTCAGAAGGACAAGACAGGAATTCTGCTTCTCCCAGAGTCAATGATAACAAAGTTTCCATTAGAGGACTCTCGTCCTCTATTATATGAGGATCTTGGCCGTTTATAAGCATACCTGGGAACTTTCTGGCTCCGGCTACACAGAGCCCCCTTGTGGGATACGGGTGGTCCCACTGATGTCGGGGGACACATACCATTGTTGGAAGGGAAGAGTGCGGGAAGTACGGTGTTCTGCAGCGCCAATCTCGCGACACTGAGTACCAGGTGTACTTGTCTCCCCGCTACTCTGAGAAATCTCACTGGATATATCTCACCTCTGATTCCTGCTGCTTTAAAACCATTTATACCAAATAGGGGCATCCTATGGACTTGGTAGCATCGCTGAAGGCTGGTTAGATGCTGTCAGGGCCAGGCGGGCCACACACTCCCCCGATCTGCCACTCCAGCATAAACCCTTAGCGTGCGGCCGTGTGTATACAGCTGCTGGCCTTAAAGTGTATTTTGTATTTGTGTAAAATGTCAGGATACCCTAGATTGGAGAGTTTGTGGCTACTGTACACTTTTTGTATAGCATTAAATAAAACACAGTAAAACATATTAATATTTTTATGTATGTATACGACAGTCCCACTGCCCTTTAATACTTTCACAAAAGTGGGAAAATGACGCTGATTAAAAACTGCTACATTTTATTCCATGGTATGCCAAACCATATTTAATAATTTTTAGGTACTTCTGGCATGTCAGGCATATACCTTTTCTTATTTTCATGCCATAATAACTCCATGCGAATCAGGTACTCCTTTTACAAGGTGACTTTTGTAGATTGACGATCCCTTTAGTGATTTGCATTCTATTTCATCTAATTGTCCATGATTAAGAAATGACATCTGTGTTTTGCAAGTCACTTTACATTCCAAATTTATGCAGTATGGTGGTTTTAGCCACATTAATAATTTGCATGCCGTACTTTTTCAATGACAGCGCTTTTTAACAATTAACACACAAGATTGGGAATCACCTCGTTGTTGCAAATCTGTAACACCTTATTTTAGGTTTTCAAGTATTTTTGGTTAAATTAACGCATAGTAAAACATATTTTATTACCCCTCTCCCTGGTTGTCAAAGGATTAAGGTTGAAAGCGTCTACTGGTATCCTCATCTGTAGCGTTTTCCGGTTGTGCTAACGTCCTGGTCTTTTACTCATTAAACATGAAATGATGCCAGGAAAGCAGTGTTGAACAGTGGTGGTAGTACACGGCCACATCATGCATGATGACGATGGTCCGGTTTAAGTTTACTTTTCCATTATTGGGGCAAAGCAGACTCATTAATGTAGGATATCATTTGGTGGGCTTCCATCCTATGTCCTCCTGCTTACCTTCTACCAAGAAGAGGAGCTCACGGATGTGCAGATCCCCTGAAGTCTTTGGTGATTTGGGGCCAGGACATAATACCTCATACAACCTTCTATTTGGGGTTTGAACTCGATCCGGCTCTGGGCTACTTACAGATACTGGTATGTGCCCACCTTACTTGTAATGGTATTAAACAATGCTGGGCAAAGTACACAGCCTCATATTGCATGATGATGATGAAGGTACGATTTAGGCTCAGACCTTGATGATGACCTGTGAGGGCAAACCTTCATCTTACGAATGTGGCACAGACTGATAGTTTTGTTGACTTCTCCTTGTCTTTTGGAATGTGTAGAAGACAACGTTCTCTTACTACCAATGCATTTTTTTGACAAATACAGCTATACATAAAGCGTTAAAAATGAGTTAATACGCAGCAACAAAACTAGTCTGCGTTTCAGTAAAAGTTTTGACAATATATTTTCAACACTTCCAGTTAAGCGTTTTTAATCTTAACTGTAAGTGTCAGAGTTTCCTATTATATCGGGCTGCTTCGTTAATCTCTAAGGTGTTTAGTTCATATAGATAATGTGGAGATATTCTGGCCTTCAGTGGACAGGTACGTGCAGGTACATACTGGTACTGAGTACTATATTAATCACAAAAAGAAAACAGAGTTCATATACGGTTACATAGGTTAACCCTCTTACACATTTCCGATTTTTAATATGCTTAATGGTTTGTAGTTAAATACCTGGGTTATTACAATTTATTGAGATATGTAGTGATATATTCAAATTCCACAGCGCTGTACAATGGCTAAACAGGACACAACACGCAGTGCATCACGTAACGATTTACAGGAACATAAGGTGCCGCACCGATGAGTTTGGGTTACTGAAAATATACTTCACGTCGTAATGTCTTAAGGTAGAACTATGGGAGCAAAAAAAATCCATCTTTTTTTTTTTTTCTTTTAAGAATTTCAAAATGAAATTGGTCTTTATCGCTCTCCCATATGGCTCACCCCTGGACCACACATTTTTGTTGTGTGGTCTCCATACTGCATCCGTGCGTCGCTGCGGGTTGCCAGGTATAAACACAAACCGTGAATTTCAGGATGGTGCCAAGTAGAAACACGTAACACCATCGTTTCCAGAGGTCAAAAACAAGCACCTTTTGGCAAAGATACTGCTTGGAGAGAGTATCTGGGCAAAGCGACCATAACTTTTGGGTGTTTCCATCCTTTTTTGCCTTCTTTTTACCAGAAAGAGGATCTTGTTTGCCAATCCTCTGAGCCTTTTAGTGATTTGGGGTCAGGATATGATGAAACCCCATACAACCCTTTAACTTATGCTTTGGTTTGGGTTCTTGAGCACGTTCCGCCTCTGGGTTACTTGGGTTCCCAGCTCAAAACCGCAATGAAGGTGGATTTCAATTGCTTTTATTGTTTTGTTTTAATTAACTCTTAATTATACTAAACTATTTAGTTCCAATACATTTACTGGCGAGGTTGATGTATTAAATCCCATTCTTCTACTGCCCTAGTCACAAAATGAAAACCTGTTTTGTATTGAGATAGCGTTTCCTTTTGCAAGTCATACAATCCCCATATGAATCAATGTTACCACCCAGCAATTGGAAATGATTACAGCGTTTCTCTTCTGCAATGTTACCTGATTTACCTGCATCATGCGCGTTCCAGAGAGCCACCGGAGGAGACTACATTGATGGAGTGCAGTAATTGTAAGCGTAAATGTCAACATTTATTTTAAACAGGTTGGGTGCTTGAATGCTTGACGTTCCTTTTTATTTTGTAATAATGGGTAATACAAACTGAGTAATTCGGGAAATGTTCCCATACGTGCTTCGCTCATGTGGATCCAGGCACTCTCCAAGCTTAAATCCAACCCGTTTTTTTTGTTTGCCTTATCTAATGACTCCTATCTATAGATTATGTGACATAATGTTGCTTAATAATGCATTAGACTTTAAAACCTTATTTAATAATTCATTTTGTAACAATTGACATGCCAGCACTGGTCTCTACCCTGGTTTGGCAATGCAGTGGTTAACTGGGATGCCCTATTACATGTGATGCTTGGAGATATTTCATCCAGTTACTGTTTTTTTTCCTGATTTGTATCTTTTTTGGAGCTCCCTAAAACCAACAAATAAGCAGGGCTGTGACTTTAAAGATGTCCCCTGGAAAAAAAAAAACTTCTCTAACATTTTCAGAAAAGCTGCTTTGACCTCATTTTCTTCCAAGTAACTTCCTTTGCCTGGAGGCTGACATTGTTGTGAGTCGTGATACTTTGGGTGCCTTTCCCTGGACAAACACCACACTGAGCTGGTGCTTTATGGCAGTGCTAATGAAGTCACCCAGCAGAATTACGACAACAAGCTGGACAACTGCTGCAAATAGAGAGCTGTGTCTTATGCTGGTGTTTTTATTATTATTATTCTCTTGTATTTATATCAATCAATTACACAGCGCTTCATACATTAATAGGGTCTGGCAAAACTAGAACCGACAGATTAAGATAAACCGAAACATTAGGTAAAGAGGGCCCGGCTCACAATCTATAGGGAAAGACGGCGGGAGAGAGTGCCATAGGTGGATGTGGTAATTATAAAACCAATGGCGAGTAGATATAGCAGCCAGCTTGCAGGGTTAGGAAACATCCAAAAAATTTCATAATTCCATTAATAAATATACGAACTGAATAAGAACCCGCAAAGCGGAATTTATATGAAATTGGGCTTTCGTCCGGTTAATGCGTGAGCCGGGGCCTTTGAATAACCGCGTCGGGTGAATTCGGGTGAGACGGAGGCTGCCGGTGAATTCACGGCATTGTTGACTTCTCCGTCTGTACGGGGATTAATCTCTCCAGCTCTCAAGGTCGGTTCCATGTAATTTAAACCCTTGGATCCAGCCTAACCTACAGCTTGCGGCCTCTTATCCTTTCACACCCAGCATCCAGTACTGACTAACCCATATCTCATGCTCCCTACCCTCTCCATAACGTCTCCTGCCTTCCCTTTTTTTAAATGTCATCTTTTTATTTTCTTCTAAGGATGAAAGGTTTGTGCGCCTTTATGTGTAAGGTCAGCGCTTGCATCCATTTTGCCCGTGCTTTGAATTCCAGCCCTGTGGTTGTCGGCGAAACCTTTTGCCCCCCCCCCCCCCCCCGTATAAATAATGCATCGGCAGTGCAGGGTAATCGGATACCATCTGTTTGGGTAGCTCAGATCAGATTATATTTCTTAGGGTCTTCTTAGAATTAGGCCTGTAATATCTCATCTCTGCTAATTACCGCAGGGATCTGATATTTTAACCCTGCTTGTGCCAGGCATAGAGCGGTTGTATACATAAAAAACATTTCTGGGGCAACATCCCATTGGTTGCTATGCGATGGCACCACTTTGCTTTTGGTACATTAATTTATTTTGTTTGGGATTTTTAAAACCATAATAATCCACTAATGATATTACATATATATTTAAAGTTTGTTTCTCTGGATCCAAATTTGCCAAATAAAGTGCACCAAGTCTTATCATTTTGTACTATTTATCCTTTAAAATATGCCTTTTTTATTTAAATATTCATTCAATATTATTACTAATTTTATTTTGCAGTAATGTCCGTTGAAAATGTTGTTTTTTATTTTTAGTAGTAACCTTCAAAATAACTTAGTAATATTAAGATTCAATATTTAAATAAAAAAAAACCCAACAATTTAAAGGACAGATAAATAGTACTAAATAACTGCAAGTATTGAGTATGATTTTTGATCTATTTACCGATTTAAAAAAAAAATAAATATTTTTTTTATTTATTAAATATTGTATCTTAATATTTTGTGGAAAAGTAAGGAAAAGATCAGCTGCGCTGTTATTTCCTTGTAGGATTTGAAGCTGTAGTCGTTGGTAGTACGTTAGCCGAGTGACACTTACAGCGAAGGACTTGTCATTGATAATTTCCTGTCTTGTTGGCGAAAATAGAATGTCACGCCGGATTGAATGCTCAGCTTATTTTAATTGCATGTTCTTGGCTTCCATTAACCAAACGTCACTCAGCGTCAACCCAATGACCTTACGTGATGTAGGTTATGTTATATTGTAGGTTATGTTATATTGTAGGTAGAGTGGAATCAAGTGCTGTGGAAGAAGTATACACCTCTTTTCATTCTTTACAAAATTGACTTTAGTATTTTGACCCCTGGGGTTTCCATTGGTGTCATTTTTGTGTATTTTTTTTTCCCTTTTTTTTGTATTTAGTTTCCTCATCGGGCATTACATAAAATGTCTTATAACATCTTATTTTCTCAACCAAATGATATGCGTCATATAGCGTTTCATGCTTCAGGGACCAGAGCTTTTTATATCTCATAACCTTTAGTCTGAAAAGCTCGCTCCATAAAATGCGTCGGTTTCCTGGTTAACACGAAACCTTGTCTGAAAGGCATATTCCCAATAAAAAGTAAGGTCTGATTAAATTCACTGTGGATTTAATGATTTAAATATATTCATATAGGGTCTGTTTATTTTTAAATTACATATGGTAAAAGAAAAGTAGACGCTTTTATTATTTTTACCATCTATACAGCATCAACAATTTTTACAATACATACATTTTGAAGGCAATGCCAAAACTAGAATTGTCCAACCAGGACAAGCTGATACATTAGGTAAAAAGGGCCTGGCTCGCAAACTTACAATCTAGAGCACAAGAATGAATAATTTGAAGGAGGTCCCTGCCCCAAAGAGCTTACAGTCTAGCGAGTCGATCTAATTTTCCAAACTCAGATCTTCTTGCAGGAGAAATTTAATTGGACCTACATAATGAGTAGTGAAGTGAGTTTTACCTTTGTTATTTTATTTATTCTAATGGTTTTTACTTGCCAATTCTTGACACACAGGATCCATTGTTCCAAAAGGCTCACTGAGGGTGATGGGTTATAGTCTTTGGCATAAGGGAGGTCCGGGGGGTTGCCTTAAGTTGTATCGGTTCTGTAACTTGAAAAATGATTCCGCTGTGGGCTAAGGGATCCATGACAGGAACGCATATCCAAAACGTAGCTTGGCAGTCATACCCTGCGACTAGATATTATAACACATCTGGTTATTTTTAAATTCGTGGAAAGTCATTAATGCCAAAAGGGACTCCGGTTCCAAAGATCTTGTTTAGACAAGGCTGGCAATTCCCTGGCACGTTGTTTTTTATTGGTCCAAAGTAATCCAATATGGAAACTCATGTCGTCTAGCTCTAGGGGGTGCACGTTATTACCCCTAGCAGCCTTTAGCGTCATTATACTCATTTATGACACCTACCCCTAATTTGTGCAGTAAACCCGAGTTCAGACTTATTTTGAAATACCCCCCCCCCTATAATGATCATTCTTGTATGATTGTGATGGCTTGTGTGTGTATACATTATTGTCCGAATTATAATTTGGCATCTTACCCTAAAATGGGTATTTATTGTCCCGTTTATCTATCTATCTATGTAGAGGACACGCTGAGGGGTAACGATCTATAGTGTATGAAGATGTTTTTTTTTAATATAAATTCTCTTCAAGGTCTCGGCGTTGTTGTTGAATGCATGTATGTGGCCCACAGGGAAGTTTCCCAAGACGATTGTTAGTAAACAGCTAGTGTGTCTCAACCAAATATGTGTTGCTTAAGTAGGTCTCCGATGAGAGCCCCACACGAGGCCAAGTCACCATCGCATCGGTAAAGTCATTTTCTTTTCGATTCTTGTTTTGTATTTCAATCGATTCCATGGAAGTCAAATGGAAAAAAGTATATTTCACCTAGACCATAAAATCCAGTGCTGTATACAGTAAACCTGGGTTGTATTTCGCTCCAATAAACTCCCTTTATCTGCAGACCTGGAGGCCGCCATCTTTGTCAGTCACGTGGTATTTTGGGTAATTTTTTTCCCCGGCTCAAACACCACCTTGAGCCGATTTCTTTATGGCAATGCTAATGAAGTCCGGTCGTCCATAGACTTTTTCATTAGTCGAGGTTTCCGGCTGGGTGATTAAAAATAAGCTATTCTGTGCTTTTCTCTCTTTCTATTGGCAGATTGGCTTAGAACAAGCTTGTCTAGTTTGCCAAGTCCAAACAGCAAATTGTGTAACTTTAGAAAGTGTTGAGCGATTAGGAAAAAAAACCGACTTAATTATAGGCTACACATGCCTTTATTGGCACATTTTTATGGTCTGAATTAGAGAAGCTACTGTAATAATGTGCACCGTGCTGCATATCTCTGGATATAATAATTAATGTAAGGTTATTATTATATATTATGGAACAGAGTAGCGATTATCACAAATAATGATTTCATGGAAACTCAGTACCACGGAAATGCTATGATATTGAACACAAACATCCTAATTAATGTTTTATTGTAAAAAGTATTCCAGTTTATTAAAAGGGACCATATTACTCAGTTTTATAAGTGAATTTACACACAGTCAGGAGTGGTTTATATATCTTTACATTTCAAAGGTCCCACCGACTCCGCATCAGGGCCATCCAGGTGAAAGACGCATGCTTTGCAATAGAGTACATGCTGTATAGTGGCATACAGTGTCATTTTATGCAGCACATTTGTATACATTTTAATAGTGACTGATAATGTATGTGTGTGTGTGTGTGTATAAATGCTGTAGTTCTGTTTAAGTTCATGTCGAGGGGATCTGGACACATTTATCGCTACCTAGAATCTGCAGCTCTCCTCTATGGTCTTACATGTCTTACTGCTGATTGGCTACACTTGTGTGGAAAGCACTCACATTGATTTCAATGACTGTACTTTCCTGCCAATGATTCGCCTCTTCAAGCAGCCAATTGGTGGTAAGAATAGTTATACAATGGAGGAGGGCACACATTCTAGGTCAGGTAATCCATTTTTTATTGATCTTTGGAAAAATTAGATTTAATAGTTTTAATATAATGGGTATTTTAATACCCATTCTTCTATAGCGGAGGTGTCTTGGGCATTAAACTTTCCTTTTAACTGCATAATTTGATTTGAAGTAATCCATATATGATCACAGATCTAGAATACAGCAGTTTGATTTTGGTTTTCAAGCAAATGGGTTTGTTGTGGGTACAGAGTTATAATTTTTTTGATAAGATGCGAATAAGTGTTTGATTTCTAGTGCTTGAAAAAAGGCTGAATTCCTAAGGGTGATTGCGATTTGGGTTAAACACACATACTTAGACTGTTCAGGTGTGTCGAAACTGAAGAAAGTGACGTACGCATTGATTTACGACCTGTGAGAAAATGTCTATATGAAATAATTTGCTTAATTCTTGATTTAAGAAGTATCCCTTATCTGGAACTCCATTATCCAAAATGATCTGAAAATGTTTCAGATAAGGGATGCTCTGGTTTGGCGGGACAGGGAAGATCTTGTTTCTGATGTTTAACTTCTCAAGTGGTCCCGTAGAGCTTTTCTCTGTGAATATATATATCCCTGCCCACCATACTCTGACGCTGGCATACCGGATGCGTTGTTTGAAATTATCCCTTATGCAAAATACTTCTGGTCTCAAGCATTTCGGATACCTGACCTGTATCTGTAAATGGCTCCTTCTCACCCCCAGCTATCGCGGCTCCATCATGTCATGGACTTCTGAGCAACCCTAATATACAGGGTTTGGCAAAGCATGGGAAATATTTATATATACCGTATTGGCTCGGATATAGGCCGCCCCCGTATATAGGCCGCACCCTAAAAGTTTGGTGCTTTTTTAAAGAAAAAGTTTTTTTTCTTTAAAAAAGCACCAAAAAAAACATGCTGCCACTCTGTCCCCCCCCCCGAGATATGCTGCCACTGTCCTCCCTCCCCGAGATACGCTGCCACTGTCCTCCCTCCCCGCGATACGCTGCCGCTGTCCTCCCTCCCCGAGATCCACTGCCGCTGTCCTCCCTCCCCGCGATACGCTGCCGCTGTCCTCCCTCCCCGCGATACGCTGCCGCTGTCCTCCCTCCCCGCGATACGCTGCCGCTGTCCTCCCTCCCCGCGATACGCTGCCGCTGTCCTCCTCTGCCCCCCCTCCTCGACTTACCGGAGCAGACTCCCGGGTGTCTTGCGGGGCCGGCGAGGGACATCTACGCAATACGCGTATGCAACTTCCGGTACCGGAAGTTGCATGCGCGTATTGCGTAAATGTCTCCCGCCGGCCCCGCAAGACACCCGGGAGTCTGCTCCGGTAAGTCGGGGGTGGGCAGAGGTAAAACGCTTAGATAACCTCCCGTGCCGGCACCCCCCCCCCCGTGGGAAGTGCTGGCAGGGGAGGCTGTCTGAGCGTATCGGGGAGAAGGATGCAGGTCCCCTGCACCGCTGCGGGGGATCTGTATCTTAACCCCGCTGCCTGCCCGGCGCCCGGGACTGCATGTCCCGGGCGTCGGGCGCTAGAGCCCGAATATAGGCCGCACCCCCACTTTAAAAACTTAAAGTGGGGGAAAAAAGTGCGGCCTATATTCGAGCCAATACGGTATATATATATATATATGGGAAAATGCCAAAAAAAAGTAATATATTGCATGTGGAAAGAGTAGTTTTCTACCGTTTCCCTGTCTCTATAAGTGTGTATTAGTGACAAGCAGTAGCGCAAATCAAGGACTGATACATTGCCGAGTTGTATTTTTACTCTGCCTCGGGTAAGAAACGGCTGTAAGCGAACGCGTCCTTGGAATGTATTTGATTTTCTTAGCATCCGTCTTAAATTGGTAGCATGCAGACACAGCATGATCTAAAAACAGTCCCCAACGTTCCAGCTTCCCAAAACGGGAGACCTTCATTGAGAAGCATTTTTCTTTACCTCATTGCAACACATTGAATCAGAATTTCGGGATATGATGTTATGATGTCATATCCTGGTGCACAACTTCAGCATGACGCAAGGAGGCCATGTGGAAACTGCAAAAACTTCTCGGTGAGCTGGTCAGGGGAGTTCTCTGACCGACTCATGATCTCCATTGCTTGATTCGAGACCGATTACTCACTCTTATCTATTACTCCAAAGAAAACGCAGCACAAAAGGCATTGTTTGGTAATATAACATTGATTTTATCAATTGCTTGTGATAACATTTCATAATTGAAGTGTTTTAATGATTTTTTTTATTTATCTTATTAGTTCGCAATGAGCCATTGAAAAAGGAGAGGCCAAGATGGAAAAGCGACTACCCAATGACCGATGGGCAATTGCGCAGCAAGCGGGATGAGTTTTGGGACACGGCACCGGCATTTGAGGGGCGCAAGGAGATCTGGGATGCTCTAAAGGCTGCGGCGTACGCGGTGGAAGCCAACGATCACGAGCTGGCACAGGCCATCGTAGATGGTGCAAGCATTACATTACCTCATGGTACGTCCGCCATACGTTTACACTTATTGCCGAGGTTCAAGGGTTCATAGAATCCATTCACTAAGCTTTGGGGTTTAACATCAGGTTTAGATAAGTGAAACTCGCCCCTTGAGAAAAGTCTAGTTTTTATTTAATCGTCCACCCTGAATTAAACCGGCCGTATTACAGCTGTAGCTTTATCTCTTCCAGGTCTGTGAATGTTTGACAGCTGATAGGGATAGAAAGAGCAATAGGTGTTAGCGTGTGTTGAAAGTACGCCTAGCCTGTTACTAAAAACAGAATATGAATTACTGTTTTGGTATGTAGTTTACCAACCCCGTGGCTAATCCACACCCTGCCTGTAATATTGATGATGCAGTCATTCAGAGGTCCGATACATGTAAAGATTATCAATCTCAATGAGAATTGGTTAGAATATTGATGTAAGGATTATTGGTGTGTCACTGAAATGTAATTTTCAGCCCGATGAGTGAGAAATTCTGGGAAAATGTAAAATACTGGAAGCAATCCATGGATTCTGTTGACTTCTATGCTTTGTCTTGATGAATGTGGATAAATGTCTTGCACATAATGGTATCTTATTTGCTTTATTGCCAAATGTGCACAGTTTTAAAGCATTGTACACCCTGGAGTTGACCTGGCGTCTCTGGGTGAAGCTCTCCTTCCCTGGGTCTCTGGATGAGTTTCTTCTGTCTCTGGGCAGGGGCGCGTCTTTGATCACTCTTGATCTACCAATATTCTGCCATAGAAGGGGAACACCTCATCGTTTCTATGTGTGATTGTAATATTTTTTCCCCTGGCAGTGTTTTAAATTCTTAATAGTTTGGACTTGAGCGCTGGAGGACTTTCTTCAGACACCTGTGACTTGCACCTACACGTGAAATATTAGATTTAGGTTGAAGATGTTTAATTAACAGCGCTAGTTACTTTTGTAACGTTTGTACTATGAGTGTTCATCAGTGGTCTCCAAACATTATCTTTCCTCCAAAATATGTTGAGTAATATATTTCTCAGCGCATTATAACAGAGCCTGGCATTTTGCGTCTATCACCGCGTCTCGGCTTAATCCTGTTCTTTTTGAATAATGTGCCGAGTTCTTTTTGGCCACCAGACCGGTCCACTAATATTGTTTGCTCACCTTTTTTCCTGCATGCTTTTATTTAACAAATAATGATCGTCATCTTCGTAAAACTTGTGGTATGTCGTTAGACTGGTACTTGTATTGCATGATATGTTTACTTATAGGATTGTAGCCATGTAAACTGTGTAACCGATTCATGGTAAAAACCTGAATCTTTTGTTTCTAGAAACCTATATCTTTAATATGTTTCTTTTTATTTTTTTTAAAATGAAAATAGACTAGTTATTTTACTACATTATTTATGCACATTTTAACTATATGACCTGCTAGATGAATATAGAGATCAATGCGTTCTATTACTGCTCCACACAACACAATGATGGCAGATATTCCCATCCCATTATCTTATACTTTAAGTGCAAATTATTTTTAGCCGTTATTTGATATTTACTACATTTTATTCAGTTTCCTGGAATGATGTTTTTAAAACACATTGGTATCCCACACGAAACACGATCCTTATATATTTTTTTTAATCCAAATCCAATAGTAATGAGATCTTCAAATTGGTAATGTAACTTTATAAAAAGGCACTTCATTATGTCCAATATTTGTAATCGTCATTTAGCATCTTTATGCCGTCCTCCCCTAGCTTTCATTTATAAAGAAACAAATATATAAAAATTAGCAGACATGAACATCAGAAATGTGCTAAAAATAACTACAAATTGAAAGAAGACTATTATTTTGTCTAAAAATGAATCCCCTCTACCTGAAATTTTAAAAACGATCTAGCTCTATATAAGTAGCTCGTAGAAGTATAGTTTACACTTTTAATTTCCTAATCTAATTGTAATAAAAAATCCTAAATTTATTTACTATTCCAGTCCATAACAACGCAAGCCAAATCGCGGCAATCCTACAACTTTAGCTGTAAAAACAAAAATGTAGGATTGATATACTGTAACAATACACATTTTTAGCATTTTCTAAAGAAATGATAATCATAAGTAAGCATCTTCAACCACGTACTCCGAGAAGGTCTGCCAGGACTTCTCTTAAGTTGTGCTATGTTGATATACTCAATTATTCATAAGTACGTGATTCTGTTGAGTTGATATAATTCATGAATTTTAATTTTCTTTCCAGGATCGCTGACAGAATGCTATGATGAACTGGGAACTCGGTACCAACTGCCTGTATATTGCCTTGCTCCTCCTGTCAACCTTATCACGGAAAGGAGTGAAGAAGACGGAGCAGACGCTCCAGATCCAGCTCCTAATGCCAGAAGGGAGTTCCAACTCAAAGTTCGCCTTTCCACCGGAAATGATGTTAAACTGAATGCAAGTATGGTAGACACCATTGGCCAGCTGAAGAAGCAGTTGCATGCAGTAGAGGGCATCGAGCCTTGCTCGCAGCGCTGGTTCTTTTCTGGAAAACTTCTCACAGACCGAATGAAGCTACAAGAAACGAAGATCCAGAGAGACTTTGTGATCCAAGTTATTGTCAATCAACCAATAGAGACAAAGAACTGAATAAAGGGACAAACGATGCAGTGAGATAGAAACGTCTACTGAAGTCTTAGTATGTTGTTGAGAAGGTCCCAGAAAGGCTGGCTGCTAAATTTTAATCAATTTCCTTTCTTGGTGACCACCATCGTCACCATCGTGTCTCTCTGAGATTCGAGGGGGGTCGGTAACAATGATATAAAATGGGGAAACTTAATTTTGAGAATGCAAATGCTGCACTATCTGTCCTGATGTCTTGATGGCGCACAATAGTCGCCTCATAAAGGAAAGATTTTGTTAATGACTGAGCCATTTTGGCTATTCTACAGAGAATGCCATGTTATCAGGGCCTCGCTTACTACTAGGGGCCCCTAGGTAAAAATTCCAGAAGCTCCCCCAAGAAAGATTCGTATCATAGGAATTCGGGGTGGGACACTTAGTCGTATCTGCTACACATAGTCCTCTCGGCAGCTGCCTAGAGTGCCTTAGGAAACCTGGCTTTGCACATTGTGAGGGAATCGCATATAAGGACATATTATGGACTTTATTTTCCTCGAAAATATCTATTCGCAATATCAGAACAAGAAAACCTGACATATAGAATTGTTGTTTTTATACATTTTTTGTAATTTTTTTTCCAGATGATAGGCACATTTTTATTTAGTTACCAAGTGCCATTTCTTTTTTTTGTGTGTGTGCTGTAGTATTATTCATGGAGTCTAGCAGGACCAAATTATGTTTTGCTGTAAAAAAAATCAGCCCCCTTTTTGATCATTAACAATCCTTAAATTAAGGTTATGTTACAAATGTGCGTACCTGCTACATTAATTTCGTTTGCTAATAAATAATACCCATAAGTAATGTATGATTTTCAAGTTCTGCCTTTAATGCATAAAATTTATGGATCAGGCATAAACCCTTCAATTGGCAAAACCATGTGGGGGCTCCATTGGCATCTCATACTGGCCCATATATTTTCTATAAAATACCATCGGCCCAGGCGTCGATGATAAATGTACGTCCACCTTCTGGATACACCTATACCTGACGTGTGTCTAGCCTGTGGTCGCATGTTGGACGGCCAGACCCACCGCTTGAACGGGACTAGCACAAAGTTGCCCACCGGATATATGCCTGATTTGCCGGGTGGCCAGTCCGGGCTGGATACTACCTTACCTAAAAAGCAGGGGTAGCCAGTGGGCTGCAATTCCCATGATGCTCAGCTAGAAATCTAGAATTTATACTTTAACTGCTGTTGAGCGGAGTATTCCGTGGGAACAAGCAAGCACCCCGACTCGTTACGGTTGGGCTAACTTTGCAGTAACCACTTTGCATGTGGCATTGTTGACTACTGGAATATGTGGGTTTATGGCACATTATAATAGGTTACAATGCATTCTCCTATGTGATATAGGCGTTCAATAATATAGGTGACTGTAGTCTAGACGGCTTCCTAGAAAAAACCCAAAACACCCATTAAGATGTTTTTATTCAGTTAAAAAAATAAATAAAACTTTTTTTTTTATAATGGCAAGTTTATCAAAGATGATGTTCGCAATCATAAATTATTTCCCGGTACCTCTGTTTCTGATTTTTATCGGTAGGCGCAATACCGCTCTGTATTATACACAGAATCTACTTGAAATCGAGGTCTGTAAATAAATCTGTTTTGAATGCAGTACCATTATATGTCGTAATGCACGGTTCTGTCTCCTGTTTAAAATGTGTCCAAATTAAATTATTTCATTGGGTATTATAGAAAAATAGAATGAACCGATCTTAAAAGTATAAGGGAACATGTAAATCTTACATCAGCTGAATTGTACTGAAAAAACGGGGATATATCTGTATCTATTTTTTACTTATAAAAACAATAAAATAAAGTCTTAGTTATGTAATGATCTATTTCTGCTGGGGACGTCAAATTTTGGTTTAATTTTTTTGTTTTTAATAATTTGGCTCGCCGTACTAAATAAACCGTTCGTCAGGAACGAGTGTGCGTTGATTACGTGTGATGCTGGTTTTATGGTACGGATGTCTGCCTCTTGGAGCCTGAAGACAAGCATTTTGGCTGCTGATATTAATTGATATCTCGTTATTGTAGGAGCTCAGAACGTCTGCGGCATATGAGGATATCACGGTGTCCTATAGACCTTAAAGTAACAAATGTGTATATAAAGACATCATGCTTATAAATGAAAGTGTGTAAGTAAAATCCATTCCTCATCTAAACGCCTTGATCAGGCATGATCCCCAAAACTCAAATGTAACCTTGTTTAGTGAATGAGTCCCTCCTGCGTGTGTATAAGCAAGATTACCTTCGGCACATAAGCCTAGTTTTCATAGCCCTAGCAAATTCAGGACTGTTGGAAGCTATGCCCCTTAGGGGACATTGTGGTCTTGTTGCTATTTCTATGTGTTGTAACTATTAGGAAATCGTTGCCTAACCCTTATTTTCCCTTGTTAGGTAACTTGTCAGTATCTGAAAGTAGAGCGTGGCTGCCTAAGGACAAAACAGTCTTGATATAGGCATTTGGGATGCGTGTTCTAGCTGCTTTCCATATGCGTATACGAGCTTACATGCTATGGCTTTGCTGTAAAATATTTTTGAAGAATATTTCTGCCTCCAGCATAACATACGGTAAATGAAAATAAAGTAGGGAGTAGGTTATAATTACTGTACATGGATGCGGGGGCTTTCTATGCCCGTTACCGCTTCTTTTTCACAATGCCAACGTATCCATGAATAATATATTTACATTTTTACGCTCAAATAATCAGGCCCATGGACCCTTATCAAGAGAGCCATCACCTTTTCACTGCCGTTCTAGATTAATTCACTGCTCGGTAGTAGATCGTTGGAGACGGAAGGGTATACTTTGTGAACATTTCAAGTACCTTATTATTATTATTATTATTATTATTTGTTTTATATAGCGCCTGAGTAAATGTCCGCCATGAGCAATGTTGGTGTCTAGTCTACCCATGGCCTGAAAAATGGGATGGTTGGGATGTTTGTTAGTTAATCTTCTGAACAATATGAGACAAATAGACAACTGTTTGTTATACCATTGCTCAGAAATGTATTTTTTTTTTTGGGGGGGGGGTTCGATCACCCAGTCGAGGTATTATACATGCCCACTACCCTGGAACTGGCATTATGAAACTGGTAGTCCAATGCATATGTGTGACCCTGCTCCCATGACTTCTGAGGTTCAGAATAGGTTTGTCTTTCCCATTGTCACTCAATTTAATCTGATTAATTCTATGTACCTAAAGCCCTACTCTGTATGTATCTTCATTTTGGCCTCTCCTAAATTCAGGTCTTCTGGTCCAGTAGATGGCGCAGAAGATCACACAGTCTGTCCGAGACCTAAAAGAAGTGAAAATGTTGAATGGATCACTAATATTCTAGCATTTCATTTACAGGTTTTTTCATTTACAGGTTTTTGGTGAAACACTTGACATGCAACATATCAACCCCAAAACTGTACATTCTTTCACATTTTCCCTTTAATCACTTTCAGAATAGTGGATCTCCAAAGAAATCATTTTTATCATTATGTAGAACGGTAACTGTAACCACTCGCCAAGATCTTGAGATCATTCACCATGATTTTATTTTTATGATAAAGTACTGTGTTCTAGGTACAAGAGTCAGGCCACCTGTTGGATGCATGGATGTGGGGGGCCCCCAATTTCATCCCAGACACACAGTAAGATACTAACACACACTGTAATATACCTATACATTTTAACATATGTACTTACACGCACAGTAACGTATAGAGACACATATACAGTAACCTATATTTTCACACACTAACATACATACTGACACACGCATACGAACACATACACACCGTAACATGCTTACATATACTATAATACATTTACATACACACAAATATACACATACTAATATATACGCACACATACAGTAACATACTTACACAGACTAACACCTTTACACACACGCATTCAGTAAGATACTAACATACATACACACACCTACCTTTATTCGCTCAGGAGGGGGTTGGCAAGCTATTCTACTCCGTCGTGGTTCTCACACGCTGTCTATGTCAGCTAGGTGATGAAGGAGCGAAGCCCACAGCGGCAGCCTAGCAGTTTGCCTGGGCTTGGAGAAGTTGGAAGAGCTGGTGTTGGGGGCCCACTGGACAGCACCTACCTTTGCAATGTTAAGGATGGAAATTTGTCTTGTGCCTTGTTTGATCACCAGTCCTGACATCAAGTCCACTTTTGTAGCACCAACCTAACCCCCAAGGGGGTTATCACACACACAGGTGATGGTGTATATTGCCCAAAAATTGGCTTAATAATGGAATAACATTAAAAATAACTAAAAACAAAACGCCGTATCTGTGCCTTGCTGTTAATTTCAAACAAAATCCCAAAACAATAACATTAAAAGGTGACATTGTTATGCATATTTCATCTTGACGCCTTGTTTCATTAATTAAAGAGATTTTTATTCCTATTCTGGTTTCATTTATGGAATCTCAATTATTATTCAGAAGACATAAAAAGTCATTGGTGACATAAGACGAAACAACCTTGCTGATGGCATTTTAGTTGTGTGCTAGTTAACATTCTGTACATTTACATTATACTTTGACATTAAGCGTGGGGAGATCTAACTTTCTTTCAAGTTAAAAATGTTCATATTAACTTTTATTACTCTTTGAGTATCGACGTGGCTTTTTTTCAGTTGCTTTTGATACTGTGCTTTATGTGGCACTCAGTAGGGTAGATCAGAATTACCCTTGTGTGACCACATTGTCCACATTCTGCCACCAGAAGAATTTTGTGTGGTCACCACCGCAGGTAGCCTATAGATTATGTTGAGTCCCCTTGAGTTCATAGTGCCACTAAAAATGGCTGTGGTTGAATAAATGTCCTTCAGAAGATAGCTGTGGTCACACTGGTTGCCACCAGAGATGTCCGGTATATTTTATCACAATTTTCTTAATTATACTTATTGTCTTTTGACCTGCTGACTCCACAGTAGTCTATCCCATGAAATGTTGTTCACACTTACCATCCGACTTTATGTTTAAATAGTTTTAAGAATTTACAAGAATTTTCCTTTAAAATAAGTTCTACATTTTAAGTGTTAGGCGCAATGCAGACAGAATGACCTCTGCATGGACATCATCCTTCTGTACATGTAGTGAGAAGTGGCAGGTGAACCTGGCAGGGCCTTCACACAATGTTCTTAGAAATGTAGCGTCCTTCCAGCAATGTTCTCTGTTCTGACTTACAGAGGAACAGAACCTACAGTGTATTCTCTAGGAGAGATACATTATGTAGAGTGCTTGAAATGGGCTCTTTTCCAGGACTTACACTTCACCATTAAATATTGTGGCCTACATAGAAATCTAGGCGAACACATAGGACTTTGACAATACATAGGGTTGTATTTTTTAGGGGACACACGTACGTTTCATAGTTTCCTGCCTAGTTCATGTTAAATACATAGGGCAGGGCAGCACTTTAGACGTGTCCTGGAAAAAAACTTGCCAATATCACCTATTTTGGTCCACGCACCATCTAGAGTCATTTTGGTGTGTATGGTTCTTTTTACATGTATGGGTAAGGGTTCTATTTGTGTCACGAGATTGGATCTGTAGTGTTAAGCCAGAACATGATCTGGATTAACCTGAGAGTATGTACACTCCCAATGCAATTCTCCCAGACAATGAGTTGAGCACCGATCCCCCAATTTTGGCATCCTAAAGACTATATGCAGATTTCTAAATATAGCTGAAATCAAACCAATCTTGACTGCATTAACTTTTCTAGTATATAAAAATTACTGATTAAGCCAGTTCTTGATTTATTGGGCGGTGGACTATCTTCTCAGCAGGGAAACGAGGGAAGCAGAAACCGATAGCAGTTCTTGGTAGTTAAACGCAGCAGATCAGATGACTGCTTGTGTGGGCTTCATGCTCCTTGCACCAGCCCAAATTCTTCCAAGCATATCATCTTTCTTGTCTGCTTACTCCACATCATTGGTCTGGGTTCCTAATATGACTTTTAGCCGGAGCAAAGGTTCATCAGTCAGACCTTTGTATCAGTTATCAGATTCTTAAAAAAATATACACCGCAAAATATGCCATAAAAGAATAATTCAACTAAAACGTGTGTGTTAACTTAGTAACAATTTTTTGTGGGGTATTTGCTAGAAACCTACATAATTATTCTATAAAACATGACCACAACAACTTCTTTCAGTAAACTGCCCAACAATTCCTTTTAATTATTACCAGGAAAGAATGTAGTTACCGTATATCCAAAGGTTTTCCCCCAGACAGAAAAAAAGGATTGTATTGTGAGAACAATCTTTGATTTGGAATCAGTCAAATATCTACTCGAACGATATCATATACAGTTGTTATGTTTTTTCATACAACATGCTCTGGGCTCAGCATCGTTACAATCATACATCAGTAAATGGTGCAATAGCCACTAATACACCAGCACTACAAACAATGCAACACAATTGTTGCAAACATTTTCCAATTTCCTTTGTTTATTGTGTTATTATAATACTAAGAGTATGCGTGTGACTAGGGGTAGTTTTGTGGCAGGGACAGGGTCAATGGAGTTGGCTTGGGGGAAGGCTGTTCTATAATATGGGTGAATGAGTTACTGAGCCAGGATAGTGAGTGGGACAAGTTCTACGCCTCAAGACTGTCTTTGATGGAGTGGAATAGTCCCTCTCTCCAGGTGACTCCAGCCAAACCATAAAGCATCGCTTGTATAGAATATTCCCCGCCAAGCTCCTTTAATAGTTCTCTCCGTGAGCATCCCTGGAAATAGACCATAAAACAACATATGGTCAGAAGGAGAGTCTTCAGCTTTCTGCGTGACCTCTTTGCATGTCTGAATGGGGACCCCCTGAATTGTCATCCTTGCCAAGTCCTTCGCTCTGCAAGAAGGTTTGTTTCCAAAGAGCATCTTTGGCTTTGATGAGCTTGTAGACCACTTCAAGCATGGCCAGACTAGGGATGAAAAGTATCACTTTTAGGCCTACTGCTGCCAAATAATGTGACTGCGCAACACTCTCTTACACTCTTGCAATGTGTGGCCATATATATTCAGCCAGCAGCCATCCCACTGAAGGAGTGCCAGTAAGTGTGCAGCACCATCAGCCACCGGCCGAGTCTGCTAGACGACCAGTTGAGTCTGACTGGGTCTGTCTTTGAAGCCCAAAAGGAGAAAGTGTGATGTGGAGGTTCTATGTTTCCATGAATTCATAAATTTGAAAAATAATTCACTCCGGAAAAACGAATACATATCTGCTGCTTACAGACCAGGACTGGTACATCTGCGCATATCCAACCGCATCCTATGCATCGAGTGCCAGGGTCACCACAACATTGCCAGTCAAGCCCTGGCCACTTTCGGCAGTTTATTTTAACAAATATTTTTTCTTCTCTTAGACTAATGTAAAGTTCTCATGGCTGAACGTTCCTCTGGGGGAGGGTAAAGACTTCAAAAGCCTTTTTAGACTGACAGAGGTCTTTACCATTTGAAATACCGAAAACAGGCTTAAGTATTTCACGCATGTGCTCAATTACACTGGGTAACTGCTAACACGTCTATAATAGGTTTTATTGTCGAATGCATGGGACACTTGGTATCGCTTTCAAAAGATACCCTGTGTACACACATGCCACATGATGTAATACGAATATTCCCCAATACATATTTGTAGTTATAGCTGTGCCTTTTATAGATCTATGGGGGAACAGTTAGTTCTTATGATTTTCAGTGTTTTTTGTGCATTACAAGTGCATCTATTAAAAGAACACTAGCAGAGACTCAACTGACCCCTTTGTTAATCTGAATGAGAGGTATTTAACACAAGGGATTGTTACTCAAGTTTTCCTGGTACCATATGTTATGGAGTCTGGCATTAAGATGGGTTGATATTTATGGAGTGAAATGACCATGAAGATCTTTCTTACCACCTTGTAGTAAAGACTTAAGGACCCAAAGAAGATGTATATGATCATAGAAAGCTACATAAATGGACATATGTGGATGAAGAATATCTCGTTTTGTCTCACTGTTCTTCAGAAGTAGTACTATTAGACCCTGACTATCACTAGCGTAGACATTTTAAGGAATTCTTTTTTGGTAGGAAGTATAGGTTTTGTCATAAAAGGCGGACAATTTGTTGTACAAGTTCGTTCTCCGAATGAAAACATAGGATACTTCACCTCACCAGAAATATTGTACTACCTAATGTGGTGTGAGGTTGCGCTGTTAAATGTGTACAGGACTAGCTAGCCTCGGATGCGTTACTTGACATATATTTAGAGTAGCCAAAGTAGGAACCATAGGCAGACAGCAATACATACTAATGGCTGGGGAAGTCAGCAGACCAAGGTCAAACCTAGAGCTTTACCATGAAAGCCCAAGACCTGTGGAAAGGAACTTGGTGTACTCAGGATGAGCACACCATCTTTAGTGTAGACAGCACATGGCTATTGGATAATTTCATCCACTTGCGTTGGGTTTGTCTGACACCTGTCTACACTGTATTTAGATGTAGGCTATTATACAGCTGCATGCTTAGACATGTCCCAAGCTGAGACTCAACGTGTCCCATCACAAATTTAACAGCAAAGTACTTTTCAGCAATTCTGCAAGGCAGACCGTACACTGAAGTGTGCATTTTCAGAAGCGATAAACAACTTTTTAAATCATATTGAAGATCAAAATTCTAGAAAGTAACTATTTAATGGGATAGAGCCTTTTTTGACATGTTGACATTTCCTTTTCCTCTTTAAATTTTCTCATTCCATGTGTCAGGTAAGTGATGGAGGAGGTAATTAACTGGGTACAAGCAGTTGCCTGGACAGAGCATATATTCTCCATCATTGATTGAAACTCATGCTTTGTGTCAAGATGATCCTGAACTACTCAGTAGGTACCGGCAGCTGCACTTACCAGGGTTCCTGCCATAAGGCTGACCTAGGCAGATCTCTCAGCTGCTTCCCAGGGCATATCCTGAAGATCTTCTCCTTACATCGTGCTTTCTGTGTTCTGAGCACCTTGGCTTAACGTCACATCCCTGTGCTCTGGTTCAGAAGGACGTGTACAGAGGAGACAATGTGTCAACTTGGCACAAACCCCCATAAAGTGAATGAGCCAGTCTGAAGGGGGATCAAAATATCCCCAACCAGCCACAGAGCAGTGGCTAGTAGTAGGCCAGAGAATGCCACAGGGTATTGGAATTAATATCGAAAACAAAATACAAATTATATGAAGCAAAAAAATGTCAGAAGGATTGAATAAGAACTTTCAACCATTTAAGATGAAACTTATATATAAATATTTGATATATTATATATAATAAAGCACATTTGACATAATCAAATATGTAAGATGTGAGTTGTGATTGATAGAGTGGTGTATGATGGAGTAAGTATGTTTTAGTGTAAGTGTGTTAGAGGGTGTGTGTAACGCTTAGTGTAGGTAACTGGTACTGAGGAGACTGGAAGAGTGAAGAGGCTAGGAACTTCGGAGACTGTCCTGCAAAGGCAGCGCTGGTCATAGGATCAGGACCACAGTCTAATGTAGGCAGAGACTAGGTCACAACAGGCATGGATGCCCCCGCTACATAAAGAAGGCCTGAAATTGGACTTACTCTTGACCCCCCCCCCGTGTGTATGATGTTAGAGTGGGTGTTAGAGTGAGTTTGCGTGTTAATATGTGCATGTTTTTTAGTTATGGAGGTTATCGAAAACATACTGTACCCCGGCGCCACTAGCTCTAGGTCAACCTCTGATTAGAAACACCACAGACGTTACATAGTTCATTAAAAAAAGCAGCAGACATGCTGGGTCAGCCTGTGCGGTGGATAGCCTCTGTTTTTTGGATATATGTCCTCTGGCTCTAGTTTCACTACGCACACACCACATGGACATCGTGAAACATGGCCTGTGCAGCGCATGTGATTAAAAGTATGTGTATAGTATACTTGGGAATACCATTTACTTAATGCTACATTTTTTATTTCTAATGGTTTATCGTTATTAGAAATAATTATTGCTATTTTCCTTTTCTTGTGTTACATAAGGCCGACGCCATTTGTACATTATCTAGTATTTATTTTGTATGAGTGCCAGGCGGCACTTTAAGGCCAGTGGCCGCCTGATGATGCTTTTATGCCCACGTAGTGTATGCGGCCAGGCATATACAGCAAGTGGCCACACACTGCAGCATCTGATCTGCTGCTCCAGCTGGTGAGCGTATGGGGCTGTTGGCCAGCGACCCACAAGCATACCTGGGGATATTCTGGCTCCACCTACCCAGAGCCTCCCCATTTTGAGGTCAGTGGGGGTCCCCTGATGTCAAGAGGTCCCGCTGACATTGGTGGGTGGTCTGCTGACATAAATGGCCCACTAGAGGCCCACTTCCACAACTCAGAGTTTCTCCATGGTGATCCGGAGACCCAGAGAAGGGCTTCACCCGAATTCCCCAGGCAAAACCTGAAAGTTCCCAAGTATGCCCACAGGCATTTGCCCAGCATACCAGTCCGGGCCCTTTCACTATCTATTTAATTTAATTCATCTATTCATGTTTTAAAATGTGTAGTGAAAATGTGCGCATTAAGATGTATATGAGGTTTCCAGTATGCCTAGGGAAGAAATATCTAGCTGAACTGCTCACTTCCTGACATCCATGATGCAGTAGGAAGTAAAAAGTGCAACAAAAAACTGCTTCCCCCAAGATTCTCCAAAAGGAACACATAATTCAGGACACTGTATCATTTCAATATACAGTACTTTTCAATCTACAGTTACAAAATCTTACCCTATAAATTTTTTTTCTGTTCTTAGGCGTAAGACATTCATACAATCCAAGATACACAACTACCTACCCTTTCTTATTTTTTTTTTTTTTTTACAGTAACTGGAATCTTCAGAATAACGATTGCATTACACGATTATGTTTAAAATTATATGACTTCAACCCTTTCAATGTCAGAATGTTCCACCAACATTCTGTAGTGTTGAGTTGCTTTCCAATCTGGCGCTCAAAAGGTTAGCTGTTTGACAGTTTTGAAGAGTAGGCTGTAAAGGTGACATAAGGTCAGGGGAAAACAGACATGACATAATGTAGCAGGATGATCTCATGGTAAAGGAGCCCAGGTCATGTGCAGGAAGCTACACCTGTTCATTTGGAATGATGGTCTTGAATCTTCTGAAAGAGAAAAAGGAGGAGCTGTCCCTGCCTTCTCCCTATAAAGTCCTCTGTCATTCAGGGTCCAGCTGGACATCTTTTTTAGCCTTCTGCTAAGATAGCGATCAGTGATTCTCTACAGAGAACGTGCTATTTGAAAAAATATATTTTGAGACTAAAATATAACAAAAATACCAATTTTTTTTTAGGATTTATATTGGTTTTAATCCCCAGTAGCTCCTAGGAAACCACATTTTGTGTTTTCCGGTGACATTTTTTGGAATCGCTTTTGGAAAATGGAGGATGAAGTGAAATGGGCCACTGAACTTATCGATCAGAAGCTGGAACTTGAAAGTGAGAATGAGGTGAGTCCTACTTGAGTCTATCAACGAAGCACGTGGTCATGTTTACTGCTTCATTCTTAGGCGAGTTGTGCTATGTCTTTAAATAAAGTTATTCATTTCATTTTAATTATTAATAACACACATGTGAAATTGTGATATTTTATTAGTTACATGTATATCTAATTAATAATAATCATTAATAATGATAATCTAGTAGTCGATTGAACTGAAAGTGGTCCTTGATGGGTGGGTAATTAAGGTGCTGGATGGTAACAAAACATTTCATTCCAGTAAGAGACTTGTTTTTAGTGATTCCGCAGAGATAACGTACAAAAGTAATCAAAACACCTCCGACCAGAGGGCATATAGAGTTTTCTCTCATGAGAGTGATATTTCTCAAAGTTACAAAAGTGTTAATTTAGGAGAATTGAGCCTAACGGAAAGGTTTTATCTCTGACTTTGGTGAGGTTGGTTGGCTCCAATCACCAAACAGCTCCAATGTTTTCTGCGTTTAAGTCCCTGGTGAAATCCCAGCATAGGAGCTTGACTCGAAAAAACCTTCTGGACCTGAATTACATTGTATTTCTTCCGAGCCGTGGGTAATAGGGTATTATACTAATCTTGGTAACATCCTCACCTGAGACTTTATCACCATACCTAGAAACCTTCCAAATGACCCTGAAACGCTTTAAATATTAATCCCTTCATTGCCTATGATGCAGATTCTATGTAGCAACTCATGAAATCTTTATTCAAAGATAACATGCACTCGAACAGGAATATAAAAGATAAGATAATCGCAGCAAAAGAACTAATTAGGAGTCTTAGAATGTAAGCATGTTTCGGCTACAGTCTGTGCGACCTGATATTTTTACTCTGAGACCCTGGAATTGGAGGAAAAACCCTGAGACTCGGGGTAAAAATGCGCAGAGTTCCCATTTAACTCATGAACGCATTTTCCCCATTAAAAAAAATCTGGGTTTCTATTATTCCATTTTCATACCGACAAATCTTTCTGTATTCATCCACTAACAAAAGACTTTTGTAACACAGATAAAGAAACCTCGATTCCGGAAAATAGGAGTCATTGAAATAGATTCCAATCAGTTAAAAGAGGATTACAAGCAGCCAGTGAATAAAAGTGTCGCCAACCTCAAGGTAAGACATTTTATGCATTTTTTATGTTTATTGGATTGGTTAGGAAGGAAAATGGAACACTTTGTAATTCTGCGTGGGATATCCACTAGTTGGATGAGAATCTCTCCCAAGTGTAACCAAGTCTTATTTGGTTTTCAGTTTACTAACTTTTGATTCATCTACCAATTGACTTTATGTTTGTTCAAAAATATGTACAAGAAAGTCACTGTGAAAGCAAAATTTAAGGCACACTCTCCAAGCTCGATTCCCCCAAACCGCCCGCTGGAGGGTATATATCAGAATTGCAGAAGAGTTGCCCAGAGTAAGTCCTTTATACAAAAGCAAAATCCAAGGGGTATTTATATAAAATGGAACATTTAATCCATAATTATAAATCCAGAAATATTAGATGATCACCTAACGCGGTTAGTCTGTTAGCATGGACTTACTCATAGGTCTGATACTGCCTCGGATCTTTGATTCCAAGAACTTGCTCCGAGCTACTTTTTTGAAATTCAAGATGTCAAGAATCTCTAATATTGGGTGCATTTTAATAGAAATGATATGGGGCTTCCTTTGCATTAGCCGAGCTGTTAGCACATGTTGTTTACCTATATATACCAGCACAGAAGAATATTATCTTGTTTTGATATATATATATATATATACACATCTAATTATATATATATACACATCTAATATGTGGTTCTACTTCTCTGGATGGCACGTTTCCCTCCAGGGGCTTCCTCAGAACATCCAAGTTGGCTTAAAGCAGAAACTGTCAATATATTTTCTCCCATTTTATCCATTATTTCCTAATTATTCCATCATTTCACTTAAATTAATTTTTAAAAGTGAAAAGTAAGGCTGCTGGAAACTATCCCCCAAATGTTAGATAAAGTGTACACTTACGCAGTATTCTGTTAACTACTTTATTTAGCAGTCTTTTTATCCAAATAACGCAAGATCCTCTGCAAGAGTTCTGACTTATAGAAGTTCTCTAAACAAATATTATGAAGGAAATTCTGTCTGCCATTAGGCCGCCTTCTAAATTAGTGCAAACTTTACTCCAAATACATAAAAACAAACCAGAACATGTTTTTACCTCATGTTTATTCCTGCCGATATCAACATTAACCAACATTATTATTGACCAACGTTAACTTTAACATAAGGTTTATTGTTAATGAGACTACACTGCCTGCTGTTCCATGGTCATTATATGGCACATTTGCTCACATTGACCTTGGATAACTTTGCAGGCTGATGATCGAGTACGGAAAACCTCCGTGGATTTAAGAAAGGAAATCATAGATGTTGGTGGTATCCAAAACCTCATTGAAATCCGCAAAAAGAGACAAGAGAGGAAACAGAGGAAATCTCAGATTGTAGCTCCGCAACCAGAACCTGAGCAAGAGGAAATCGTAAGTGTTACTGTCTTTAGTTAAAGGAGCTAAAGGAGAAAGTCATATTTGCCAGATTACTCAATAACCATTGACTAGATTCTCTCTCACACTCTTGAAACCTGACTTCGTAGGAAGCCCATAGGAAAAAAAACTCCTAAAGATCTTAATAGGTTAGCGGCAGGACCTATAGACAAGGCTGTAAATAATTCAAGGAACGTTCAGGGGAACTGCATGGTAATCTTCACGTTATCCTCCAACATTATCCACTTCATAGGGGGCACCTGATCCGAACAAAGTAGTGATCAATAGGACAACGTCTAAGAGGGGAATTAAAAAGAAAACATACATTAAGTCTATAAACAAAAGCTGAGTTTAAGTTTACAGAACGCCCTACCTCTTGAAATGTAGTAGAAAATGCAAGATAAAGGTTTATGGTAAATAATTAATATTCTGTCGCATACTTGAGTTTTGACACCATGGGTCAAAGGCCATTTCAGATTCGACTGTATGGTCCTAGAAATTACTACAGTGGCAATGGCAAAATGTGTGTATATAAAATGTATTTAAGTTGGAAAGTAAATAACAGAAAAGGTGAATGAGGAGAATAATGTTGGGGTTTATGTAATAAATATTTATAGACGCTCGTTGAACGTGGTTCTTGCATTTTAGACGGGGCCAGTCAGCCCTGAAGCGTTCCTCAAAGCTTCTGTTGAAGGCAAGATAAATATAATTGAGAAGTTCTTGGAAGACGGTGGATCTCCAGACACGTGTGATGAGGTAGGCCTAAAATTAGAGTCCACACGACTAATCTTCTTGGCGTGGTCAAAACGTCTAGATAGCTTGAGACCTGATAGTAACTCTGTAGGCTTCTTGGACTCCACAGCGAATTCCATTCTGAGACAGAGTCTCTCACTTTCTCATATGTTTCTCGGTTCAATTATGTAATGACAAACAGCATTATCAGGATAAGTCGTTGGCAGCGGGGCTTTGCGCTATCTCAGGCAGAGTGAAAAATGATCTCTTCATGAGGGATCTTAAGTTAATTTAATGCTGATATCTGGGAGCATGTTCTGTTATTGGAATCGTTGGGTCTACTCAATGGGAACAGACAGTTGTCACTAATTTCACTCACATGTCAACATAGGTTTGCCGGTTAAATGAAGGACACCCAACAGAACATGCTGGGACTTTTTAAAGGTTCCATGCCAACTATTCTGCTTATTATAAATATTAAACCTGAATTTAGCTCCAGAAACACTATCCCTATTAGTTTTGAATTTCCAAATTCTAGCAGTCATGTGACACAGGAATATAACAGTGATATATTGAAGTATTAAATCAGTTGCTATTATTATATTCAAGTATATAAATCTGTTGCCATTTATTAGTGTATGTACATTAATAATATATATATGTTTCCTTATACACAACAGTTCAAGAGGACAGCTCTTCACAGGGCATCCTTGGAGGGTCACATAAATATCATCAAAAAACTTATAGAAAGTGGATCATCAGTGAACTTCAGAGACAGGGTAAGAGCCATTCCAAGAGCAAAATACTTCTACAAAACAAAAAATAATAACAAAAATGTATAAAATGTCATTTAATCACCCAATTTAAAGCACATATCATGTACTGAAATACATAAGAGGCCGATCAGGTCAGGTGGATATTGTTTTAGCGATAATGTTTACTTAATATTATGTCATTTAGAATATCTTCAGGTACTGGTGACCGTTATTGAGTTTGTCTTCTTCTTGTAGCTGGACTGCACAGCTGTTCATTGGGCTTGTCGCGGGGGTCGACTGGAAGTCATAAAACTTCTTCAGGATAGCGGAGCTGAGATCAATGTCAAGGACAAGGTAATATGCTTTGCGACACTGCGGTAAACGGTGATGGTAAAAGAATTATTATTAATAATAAATGCGAGAAGATGTGAAATACAGAACATCTACAAGTTACAAATATGAATTCAAATATACGCACATGCCCAGTAAGCCTCAGTATCTCTAAGACCATTAGAAGAAATAATGGAGCTTAGAAATTATTTTGAGTTTTCAAATCTGGCATCTTCTTTGGATCTTGTAACCTCCTTGAATTAATTGAGATACATTACACGAGAGCCTACAGGAAGGTAGATGACATATGGCTATTTGGCTCTGCGGATTTGTAGACCAACATGGGAAATAACAGGGCATCGATCAATGGAATGATGAAGCCTGAATTATTGTTTACATGATTATAGCTCTAACAAGTTACTTCTCCCGGTTTACAGCTGTTAAGCACTCCTTTACACGTCGCAACAAGAACTGGCCATGCTGATGTTGTGGAACATCTGATTTCTACTGGGGTGGACATCAACTCCAAGGACAGGGTGAGGGCAGATCCCAATTAAACGGTTCATTCATGTTTCTGAGTCTGAAAGTCTGAAAGGAGCAAACAATCAGATTAAATAGTTAATGTATGTTCCTGATGTTTAACAAAGTGGTAAAAAAAAATGTTTTCCCAATGAATGGAGTAGCGTTCTGTAACCTTCTAGGGTTCATGTTAGGGCATCCAATGACCTCTTTATTATGCATTAAACAGGGTTAGCTTGATCTCTGCCAGAAGAACTCACTGGGGTACGCTTTGCCTCAACTGTCCCTTAGGAGAGTAGGTCCCTTTTTAGGACCCAGATCTATCTGTCCCTCTTTTCTCCCCTGATGGCCCTCATTTCCAGAAGCCTAAAACATCTGGTAGGTTCTATAGCCCTAAAAGACACAATAATATGTGTTTATAAATCAATGTGTGCAAATAAAATACTATTCTTCTTCTTCTCAGTTACATTTCAATATAGTCATTCACAAAGTCAGATAAAAAAAGTCTTAGTAAAGCTCTGCCCCTTGTCATGTCTCTAACCGTGGCCAAAACCCCCAAAGTGCCCCCCTCTGGCCATTTGAGATGTTTATTGGACTAAGCAGCATTTGTTTGATTACAGGAAGGTGATACAGCTCTCCATGATGCAGTCAGACTGAATCGCTACAAGATCATTAAAATGCTCATGCTATATGGAGCCAACATGATGACAAAAAATATGGTAAGTATTTGTGACGAGCTGGGAATGGGTGAGAAGACTGTAATAGTATTTAATTTAAAAAGGATTATATATAATATAAATCTATTTCAAAATAACCACGAGATACTCATCATAGAGAACTGGTGGGATGTTACCATTGTTGTCCTACATGATGCTTGAGGTCCCCTTGCAGGCTTTGTGGAGTGGCCCCTTCTCTATGTATGTATGTAGCCTGTAAGGGCCAAACATTTTACACCCCCTAAGACATGGGACTCCGCTGAATTGCCATGGTTTCCGGAGCATATGTTATTCCCCTGTATTACCTAATTCAGAGTTATTGTGCTTTTCTAAATGGATAGGTTTGGCACTTTCAGGGGTAGGTAGAGCAGGGTGCCCCCCATGACTAACACACACTCACTCTATCACACACGCTAACACACACTCACTCTATCACACACACTTACCTTGCTTATAGCGTGTCCTCATTGAAACCTTAAACATATATTCAATAAAATAAGTTAGGCTTTTTCAGATACACCCACCTTTACAGACGTAGGAAGACCTCAGCGGGATAACTTTGCCTGAGCTAGCGTAAAGAATGACATTGTTACTTTAGAAGCAGATATATTGTTAACCTCCACATTCTCTGGTATCATCTAAACCTTCTTCTCAATCCACCAGAATGGATATAATATTGACAGAAAATAAGCACTATCCCCTAAAACAATGTTTATAACTAAACTGCATCCTTCCAAAAAAATGAATGTGAAAATATCAATTAATCGGCAAAGCTTTGCTACTACGTTGTGTGAATGAATGTGTTGGACGGCCGGTGCAAAGGTAACTGTGCTGTCTATATGATCCTTTGTATACATTGCAGAACGGCAAAACCCCCACAGACCTGGTGCAACAGTGGCAAGCAGATACCAGAGAGATGTTGGTGAAAAGAACAAACGGTGGGGCAGAAAAGAAGAGCGAGGCGGAACCTTGAACAATATGGCGATTCTTCATCGTTAGAGACACCGGCAATAAGCGGATGAATGTGAATGCACATGCTGTAAACTATTTTTGTAAATGTTTTATTTAGTTTATTTCTGTAAAATAGCGTCTTTCTTTGTGTTATATGATATTACATACCCTATTAAAATACAATTACTTTGAATGGTCTCAGTTGTGAGCATGTTACAGATATATTCTTTAAATCATTGCGATACTACTACTAATGGAATACCCCATATATTTATATATAGGGGGACATCTGGCCATTACACCAACAGAGACGTTGATGACATCGCATTCTAAATACATAGACAGTAATATGTAGTTGCCCCCCCTTTCCAGCTATAATGGCTTCCACTCTTCTGGGAAGACTTTCCACAAGAGTTTCTTTGGGAAGTTTTGCCCATTCATCCAGTACAGAGTCTGTGAGGTCAGGCGCTGATGTTGCCATTTCTATCCAGAAACCAAAAAAGTGCCATAAATAGGACACATCCTAATGCAATGGGGACTAGGCGCAGAAAGGGTTAATTCTTACTGCCCTTGGTTTGTTTTATGCTGCATATAAAGCTATATCTAGTAGCCGAAGCAGCACAGAACAGGTCTCCTGTAGCTGCTGATCGGGTTATATCTGAAAAGGAGACCTCTGAGATCTTTAAGGCTCATGTAACGTCTAAACACCCCGCAGGTGAGCGCAGCACGGGTAGGTACATCACTGGGTTAATCGGATGACCGATCTTTCTATCCCAGAGCTCAGCGGTAACCCGTTCACAGCGGAAGTTATTCGTTACTCTGTATCCAGCCTGTCCGCAGCCGGTGAATAGATAACGGAGTCCCCCCCGTTAATGATTAACAGACCCCCAGCCGCCCTCCGCTCCCCTCCGGGGCTCTAGCGGCAGAGAGTCGGCGGCAGGATGCAGCTCAGCGGTCTGCTCCCAGCCTGTGCCCGGGTAATAAGGCGCAGAGCCCTGGCCAGGAGCCTCAGCCTCCGTGCGCGGCCTGCCCTGGAGCTCAAAGGCATTTACCCTCCGATATCCACCCCCTTCACTGCCGGAGAGGAGATAGACTATGCCGGCCTGGAGGAGAACCTGCGGAGGTTCGGAGAGATCCCCTTCCGCGGTGAGCGACCGGCAGATCGTTATACTACGGAGCGGGGGGGGGGAGGGGCTGGGCATAGATTTCTAAATGGTGGGAAGAAAACAAATTGAAACAGCATTGAACTACCCTTTGTACTGCGCTACGGAATACGATGGCGCCATATACATCAATGATAATGATAATTCTGCTTTTAACATATTATTATTATTAATTTAACATAGAATTATGGACAGGAGCTCCTTAAATCCAATTTGTTATGTGATTTCTTTATTTGCCCTGATCATCATCATCATCATCATCATCTTCATCCTCATCATGGCAGACACTGATGACGGGTGTGGAGGGGCCCCTGGGCTTTATCAGGACTCAAATCCCTGTTCTGTTACCCCTCTTTCTACCCCGGCAGTCCCTCCTTTCCAAGAGCTCAGAATGTTTGGGCCACATGATCGTTCTGTAGCCCCAAAAGTCACCATAATGTTTAAATAAAACGACAAGACAAAGCAGGACTTTTGGGATCAAAAGAATATTCATGCCTGCGGTGCCTTGTGGGTTAAGACCTGTCCTGATTATTATTTATTATTATTATTATTATTATTATGATTTAATTACTAATTTATTTTAGTATCTTGCTTTGGATATGAAAATATAGGGGTTTTTTTTGGTGTTAAAACGGAAGGTTATAGATTCCTTCATAGGAAATGTTCATGTGGTCTGATCTGCCAAACATATGTTACACCAGTTAACAGATATCCATCTATAAGCATAGGACAGTTGGCAGCTATGCCTCATAACACTAATGCCTTAACTGCATTTGAGCGTTAAACATACCTCCGTACGCAGAACGGGGAAATGAATCATAGAAGGAGCCAACGAAGGCCGTTTATCCGCGTCGTCTTCACGTGGCCTGTTGTCATGTGAGGAATACACGCCTTTCCTATTTATTAATTTATTAATATTATTCAAAATGCTGATTGATTTCATCTTGTTGCTTAGCATTGGTAATGCAGTAAAGCTGTATGCGGTGGGTCCGGGGGGGGGGTCTTGGACTCTCTCTCTCTATATATATATATATGATGTCACGCTGAATAAAGTTGTCTCTTCCCACGCACACATGTACATAGGGTGTCACGTATGACTGCCCCTTCTTCATTACGGGGAGGAATAAGGCCACGTACAGAGAGATCATCAATTAATAGCCTGTGACTGACAGTATTTTACTGTGACTGCTTTTCATGTGCGTGAGATGCAAGCATTGTCTGCCGATGGCCATACCTGACAACTTTCTAGCTGACCCTGAGACTGTTTAGATGTTAACTCTTTGATGCCCATCATGCAGCTTCTATGTAGTTACTCACCACACGGCTCAAATACCGGTCCCCATGGAAACCTTGACTTATTTAAAGGTACATTTGAATATCTGCCCCTTCACCCTGAGATTGGGGCAAAAACCCTGGGACTCGGGATAAGAGCCGGAGACTTCTCTGGTATGTCTGTGATCACTATCTGATTACGCGGAGGGGCTCGGTACTGCAGCTTCCCCTGATGGGAAGTACACTCTCACCTCTCCTTCTGAAGCTGCATATCTCCGCACCGTCAGGTCACGCGCTCTGCAATCTGGATCACCTACGCTTCTGGATCGCTATTAAACCAAGATGGTAAGAAGCTGGCAGAGCCAAAAGTGTCAAGGCCGTGGTCCAATACTTGGTACCAAAGGGCAAGGCAGGAGAGTGGTCTACGGTCCAAACCTCCAACGTGTACAACGGTTCTCATATACAATAAATTAAATCGATATAAAAATAACTATTTATAAAAATCAATGAATAAAATATAAATAATTTATTTTTACATTGATTTTATTTATATACATTTATATATATTTATTGTATTCGAGGACCATTATACACTTTGCAATCTGTGCTGTTACAGTGATCTCTTCCAGGGGAGGAACTTATTCCTCCCCTGTTCTAATGCATTTTCTTTTTCTACATGTCTGCATTCTTCGTTAGGCAGATACAATATGTTACGTTCACACATATTGTGGGTTTCATGGACATAGTGTGATAACATCGTCATGTGTCTTTTATCACAGGCTTTGTTGTGCAGGGATCCACCGGCGAGTATGCGTACCTGACCAAGGACGAGAGGCTGGAGATTGTCCGCAGGGTTCGGAAGACAGTGCCAAAGGACAAGCTTGTTTTGGCGGGCTCAGGATGTGAATGTAAGACACGTGCTTTGATAATATAGTAATGTTCACTATAGTGAACGCAATACTTCAACCCATCACCAAAACCCTTCACGTGTGGCCTTTTGGGTTCTAGAACCGTTATAACCCATCACCAAAACCCTCCACGTATGGCCTTTTGGGTTCTAGAACCCTTATAACCCATCACCAAAACCCTCCACGTATGTCCTTTGGGTTCTAGAACCGTTATAACCCATCACCAAAACCCTCCACGAATGGCCTTTGGGTTCTAGAACCGTTATAACCCATCACCAAAACCCTCCACGTATGGCCTTTGGGTTCTAGAACCGTTATAACCCATCACCAAAACCCTCCGCGTATGGCCTTATGGGTTCTAGAACCGTTATAACCCATCACCAAAACCCTCCACGTATGGCCTTTTGGGTTCTAGAACCCTTATAACCCATCACCAAAACCCTCCACGTATGTCCTTTGGGTTCTAGAACCGTTATAACCCATCACCAAAACCCTCCACGAATGGCCTTTGGGTTCTAGAACCGTTATAACCCATCACCAAAACCCTCCACGTATGGCCTTTGGGTTCTAGAACCGTTATAACCCATCACCAAAACCCTCCGCGTATGGCCTTATGGGTTCTAGAACCGTTATAACCCATCACCAAAACCCTCCACGTATGGCCTTTTGGGTTCTAGTTGTAGGATGAAGCATGGAACTTTCCGTATTGCTCGAATAGTAGTCTATCTAAGATGCTAGTAGGTTCTGGTTAAACATTGTCAGAATTCAAGCCAGGGCATAGGTGGCAAGTGAGTTTATATAGAAATATCTAACGCCTCATCTAATATTCTATCTTTGATATCTTACATTTTATGAAAGCTAAAAGAGAACTCTGGGGCAAATACATGACATTTCACGAGCCCCAGAGTCTTTGCTTCAAGCTGATTCCAATCACTGATGAGTTCTATGAAGTTTCCAAGTATTTTGGCCAACTTCTCCAAGGCTGGTTGTACTGCACAAGGGATGAGACGTAGGAGAGCACTAGTGCTGGTCTTACCTCCAACAGTGTCAAAAACAACTTCACTTCTTAGAACAGAGTGGTCCTTGGTATGTGATGTCATATGAAGGTGATGTAAAATTGTTGCTTTTTCTTCTTTCATTTAAACAAATAAGAGCGAGCAGTATCATAACATATATATAAATAACAAACCTTGGACAAGTAAGAGCCATAAATTATATGAATTTTAAAAAGTACACAAAATTGGAGGACTTACACTACAAAAGTTATCAGAAAAGTGGCCTTGGGTGATCTAAACTAGAACGCATCCTTCCACACATTGAATAAAGGAGATGGAAGGTTTATTTATGAGAAATGTTTTTAAAAAGTCTTACATACGGCAGACTTTAAATTTTATCTATAGTTTACCATCATACCAAGTCATGAGGACCAACCATAGATGGGAATAAAGACACCATTTTGGAACGGCTGTCACTCAAATGGATAAGCAGTAACTCATCGGACGTAACCGTGAGATTGTGTCCAATATGTAAAGTTTGCAGATATTCTTCAGTAATAATTATGGGTTCCGGGACTCCAGAGCCAGAAGGAGATTGGATATTTATAACCGTATCTAAGGTCAGGGACAAACTAACGAGATCCAGCAGCTGCACGGCATAAGGGCCAAACTACCTTAAAGGGACCCATACTATTATTACTGTTACCATAGAGATGGTTACTCAACATAAGGAGGGGCTTTTAAGGAAGATTGACACCTGTGTGCCAAAAAATTGTTTTTTTTGGTTTGTTTTGCCAAAACTGATGGGACCAAATACTCCGAAGGCAAAGACATCTTCAAAAATATTCCTCCTCTGCCAGACAAAGAAAGAAGAGGCGGTGAAGGCCTCAGATCAGAGCGCTGGGTTATTCTTTTTAAATCTTAGGTTTATTATTTGTCTCTGACTCCCGAAGCCAGTGAAAACCTTATTGTATATTATATGAACGGCTTTAATTTTATATTTATGCCTTAGATAGGTGATTTTTGGGGTTTTGTGTTAGTATTGGTCATTAATATTCTAGCAGCAACCGCCTTTCTGTATATTCTTCTCCTTACAAAGCGACCCAGGCCACGATTGAGATGACAGAAGAAATGGCTAAGTGTGGAGCGGACGCGGTGCTCGTGGTGACCCCGTGTTACTACCGAGGCAGGATGACCAGCAGCGCTCTCGTTCAGCATTACCGTAAGGTATTCTGAGGACTTTAGGAAATGATTAATATATTCACTGTTGCCCTTTAGACTTCCTTGGAGACGTCTTCCATGGTTTAAGCCAACAGGGTTTTCGGTGTAATCGTGTATACTCTTTCATTTAATGAAGGCCATGCAAATTAGTAATAAAAGAGATTACTTCATCCCTGTGGGGGTCAGAGGTATGAGCTACTTACTAATGATCTCTCATGGCTGTGCAATTCACACTATGTAGTCTCTGCCTGATCACCCTGCCCTGTAACATGAAATGCGTTATTTGCTTCATTAGCGGTTACGGCCGAGGGTTCGTGTTACAGGGAGGTATTTTATTTAACGAGGAAGGCTCTTGTTGAGCTGCGGTTGGCAGGTCTGGAGTTTGATAGTAAAGGAATGAAGGGATTATACTCCAAGACATGTCTGATAACCTCAGCATCTTAACCTCAATGGGTCCAGGATTTGAAAGAGACGCCATAATTACCAGTAGGATCTGCGTTTAGCATTTGGAACAAAGTCGTCTCGCCATAGCTAATATGTGAGGTCTAAGAGAAGTTCGTATTCTGTACCATAGCTGGCAACAGTTCCGTATTTCCCAGGACAGTCCCATTTTTTTTGGTTCAGTCCCATCAAATTCGGCATATCAATCCTGCCTATGCACCGTGCATTACAATAAGCACCGGCAGCATGGCATTTTAACTGTGTATATCAAGGACACACACGGCCTAAATGCTTGTAAGTGAGCTCCAAGCTACCTAGTATCTGTACTGGGTAGCCTCTCGCTCAATTCTGCAGAGTGTATGGCCCCACCCCCTTTAGGTCCCGCCCACACTGTCCCAGAATCCAGGAAGGAAGTGTTTGCGAGTATGCTATAGAGAGGTTTTTACAGGATCATGTGATCCAGGATCATGTGATCCGTGTTACACTGACGGCCCAGTTTATCTAAGCCCTTCCCAACTGCCCTGTATTGGATAAATGTTTCTTATGGCATCACATCTGACAAATAGAACAAACCAAGGGGAAGATTAAACGTTCTGCAGACATGGATTCATATTTATGAATGGTGACAGATAAGAACCATTCAGCCCATCTAGTTTGGCCATTTTTCCCGATGTTAACACGCGCGTCTTAATCAGTCCTTGTTAGATTTAGGATCGCTTTATGCCCATCCCTTGCATGCTTAAATTCCTTTACTATATCGGCCTCTACCACTCCTGATGGGAGGCAGTTCCATTTGTCTACCAGCCTCGGTAATTTATTTTTTTTATTGTTATTTTAGGTAGCAGATTCTTCTCCTGTTCCAGTTGTTCTATACAGCGTCCCTGGAAACACGGGTCTGGATCTACCAGTGGATGCTATCGTTACACTGTCTCAGCACCCTAACATCATTGGCATCAAGGATAGTGGAGGAGACGTGAGTCCTGCTTCTAATTTTTAGTGGTTTTTTTTTCTGTTCTATGCATCAACATTCTGAAGGAAAAGTATTGTTTAAAAAATAATTAAAATAAATAAAATAAAATTGTAAAATGTAATTAAAAATGAAAATATTAATATTAGTAAAAATCACCATTAACAATGTAAATAAAGTTATAATCAGTGGCAGATTTGGAAAGGTGTCCGATGTCATAGAAGGTCACACTTCAATCCTGAACGCGTGTACTAGGGGAGGATGCGTTGGGAGCGGGTGAAGATGGTTTTCCCGAGGTCTTATGGTGTCTACACGTGTGCAGATATCCGACATTGCTGCGTGGATAGTCAGGGGGTTTCGATATGAATGACTTTCTAGATCCCGTCTCGCTTATCGAACACTTTTTGGGAAGACTTCCAGGTTTGTGAGTTTCGCTGGCGCCCTCTTGGAATGTCTGAGTACTTCGATACGTTTTATCACCTCTTGGATATCTCAAGCTGCTCATCTCTGCGTGTGCCGGGAAAAAGTGGGATGCAGTATGAGGCTTTTAGGTAATGGTGGTGTTGAAAAAATAAAGAGAAAATGCACCATAATTACATGAGAATGTAGACAGAGCATCTATTTATCGCATTATGTAGCAGAAAAAAGTGAACTAGAAAAGGAGCCAATCTCACTTTTTTTACGTCTCTGGCAATTTTCTTCCCATCGAAAGAGAATTTCAAGCTTCAGTCAATGGTCTGGGTCAGACCTTTCCTTTCCTTATTTCCTAAGAACCCCCCTACCCGTGTATATGCCCTCCTCTGGATTTAAGCACCCTGTGTAATTAGGGCAGATTTGAAGGGGGTATTTCTCCACGGGGGGGGGGGCTTTCTTGGCACCCTAAGACCTGGAGGCCCAATAAACCCCCGGGGCTGCAGGGGGTCTTATGACCAAATATAATGCGTTTGGACTTACGTTTTCCTCACTTGGCTATAAATGTTTGTTAAATGCATTTTATAGTATTTCTTAAAGAAACATAAATGGGTCTTATATATTTATACATATTCAGGTTAGGAATATGTCGCGTATCAGAAGGTTAACTGAATGAAGTGGTGGCATTAATCATGGGGTATTTTCTATGAGTCCAGGAGACCAAGCGTAACGCTAAAGAGGTAAAAAAAAGAGGTAAAAAAACCCCAGAAGGGCGTTTACTGACAATCACAGCCAGAGTAATACCGTAATAGTCTGTAGTAGCTATAAACTCTTAAACACATCTCCTGATACGTGGTACCCATACTGCAACCCGGCTCCAGCACTGGTTCGGCCACCATTGTAGGGTCTAATAAGACTCCCCGTGCACATTCCTGGAAAGCACTCAATGAAAGCGCTTTCCTGCCACCGATTGGCTGTTTTAAGCAGCCAATCGGTGTTGAGAATCGTCAAACCACAGAGGAGGCAGGAGCTGAAGCTTCTCCCCAAAACAAGTGCTTTTATTTATTTTTTAACCTATTAAAGACTGCATATTAAAGTACAACCCGTTCTTCTTAGGCGGTTGTACAGGAAAGCTCTTTGTGATATGGTTTTTGTATGCAGCCAGGGCTCTGATCAGCATACGATACGCCATTACCGCGAGAGAAACTATTTAAATCATCTACTTGACAAAGGTCTTACTGAAAAACACGGGGGAGGAAAAGTAATGAGAGGAACAGAGTAGGTTTAATCCTAGATTGAATTTCAGATTACAGCCCATTAAATCATAGCCGGGAAACGGATCTGACATTTTGGGTGGTTTGGATGGTGTATTACACATCAGAGGGCGCATAGTTCAAATTATTCTGTTATTATATATTCTCTGTCTGGTCTGTGAAGAAGGTTGGCTTTTTTCAAACAATCTTTTAACCCTTTAACCTAGTTTTCTCCCTTCTTGCGGAGTGTTATAATTTAGAAATATATAAAATTCGAGATAAGTATAACAATAAAATGATTTACATTCTATTATATAGCTAACGTAATGTAACACGTTTGGTACCTTACGGAATTCTAGGTTCTAGGGTAACCCGTAAAGAGATGGCGGGTGTGCTGGTTCCTGTTAGTCTTCGGTTACTGGAAATTGCATTGTATACTAGGCTGACATTACTTATTGATTTATCTTATGCCATCAAGTTTATGAATCTGGTTGGCTGAGAAAATCTACTTAACATCATAGAAACCACTAGTGCAAGCAGAATCCATGACATGTTTGATTTATATATACTTAAAAAAAGGATTCTGGTGCTGTTTGTATTGATTGTTTTTTTTTTTTAACATATGATAAGGCTATGAATAAATAAGGAGTGGATTGTAATATTATTCTTTAATGTTTCAGGTCACTCGTATCGGTCTTATTAGTCATAAAACCCAAAATTCTGGGTTCCAGGTATTGTGTGGATCTGCCGGCTTTCTGCTGCCCGGATACTCTGTAGGTAAGTGGGCTCGTAATGGGAACCCATCAGCATTTTAACTATGTTTGGGAAGGACTTATATAAGAAATAATATATATATAATATGAGGTTGCTTGTTGACGTCATTATATGATCAGCAGGTCCAGGGGCAGCAGTCTCCCTGGTACAAAAAGTAGGGGGATCACCCTCTTGGGCGATCAGCATACCCTCCATAGACATCATTAACTGCCTTAAAAGAGTAACCTTACTAAAAAGCCAGGCTGGCTTGTCTTTTCTTGTGAGAACGATAACGTGGAAATAGAACACGTTTATTCAATTTATATATATATACTACCAGAAAAGCCATAGAAAAAATGGTTTAAAACCTGCTAGCATTTAACTTTGTGACACAACTTTTTTTCTCTCGTATGCAAATTACTTATTATAACGCAAGGCAGCACATTTGCATACAAGGCTGCATTTGAGTATTCAGGTGATTTACTGTATTATTCTTTAATCTGTTGATTTAAAGAACCAAGGCTTACACAGAAGCTCAAAAAAATGAAATAGACGAGGCAAAAAAAAAAAAAACAGCAGCAAAAATGTAAGAATAAGATAAAATCTGAATCTACAGGGTTTAATGAATATCTTAAAACTCTGTACAAGCTGAAAAATATCACATAAATAGATTTTAAGCCTCGCTATTACTTTATCTTATCATATGCGGAATGTAGACCTAAAAATATTATTTTCTGGGAAATGACCGGTGAATGCAGATAGGAGTTGTTGAAATCATTGATGGACAATGTTTTTAAGAGCGTTTCACAGAACGTTTGGTTAAACATTATCATCGTTCCACATAGAAGGTCTTAACGTTCCGTGAAAAGCTCTGGGGATTTTCAGATCATTCTGAGAAAGACATTGTGTGTTGGGTGCCGCGATTCTCCAACGCCGGAGATCCGATCCGCGTCCGTTACAGAGGACACGATGTGAGAGCTGAGCATGTGGGTATGCTATCTGTGGAATGGCATCTTTGGAGTAATTTTCAAAGCCTGTGTGAAATCAGGGTCACCTCTATAAAGCCAGCAGTGGCACGCGAAACATGCCGTGAGGCGGTCTGCGGGGGTCTCAGGTTGACACGATGACACTGGGACTGTACCTACTTCACCCTGTGAGTGCCAGAGGAGCTAGCAACACTTTGCTCAGAGCTATAAATTGGGGCATTACAAAGAAGGGCCCCTTCTCATTATGCAAGAAGGGCCCCTTCTCTAGATTTCATGCCTTTATCAAGATCTTTCCCCCCATTTTACGCTGCTTTCTGTATCTTGTCTTTTTTGTCTCTTTTTCCACCTCACTTTCTGACATCTTTTCATCCCTTTTTTCTATGCCCTTTTCTCTTTTAACCTCTTTTACCCCCCACATACACATACATATACACACATATACACACATATACACATGTACGCACACGCACACACACACACACACACACACACACACACACATGTACGTTGCTTGTGGCTTGTGGCCGGTAGCTCCCGGGGAGATGACATCGCTTCTCGGCGCGCCGTGTCAGGGAGGATGATTGACGCAGGTTGCGAGACCCAATCAGATCGCTGCTTCGTGAAACAGATGAGAGGTCACTGTATGGTGTCTGTCAATCACACGTCACAAAGGACTAGAGAACAGATACAGTAACGTCACTCTGTCTCTAACAGAAATAAAATACAGAAGACTAAAGCACCATGATGGAAAGGAATGATACCGCCAGTTCTTATTTTTATTACTAGCTGGTATTCTGTTCATTTGGTTCATTTAATTCCCTTTTTTTAGTCCAAACCAACCAATGTTTGAACAAAAGATGAACGCATCTTTAATGACGGGAATCTTCCTTGTCAAGATTGTAAGCTTGCGAACCGAGCCTCTCCTCCTAATGTATCGGTTTGTCTTAGACCTTTAATTCTCGTCTTGTCAGACCCCTTGAATATATGTATTGTATGAAGCGCTGCGTAAACTGTTGGCGCTATATAAGTAAAAGATAATAATAAATAATATATTTTTCCACCTTTCCATGAACCTCACACAGTGTTGCTTTACGGCATTTTACAGCCAACAGGTCCAAGTGTCAGCCTTCACCTCCATGGAATGACATAATTAAAGCTTATTTGAAGTTCATATCACGCATTATTTATGGAGGCTGAAGATAAAGCAAAAACTAACAGATTTATCCTTTTGTAAAGAAGGTAAAATATTAAAGATCACACGAACTAAATAAATGACAAAAGTCGTGTAAAAATCCTAAAAACTATGCTTTAAATGACCATACCCAACTAGTTTAGTTTAAAAAATGGTTTAATTTGTAACATTTCCTTTGGCTAATTATTATTATTACTAATATGTAGGAGATTTTATTAAACTATGTCAATAAATCAACAGGTATAATGACTCCCTTTATGCTCGTTTGATGTATTTCTTGCTTAATGAGCTTATTGTAATTTAATTACCTGCCGGGAACCCCTAAGCGTATATAACCGATTATTTAAAAACAACGCGTAAAAGAACCATTACACCGGAATGATTTTATCTGCGTATTCCACGCCAGGGATTTCTAGCTGCTGTCCCCTGGACCACCAACAGTGCAGCTTTGCGGGATCTGCTTGAATGAGCACAGGTGGATCAATCAATATCTCGTCGATGTGACAGCTCCATCTGTGCCATTGTGAAGATCTCTCAAGAACCTGCATGGTTGGTGGTCCCGTGGAGTTAAAAGCCCCTGCTCTGGGGAGCATTAAAGGCTTAAATACACAGAATATGGCTTTTTGCTGTTGACAGCGAAGGATACTGGAAAGGAATTTACTATGAATGGTAAATGATGGCATTATTGTGTTACCAGATACTATTTAGAAACTAAAGCGCTGCATAGATGAAAACAAATATCTATAGAGCCTAGGCGTTATAGGCATTGTGATGAGCCCAGCCATGTTAAAACTAAATCGGTGTCATGCTTTCAAGAGATCTCATTGGTTTAGCCCAAGGCTTCTTGTAGGAGATGTTCACTGGGGTCGTCCATTCATGATGCATTGTAACATTTGGGAGCTTAAATGTTAAGCTCTCAGGGAATCGCATTATGTGGAACGTGTGACATCACACGCAGCTTCTCTCGCGTTAAGTGGGTCGCATCATGATGTCATATTATACATCATTATAGGTGGAGATGTGACTTAACACTGAATACCCCATATCCTCCCCTTTTCCACCATGTCTTGATCAGGCATAGGGATCAAAATCAACCTTGACACTTTAAGGTCAGCTGATAAAATGGCGTATGTGCACCCGCTAGCACATGTGACCAACTGCACAAGTGGCAATAAAGGTACATGGGAGATGCCATTGGGCATTTGTCTGCTTTGCCAAAGGTCAGTCTAGGCCTGGGCACGAGAATATATTTCCCAAGCTGGGTAACCAAAGGGAATGCAACTTTACATTGGATGACCTGGTGCTTTTTGTGTTAGAAACTCAGCCGTTGACACCATGGATTATTGCTTGCGCAGGGACTGATTTGCATAATACACCAGAGAGCGGTGATAAAGATGAAGCCGTTCAACATTGTTCTTTCTTGCAACGTTTACCTTTTTAAAAAATAATTTCTGGAACTACCATCGAATAATTGTAGGCACCATGACTACTTCAAGTGAGTTTCAACGTTGATGGCCTCACCAGGCAGCAGTAGGTGTCCAGAGGGAGATATACTCTTCTTAAAGCCTTCAAGAAACACCACCTGATCCCTAAAGACGCGGTGACAAATTACCAGCAGCTGAGTGCCAGCTATTGTATTTTACCCTTCCACCACCCCCGTCACTTTATTTAAAGGCTCTAAGGGTGTTACTCGGAATGAACTTAGCCGAGAACACATTTGAAGTTGAGGAACACTTGCGATTTACTAAAGTTATCTCCGAGTGGTTTATGGATTTGAACTTTTGGAGCACTAAGAACTGTTGAAGGGAGGTAGTCATTAAAGCATTGAACTGCAGCAACATAGAGTGTATTTAACGACACTAAAGTATCAAATTATTAATAAACCACACAACTATGGCACCCATCTCAATGCACAAGAAAACTACGTAGACTGTAAGCTCTTTGGGGCAGGGACTTTTATTCAGAGTATATTCATACCTATTGTACTTATATCACTGCATTTATTGCAATACAAGCTTTAAAATAACAAGTAAACAAATAAAAATCTACATTTAGATTATAATCTTCTAGATTATTTGAAACAATTCTACCAAAATTGGGGAAAAGTTCAGGGTCTGTAGCTGCCCAACAAAACAACGCGTTGGGATCTTATCATCCCCCCCAGCTTTAGGGATGTTTGATCATTTCTTTAATGATTAACCAGACTCATACACGGACGTGCTGCCGCCTGCAAAACACATTCAACTGCCAGAGTATCTGCCCGTCCTGATGTGTCAGGGGCCACGGCGAGTTAGTTACCCTAATTCATCCCTTAAAGGAGATCTTTCGTTGAGACGCAACATTAGTTGTGTTTTCTCAGCAAATAAACCTGATTTGTCATTTTAATATTTCATCTGTATGTCTAATGAAGTATAAAAAACTTTAAGAAGCTTTTCTTTGTTTCTCTAACGACCTATCGGTGTCTGCTTGTGTGTCATGTGATAATTAAGTGTTCCTAACAAAAATCTGAATATTTGCTTCATTAAATAATAATTTCTTGGAAGGATTTAAGTAGTCACGATTACTAAGGATTATGTTTTTAATGCTGCATTTAGTTACAAGAGTGTAATGTTTGTCATCAAATACAGTGTGGAATATAGTGAAACCTTAAACATTGTTACCATTTTTTGGTACATTATCATCCCGTCATTCATGGACGTGGACCGTCCCATGTGTGGCTATCATGGGACATGTGGGGGCCATGCTGTGACGATGTAGGTTTATTTAATTAGAATTGTCTAAGTTGACTTTCTTTCCATGCAACGTTATTAATAACCGGACAATCCCTGTTTCTGTTTGCCCTGTAGGTGCCGTTGGAGGTATTTGCGCTCTTGGGAACATCCTTGGTGCCCAGTTGTGTGAATTGGAAAGGCTGTGTCTGAATTCTCAGTGGAAAGAAGCCAAGGAATTGCAGCACCGACTCATAGAACCAAACGCTGCTGTAAGGTTACTGTTTGTTACCATCTTCAGAGGCATTTCTAGTGTTTCTCACTTGTGTTCATTGGGTCTTTTGTGTCACCTTAATGTGTTACTCTGTGTGCGTCACAGCGTTGTGATTTTGCGGTTGGGTCTGACATTTCACAGCTAAACTATTTAAATGTGACAAAAGCTGCATGCCATCCCTGCGCAATAAGCCATTCAGTTAATTCACTTGTATTCTTGACCTCGTCTGGCTTTGTGGCCACCCAAACCTTTTGGTTTGATACTTGGACTTCACCTGAACTCGCCTTCCTGCCATTTTGACCTGAACTTGGACTACGAGTAGGTTTGGCCCTAGAGCTGGGCTATCGAGTGTAATCCCAAATCCTGGTGGTCATTCTACCTGAAGGCTCAAAGGAAGAGATATGAGACTGTCATAGACTGAAGACCAGAACTCTCAGGGTTTTCTTAGTCATCTCACACAAAATAACGTATTTGGGTGACTGTAAGGTGGCACCTGGTAACACATACATAAAGGAGGAAGATATACTCCAAGAATGACTTTTTGGTGGGATTTAGGATTATTCGGATTCTTTTGTTTCTGTGTTTAACATCAATTAGACTATAATTACTGTGAAAGATCCGCTATGAAGGGACAACAAGTTACGCCAGTGTGAAAGGTTGAGCTGGCCCTGCATAATGCATAATTCAATGGGTGAAGGGACTTTGGAGAAATCCATAGATTATACAGGGCCGGCCAAGCTCTTCCTGGAGCAGAAGCTTGGACCCTCATTATGAAGTCAATGAGCGGAAACCAACTCTCTCTTTAGTAAGCAAACCACAATGTCTCTCATACTCCCTGTTCTCCTGACCAAGAGCTTCCAAAATAGTTTAATACTTGGCAGAAAAGTAAAGGGCCACCAAGCTTTCCACATGAGATGCCCTTTAAATCTGTTGCAGCAAAATATTTCTCAAGAACAAGAAGTGTAATAATGTATTCTCACCATGCGACATTGTCGTTATATTCATGCGCATTGACTTCAGGCCATTCACTCTGACATTTGGTTAGAAAATACCAGACAGAACCTCACCCAGAACCGGGATGGAGCCCAGTTGGTGTATGTGATCACAGCTGGTATTTCGCTTGCTAATGGCCGATGCAGCTGTCCTCTTGGCTGCCGTCCAGTTAGCATCATTAAGCCGGTTTCACTCGTTTAAGGAAGATGTGACAAAGCCAGAGGGGTTATTCATCTTGTTAGAGGGTAAAGAGGGCAGCTTTAATAATCCAGGGATCACTTTGTAGATAACCAATGGAAAAAAAAAGTCGTAATGGCTGTTTTTATTTGTTAAGTTGTTAAATGTAGGCAGAACATATATATATATATATATAATATATAATATAATGTGTTTTAATGATACACTGTGTGTGTATAGCAAGGCCCTCTTTATAATTTTAGGGTTTTACAGTTCCTGTCATTCTTGAGCATTATATTTAATATAATATGTTGTATTGTTTACATGTGGGGGGTTTTAATTGAATTACATTAACAGGGCTCTAGCAGATTCTGTAGCTCTATTACAGTAGCTGAGAGTGAAAACGAACAATAACTTGAAATAGACAGCATACAAAATTACCAATAACAGTAAAGTAATACTATAGGTGAAGAAACACTCGTTCAGGAGGGAAACCGGGCCCTGTGCTTGTGAGCTTACAGTCTATTAAAGCTTTAGTGCCATGCATGGGTTTATTATATGAAAGATCAGATGTCCGTGAGCTGCCGTGAAGCAGTTGAGAAAACATGGCCAGTGGTATGCCAGACTCATTAGTAGAACATTAATGCTACTAGAAGGCCCGAGACGGACACACGACATAATGTACCCTGCTGAACCTCCACCACATTGCTGTGATCACAAGACACGCACATCAATTGTTCAGCGTATTTATAGGACATGACTGACTGTAATTAACCGAGGGAGCTATTTAAATTATGGCCGTGGATCTTCGAATTGGTTTTCACATTTAGAACGGCTTGGTAAACACACTCTGAACATGTTATTGAAGCTTTGACCTTTCCAGTGAAAAAAGGGCCGGGCAATGCATTGCGTACCTTCTAGCACTGATTTCGCTATACGTGGCACTAATGGTCATCAACTCCCCACCTCCCAACAGCCCTCTACCGTTTTGCCACTGAATACTTTAATTAGAACACTTTCCTTGTGACAGATACACATCGAAACTCTGCCGAGATCATAATTCATGAACCGTGTCATATGATGCCCAATTGATATTCTTTACCTTTATGGATGAAACACATCGCAGATAAATTGGTATTGTTTAAAATTGTGAAGATAAAATGCTTTCAACCCAATGGGTTGGATAATAATTTGGATCATCGGTGTGCGAGCCAATCAGAGATTAATATTTTAATATTTAATTAATATTTTTTTCATTTTTTTTTTTATGCAGGTGACGCGCAAGTTTGGGATACCCGGTGTGAAGCAAGCCATGGAGTGGTTTGGTTATCACGGAGGGTTTTGCCGTTCTCCGCTTCTCCCTCTCACAGAACCAGAGATAAAGGAACTAAGAAGAGACTTTACGGCAAATGGCTGGCTTTAAACGGTGCCCATAAATGAAGGGTTCAAAAGTGCCTTTTTTTAATGAAGTGCCTTTTCTCATCTAAATATCGGAGTACGGAGTATGCATGCGATTCTGGCCAACATGTATTACACAAAAAAGTATAACAGAAATAAATGCTGTTCATGACTTTACATGGTAAATAGAAAAGCCCTAAAAAAATAAAATGTTCATTGGAAAAAAAAACCCAATAAAAAGTATTCTGTCATGATGGTGAAACAATATTGTAATAATATTTAAAGGATAACTTTTTTTTTTTTTTTTGTTTTTTTTGTTTGTTTTATATGCTTTACAGGACTATGTATTTTGTTTTTCTTACACAGCTTACTTGGCCATTTCTTCGCTACCCTCTAGAGGCTCAACCTCAGTACTCCCCTACGAACATTGCGCTTCTCTTACAAATTTAGATAATAAAAGCAGGAGCTGGGTTTGGGAACTGAAAAATCACTAAATACGTTTTTTTTAAGGGAATATTATTCTTTTATTATCCTAGATGGTACAGTGAAATATATTAACTGAGAATATAAAAGAAGGAGGCAGTGGGGCTTGACCTAATAGTTAATATATAGATATATAATAAATTATATTCAGTTATGTTTCCCAGATGATATCGTATCCCAGCATATAATGGACCCGCTCTTCATTGACATTTTAACATATTTTAGAACTGGTGCAAACACACCCAGACACAATGTCAAATACCAAACTTCAAAAATATGGGGAAAAACATTTTAAAAAAAAATTATATATTAAGAAGTTATAACCGTAAGCAAGTTTTTGGACTGTTTAGCCCAATATATATATATATTCACCAAGCCCTTTTTTTTTTTTTTTTTTTTGAAGACCACAGAATAGAAGTGGTGCTCTTTGCTTCTATGAGTAACTGAACGTGATCATTCAAGTGACCAGGACATGGTGCTCTATGTACCCCTTTTTTTTTTTTTAAAGAAATAATCCCCCAACACTCAAGAGTTAATATTTTAGAAGAGGGCTTCAAGTTCTAATCAAATACTATAATATGATGAATTGTAAAGAAAGCCAAATAGCCCAGTTGTGGAATCCATGCGCTGTGATCACATTAACATTTTTACACCACTATTTACTAGTATCCGATGCCTTAAAGGTATTAAATGAAACAGTTGGGTAATTATTATTACATTACGGCCGGCAGCATCACCAGAAAATGCGTCCAGAATCAGCCATCTCAGCGCATGCACGGAATCGTTACTACAGGACTGATGTCACTTTAGCCCAGCGTATAAACTTACTTAACGTTAGATTCCTGCAGGCTGATTAACGTTGTGTTTGGCAGACGAAAAGAACGATGAAAATGTTTCCATGCCCGGGGCTGTCCCTGCCATTTAAATGTTTTGTACTCCGTTTAAAATAGATAAAACAACCCTTTAAACAATAATTAACAGAAATAGCATGTTAAAGCCTCAATGATTAGAGTTTTTTTTTTTTTAAAAAAGAAAAAAAAAATAGTGAAATGGACAAACCTTTACTATTACAATAATAATCAAAAACCTTACATTTTGTAAAATAATGTATTTTTGCAGATTGATAAGATTCTACCTTGCCGACAGGGCATTATATGATTTAGTATTCCAAGAAAACCTTGCTGGGGCTTTTTTAGAATTAGTTAGTTAATAATAATAATAAAAAAATGATTCTGTGCCATAAAGATAGCTGGAGCCAACACATGATTGGTTAAAAAGAAAGTATAATAGACGCAAATGTTATAAAAAATATGTATTTTCTGTATATTACTTCATTTAATTATTATTAAGTAATTATTATTAATAGGTTTATTTGCTGTTATGGGTTTTATAGAGTGCAGGCTGATGAACCAAACCACTATTATTATTATTATTTATTGTTTTATATAGCGCCATCAAGTTCCGTAGCACTGTTCACTGCTTGTAACATTATTCATTGCTTGCACGCTGTAAAGCAGGCGATTGTTGGATAGCGTTAGAGAATGATCCCGCGTATGGCTTACAGCGCATGCGCTCAAAAGAGATTTAATGAGAAACACCCTGTATTGAAATCATCTGGCACCATCTGTTGGACGGAGAAATGTAGGGTAACCGCAAGGGGTCACGGACGGAGTTATATAGATGATTGTAAATATTTAAACGCTCTGACATTACATCTTCAGTGTCTCTGCTGCTCCTGAAAGAATGAGCATTCATTATTAAAGACAACCTGCCTATAGCTGCGTTTCTTTCTCTGTAAAGTCTGAAAATGGGGGGGTCTTTCAAGCTCATATGAGCAGGGCCCCCCTTACCTCTTGTTTCTGTTATGCACTACGTTATGTTGTTTACCTATTGTGCATCGCTGCGGAATATGATGGCGCTACATAAAACGATAAATAACAGTAAGGCAGGCGTCTTGTAACATTGTGTGAAATAATGTCATTCTAAATGGCGTTGAATTGTACAGGTTTCTTGAATTCAGTCATTTGGTGTTTTATTCACTAAAGTGAGAGTTCGTTGAAAGAAAGCCCTTTATAATGCAGTTATATTTGGAAGATATTTTTGGCAGCTGGGGTACTTTCATTTTTGATGGTGTTTTTTGTGATGTGAAATATTTAAACTTGTCAGACATACATTTACAGAGAAAAAACTCACCGTTAAGCTTTCGCATACCCAAGAAACAGCATGGGTGGTTCACTAAATGACAGCACTGTACGTGGCATCAGTCTGGAAGGCATGGTGCTGTAATATTGTTTCATTTCATATATGAACCTTTTTATGTGCATTCCCTAAGACAAGGAGTAGCACAGCTGAAAACTCTGGGCCATTTAATAAGTACACTGCCAAGATAAACCAAACCATTGCCAGGCAGCGACCATGTTCACTTCAAATGGGTTTCGGCAAAATATGGGAGCTTCAGGTTCCTTCAGCAAGACGGATGTCTCTGATCTTCACCAACATCAGACTAAGAGAGGCAGAGATATTCAGAAGAGCTTCCAAACAGGTAACACCAACTTGAAGGATTTTGTTAACGTCTCATGAACATTGAAGCAGTCTACATGTATTCAGTTTGAAGGAGACACCGTCCCTCTCTGGATCCTTATAGGTTTCCAAAAGCCTTCTTTGAGAACCACTAGAAGTAAGATCACCCACCATGACTGCATGCAAGAGACACACCGGGAAGCTGACTTTTTGTCATCGTACGTCTTTAATGTTTCAAGTAAAGCAGAATTCAGACATCATGAAAGCCAAGGCACAATTCTCAAACAAACATATGCTTATACCGTATAATAGACATTCAGTACCTGTGAGTGAATTACATTTTACATGGAAAGACGAAAAGACACGTAAGGTAGAAGGGATGTGATCACTGTGGCCGGCGAACATTTATCACTCAATACAGATATACAATAAACAGATCCTCAGTCACAAGGTTAGTGCAATGCTAAAACCAGGACTTTATCAGCACACAAACTGTTTCTATAATCATCATAAATTATATATTTCTTTAATATTGCTGGTAAGGATCAAACTACGGAAGGAGATATATTGCTTTGGATGCCATGTCAGCTCTAAAACGAAAGTCTACTAAATTCATGTTGGACGTTGAAAAAAAAAAAAGAGTGCATCGAAGAGTTAACCCTGTCGTAGCCCTCCTGAATTAAAGTACAGGAGTATTCCCCACCGTTATATTTTCAGTGCATGCGTTTACAGTATTTAAAAATATCCTTTGCGATTAGGCAAATTCTTTATGAACGCACCCCAATAAATGTGATCATGTTATGGAAAACGGGTACACTTTAAATAAACCATAAGCTCGACTACACGTATATATATATATATATATGAGGCTGAAGCGGGTGTCTGCAAACAGGAGGCAAATGCACCAAATGTATTCTCATTATGTAGCTATTTAAATGTATTTAATGTGTTTAATGAGAAGTAGCAATTACTGTTAGACTTCTATTTGTATGTTTATTTGGCGTTAAAGGCAGTGAATAAACCCTCAAATCTCATTTAAATAACAATTATTTAACTCTTTTACCCCTAAATATAATAGCCCGCCATGTAATATGATATTTATGTCATATTCACTGATTTAATGGACTTTATTGTTAAAAAGGTGATTGGTAAAGAGGAATTATACATTATTTTAAAGTGCACAACTAATAAAACACAGCTTAGATATTAAATATATTAAATATGAAACACGCTGAACTGTGGATTGTCGATCATGTAGCAGTATGAAGGATAAGAAGATCATCGAGTCCCTGAATGTCGCCTGTAGCATTGCAAAGGTTTACAATCAGAGTTGGGAAACACAGGACTATACTTTCAGTCCAACAATAAAGGTGGTCTTGCACTTTGCTAAATCATGGTGAAAATACCTGTTAGAGACAGCCCACCGGGAAAACATGAACACCGTACATTCAATGTGTCATAATACATGCAGCTTCAGTGAACACGACGACGTAATTATCCGTCTTTTATATTAAATGACGTTAGTGAGCAGATTATGAACAGCATGCCGTAAAATGGACTATTTTGTGAGAGCCAGTGGTTTGCCGAGATGCCAAAGCGGGACCTTCGGCAAGTCAGCATTGCTGGCAGCATTCAGATGCTGAAAAAGTTCTATCACATGGTGAAAAAAAAGGCATAATCATCGTGATCCATCGGTTACAACAGGTTTTTGGTGCATCTCAAAAGGCATCCGACTCCATTCCCAACTGTACCACAGAACGCACTATGACATGATAACATGATATAAATGTGCCGATCCCGTTAGTAAACATGCTCAATGTGGGTTTGGTGACTCCCTATTAAGACATGCTTGTTATTTCAGTTAATAAATTCAAGAATCCCAACGTTTCAGTTCACCGCTTAACGTTGCATTGTGAAGGACCAACCCTGGTGGAGTTTGTACTGCTAGAAAGGCATAAGGCATCGCTAATCCGCGAGATGTCTAACTATCTGTTATGAAGGCCAGCTCAGCACCGCCTGCAGGAGAAACTTGCCGGGGTTGGCCCTTCATCAGACACAGTTGCGTTGGTGAGTTAATGTTTCAACTCCAGGAAACCTATGGTCATCTCATAGTATAGTGAATAAAACGGTGAGTTTGATGGGGAAATAAGGTAACACGAAATGTTAGCGATCCATTCTTGCAACACAAACTCTCTGGGATTGGTCCTCCATAATGCAGAGATGAAGTCGATCACTTGAAATATTTACCGTCCCTCAGCTCACCTGAAATCATCTGAAAAAACAACTTTTTGTCTTATAATTGAGGTCATATTCTATTCAGACTTCAGACCTGAGGCACTGCCGACTAAGCCTAGGGGCTTGTTACTCAGCCTCACATGCTTCTGTGAATTAACCCCTATGGTGTCTTTGTACCGCAAAATAATCTTAAATTTTAACATAGATGCACAATAAACAAAATGGTATCACACACAGGGACGTGACAACCGGCAAGGGAAAGAAACACAGCTTTTCAAGTATAGCAAACGTACATTGCGACAATCCCAGATCCCAACGTCATTCCTGTTTACCGAATACAAGTGCAAAGCCAACAGAAAGAAGCTCCTGATACCAGCTTTGAGAATCTTAAGTGTCTGCAGCAGAAACAGAATAAAATAATATATATTTACAGCAGCCATTACTACAATTCTAAATACAGCCCATGCTGGACCTACCACCAGCAGGGCTCTGTAGACATATCAACCAGTCACTTGCCTTCAAAAGTAGTTCAAGATGGGATTCCCATGAAGACTAGAGCTTCCTCAAAGAAAACGGCGATGCTATAATAAATTATTATAATTGACTACTTAGTGAATACATCATATATTAGTGGTATGGATACATATATTGTTATATATTATTATAATATAGAAACTATTTTCATTCCAAGACACTGATACAGGCAGCTCTTCCTATAGAGGCACCAGCTGTGGTCCATTGCACTTGGAAGAAGCAGCAGTTTGGTTCACATATAAACTTCCAAATTTCCATGTTAATGTTTCCTGAATGTGTCATTAAGAGAAAAGAATGAGCTTTAGAAACAGTGGTTTGTTTCTCTGCTTCCACCAGCAAGCTGTCGAAAGAAGTCAAGGGCAGGAGGAAAGTGAGTGCACTTCAGGTTGAAACACAAGAGATGCTGTCTGGTGCAGATCAGGCCTGGTTAGCCACCAGACAACAGGCTGCTTTGGAGGCACTTTGAGCTCTCTGGATAGCCACTTGACATTTCTCACGCTTTACAAGCTTGTTATCCTCGAACAGACCTTCGTTTCTTGGAATCCCATGGGAGCCATCTGAAAATGTCAGCAGTCCTGCGCACATCCAAATTAACATATTTATTTAACAAAATGTGTCATACACAACGGAAAAAATACACACAATGTACACGTCTTCTTTGGCATTTTAAAATTACCATAGTTTGCTCAAGACAAGGATTGTATCAAAAACAAATCATCTGAAACAACAACTTTGTCTTGAGGTTGTCTTCTATTCATAACTCAGATCAAGGCACTGGAGACAAAGCCCAGGGGCTCATTACTAACTCTCTCATTCTCTCACTCTCTCAATGTCTCCTTACCTTCTCTGATGACCGCTTCTGTGTCCCTGTCTCCTTTTCACAGCACAGCCTCTTCTTGTTCTTGTCTTTTTTCATCCACTTCTCCGTGAAACAGGCCTCCTAGCGCACTTCCTCTCAGAGTACTTCCCAGAAAGGGCGGGGCCTCTAGACATACCCTCTTCCCGATTGGAAGAACAGGGGGAGGCTGTCCCTGTGGCTCCACCTTTTCTGGGAAGTACTCTGAGAGGCCAGAATAATGCAGACAGATTTGCGAAGAACCAGGCGCAGAAACACTTTTTTTTTCTCTGCAAATCCGTCTGCATTATTCTGGCATCTTGGAGTACTTCCGCAAAATTACACGCACCACGAGGACAGCCTCTCCCCTGTCCCTCCAATCAGGGGAAAGGGTGTGCATGGTGGCTCCGCCCCTTTTGTGGAAGTGCCTGGATAACGAAGCTGATGCCTGGGAGAAGCGGAAGAAGAAAGAGGGCAGACGAACAAGAAGAGGCAAAAGAAGAAATGGAGCTCTGGAAAAGGAGAGAGGGACTCAAAAGCGGTCGTCAGAGAAGGTAGGGAGACGTTGACTAAGCGTGTGAGAGCCAGGGAGAGTGAGTGCAAGAGTGCTTTTGATTATTTTTCCAGTAGGGTCATCTTATATTGAGACCTTTTGGGGTTTTTTTTTTTCTTTCATTAAGATGCAAAGTTGGGGGGGCTTGTCTTATAATCAAGCAAATACGGTTACTGCAATAGAAAATATTCTATTCTGATACAGAGCTTTAAAGTCACTGTAAGCACTCTCTGCTTTTTCTCCCCTTCTCTTCCACAAATAAAGGACCACCGCACTTTCCTTACCTTTTAGCACTCGCTCAATGGTGGGGGCTCTAGGTGCTTTAAGGGAAACATGGTCATTTAAAACGATGGACACGCTGGATGCATTTACAGAATTACTGGTATGTATCAGAATTTTGCTGGGCAGTGGCTGCTTCACAGGGTTAGAAAAGAATCATAAAGCAGAAAACATAACAGACCGGGCACATAATGCAAAAAAAGAAAATCATATTACTTACCATAACCTTCCACTCGTCCCCCTTTAAATTCTCCCTCATATTTCATGTTGTCAAAGCGGGTAAAGACACCAGCGCCTTGGAACTTGCCCTGAACAAACTCCCCTTCATACCTGCAGAGTATATATTACGGAAAACACGGTCTTATTTACTTTATTATTTATTTCTTATTTTATTACCAATACGTGCACTTGCTCATACATGAAGAATACAACAGCCAGGCCTGTCGGGAGGTAGGGTACACAGGCCCGGGGCAAAAGGGTCTCAGGGCATCTGCAGTTCCATGACGCACCGGCTTGGGTATCAGATGATCTCCCCTAATATGCTCTCTGCAGTTCTTAGCACAAGCCTCTGTATCACGGCCCCCCTTACATAGCCAGCTGATGCGGCACACCAGGGTATGATGTCATACTTTTATAAAGGTGCTGTTCCACTTACTCTTGTAACTAAACGCAGCATTAAACATCATTCCTGGTACTACTGAATACCCAAACCCTTCCCGGAAATAATTCTTTACTCATAGAACATTTAGTACAACAAATGATGAGTCTGGCTTAGCAGAGAAAAGACAGGTCCCATGGAAACTTTATGTGATTAAACCTTAAGAGGAAAGAATGCAATGGCGGGTCTAATAAGGTTTATGGGCCAGCATCTGTAATACGAAGCTAACATCACGCGCATCCACAGAGAACAGTGGGAGAATTGATCATCATAGGGCGATACCGCTGCTCTCAGCTGATACGGATTACTGCGGAATGACATCTTACACCAAGAAAATCATGCAATAAAAACATATAGAAAACAATAGGTTAATTTGTACTTTGCACACTGTGAGATGATTAAATACAGGATAACTTGCCAAATCCCAGCTTTACCAAAAAAAACAAACAGATGCTCTCCATGTAGTCAGGGAAATCACATTCACTTTAGATTTCTTTTTTCCTCACCTTGAACCGTCTGAAAAGGTTAACACTCCATAGCCGCTGAAAAGCCCGTTTTCAAACTGACCGGCGTAGACGGTGCCATCAGCAAACAGTAAGTGGCCCATGCCATGTCTCCGGCCTCAAAGAAAAGAATAGAGTGATTAGTATCCGACCCCATTCATGCGCACATTCATTCTGGGTCAAGCCTAGTGCTGCTCCCTAATTCAGCACGAGACAAATATCTGGGAATGAATGATCATATGGCACCTCGGCCATGCTTCTTTCCAATGTATTCTGTGCCGAGGAACTATCTTTGGGTTTCTGTTCCGAATGCTTCATGTTTGCGTACCTGTGAAAAGTTGTGGTTTTATCTCCATAATTCACCATTTAAAAGGGGCCAGTACTGGTAAGCGTCTCCAGCAAGACCATGATGCACAACTCAGTGGGTAGGGAAACACTGAAGAAGTTGTACCAATTTAACTATACATCATACAGGGCCAGCCACGCGCTTCCTGCACCACGTGTTTGGTAGGCTGGTGCATTTATAGTGTATTTTGAGCTGAAAACACATTGCTCCCTGCATGATTTGGGAACCATATTTTCAAACAACCATTTCTAAAGGATTTAGGCTAAGGCAGAGCAGCAATATTTCTGAAATGTATGTAAACTTCTCCATCGCATCACAGTAATAACAATCCTCTGTGCTGACCTTCCTTCCATTCTCCGTGATACTCCTCTCCGCTGGAATACGTAAAAGAGCCTTTAATCAGCGTCATGCTTCAAACCCGCTACAGAGAATGGTGAACCTGGAGAAAAAAAACAACAATACAGACATTCATGAAATCAACGTTAATCAGACACCAGTGGCAGAAATTTTTTTGCAGCGTACAACACATAAGGGTTTTTCACAGATAAGTGACATGACGCTCCAAACACGTCTATGATCAGGTAACATATAACTAGCCCCCACTAAGTAGAGGTGCAGAGGACTCACAGAGGCGAGGGCCGGCATGTGCAAACACCCTGGACGGAGGCACCTGATTGTATTGAGGGTTTTAACATTTCCGTTTTGTGATTTGGGTCACAGGGTGTGTGATCTGGTAGGTGCCCCCCATCCCCAAACACAGAAAGCAAGTGTGCTTCCTTAAAGAAATGAACAGACGCGAAGAAGTGCTTTGAACACCTTGTAGCTGATAACAGGCGCCCTCTAGTGGAGAATAAGGCAATTACCTGAAAGTTACTACAGACAGGTAAAGAACTTGCTACTGTTAGCAGCATTGTCTTTAAATAAATATTTACATACAGAAAGAACAAAACTTTTTTTTCTTATTATCAAATAGATTTTTTTTTATTGGGGGGGCATGTAACATGCAATGTTTGAAAAGTGGTCTTATCACCATAGCAACCACCTGACTGCTCCAGTTGGCAGGACCATTGTTTGCTATGATGAAAGATTTAAGTGGTCACTTTGTACACTTAATGCACATTTTTTAAATAAAAAAAATAAAATTCGCAAATCATCTTTTTTACTTTTAATAAAGAGGCCGATCTGCTTTGATGCATGCGCAGCCAATGGCCATAATATGAATTCTATTTGAATGGCACGGGCTCCAAACACCAAAATACAACGTTGATTTCCTAATTGAGTTGTCGCCATTATTAGTTCCCGTTTTTTTGTGGGCATTTTTGATGGGAGAAAAAGACCAAAGTAAGGCTAGATCTACTTCACATGGAGTCTGCGTCCCACCAGAAACCGAGCGATAATCAAATATCTGTTGCTGATGTGACTCACTGTAGATGAAGGTGGCTTAATCTCTTATAATTTAATTGCGAACTCATGACTGAATAGAAAAGACGAGGTTCGGTTCCTAACCGAAGGAAATATATTTACTGCTGTCTGCCGGGATAGCACTTAAAATGGAAAAAGATGACTCATCGCTGAGTATTTATATGAATTAACGTCGCTACAAATAGATTAGCGATGGAAAAGAATTATTCCAACTAATATGTGAATACGCTTCAAGTATTTAATCTTCTGCCAGCCAGAAACCAAGCGTTTCTCCCAGACCTTTACACCAACATTGTAGGCAAAATATTCATACAAATACACACTCACTGGGCAATTGCTCACTCAACAATTGCTTGTTAACACAAATAGCTAATCAGCCAATCACATGGCAGCAACTCAATGCATTTAGGCACATAGATGTGGTCAAGACAACTCGCAAAACTTAAAACCGAGCATCAGAATTGGGAAGAAAGAGAATTTAGGTGACTTTGAACGTGGCGTGGTGGTTGGTGCCGGAATGGGCTGGTCTGAGTATTTCAGAAACTGCTGATCTACTGGGATTTTCATGCACAACCATCTCTAGGGTTTACAGAGAATGGTCCGAAAAAGAGAAAATATCCAGTGAGCGGCAGTTGTGTGACGGAAATGCCTTGTTGATGTCAGAGGTCAGAGAAGAATGGGCTGACAGAAAGGCAACAGTAACTCAAATAACCACTCGTTACAAGCAAGGTATACAGAACACCATCTCTGAACCCACTACACGTCGAACCATGAAGCAGATGGGCTACAGCAGCAGAAGACCCCACCGGGTGCCGCTCCTGTCAGCTAAGAACAGGAAACTGAGGCTATAATTCACACAGAATCACCAAAATTGGACAATGGAAGACTGGAAGAACGTTGCCTGATCTGATGAGTCTCGATTCCAGCTGCGACATTCAAATGGCAGGGTCAGACTTTGGTGTATGAAGCCTTGTACCAACGGTTCAGGCTGGTGGTGTAATGGTGTGGGGGACATTTTCTTGGCACAGTTCGGGTCCCTTAGTACCAATTGAGCATCGTTTAAACGCCGCAGCCTACCTGAGTATTGTTGCTGACCATGTCCATCCCTTTATGACCACAGTGTACCCATCTTCTGATGGCTACTTCCAGCATGATACTTATTGATTGATTTATATAGCGCCACCATATTCTGCGGCGCTGTAAAGTGGGTAAACAGGACATAACAAGTAGCACATCACATAATTTGGACTTACAGAAAGAAAAGGTAATGAGGGTGCTGCTCAAATGAGCTGACAATCTAGAAGGATCTAGAATGAAAACATGGATCCTGCGTAGTTGAGGCTCGTCCGTAAAAGAGAGATACGACGTGTATCCAGCTAATCATCAGAACGCCCGCTGCTATGGACTAAAACTCCCATCAAGCAGAGCATGTGAAAGGGGTGATGGGAGCTATCAGACGGCATTTAAGCACTTTTTGTGGGTTTGTACAGATGTGGCCCGCTATAGACACCGAATGATGTAATAGCAGAACTACCTGAAAATGAATGCATTAAAAGCGCAGGTAATGAGGATGCACGAGGAGTCTGTGTGTAACACATGCAAACACATGTCAGGGGCAAAAGGGGGCAAATGACTAACATGCCATTCAGGAGCAAACAGATGGCACCCGTAACAGACATGAAAAGAGTCATGTGAAGTATAATTAACATGTTTGTGCTCAAAAGATTAAGATATTGTTCCGAGATCCATTAATATAGAGAATTCAGAGCTGACAAAGCGGTCGGGGCGTTTCTTTAAACTCCGGCTGTAAAAGGATTAAAAAAAAACTCCTGCGGAGGACAAAAGTGCTTAAGTGTGATTAGGTCTAGACAGCCGGATCGGATGATTTAATAGCCTAATGGATTCTGCGGCCTCCTCCCCATATATAACGGCAGAAAGTGACGGGCGGCATTCCCACGATACCACTCGTCCTAATAACAATAAAGAAAAGAGCGCAAGACCGGCTCTGCCTCCCCGATATTAGATTTAAACGCAGACCCTCCTGACCCCGACTGGGATCCAGAACACGCGGAACATTAAGGAACTCGTTAGCTCTGGGCTTAACAAATAATCTTTATCTTTTATTTAGAACACCAGCCAATCACGCAACGCTGTACAGCAACATATATATATATATCTTGCGTGTTTAAATTTCCTTCCTGTTTTAGCCTCTAACACTTCTGCTGGGAGGCTGTTCTACTTATCTACCACCTTCAGTAAAGCAAAACCTCCTTACATTACATCTAAGCCTCAGGGCTTTATAAAGTATATACATATGTGTACACCTGTAACGCGCTTTAAAGTCCCACCGGTAAAAAAAGGCCTATTGTTATTGTAGTAAATCCCTTTATTTATTTAAACATTTCAAACAGATACATTCATACAAACAAACAAAGGCGATGACAGCGCAGCACCGGCAGCCAGGGGCAAACATTATTGGAAAATCTGCTAAGATATTAGTAGTCTTGTTAAAGTTGATACTTTGTATCGGGCCTACACAGAAAAAGATGTTACATTACACAAAGGTCGCAGGACCACAGAAGTCTCTTCTTCAGTAAGAGTGAAGAAGAGACCTCTGAGATCTCGATTACTTCTTTTTTTTCTATATCAACCCATTTTCTCATTGGCTCATATTGATCTCAGTATGTTAGGCACCAGAGGCGATATTTGAAGGCTGGTGGATCTGGCTAGCTATGTATGAAGTTATACGCTTAAACACAAAGATGTTTTGTGTTAGTGCGGCTAGGTTTTGGCCGACAGTAACCCAATCGGTTACGTACCTACAGAAGATGTTATGGTATACATATTGTCTTTCTAGATTGTCTAGTCCTCTGAGCCGGCCCAGGGGGGCCGACTAGTCCTCTGAGCTGCATGTGGCGCTGCCATGAGCTTCCTCCCTATGTTATGAATGAAGAGCGCACAGGAGGGGGTGTCGGAATCACTAGGGGGCTTGGAAGCCTAGGAGCGGCCCTGTGATAACACTTAGTAAGCAGGCAGCGTAGAGAAAGAAGTCCTTCTGCTTCCCTTCATAGAATTACAAGCTGTGGTGTCCATCCCTGATCACAAAGCCCGGTCCGCACAACGGGACAACACACAGAATACGCAATCATCCCGGCTATTGTCTTCCAGCAGATTTATTTTAGATGCAAATTTAGGCAATGGGGCATCTTTGCAACTAGAAGACAAGTAACCCTTTCAGTGACAACCATAAATCCCCTCTCTGCCATAATAAAAACACATACAGGTCCGAGAGAAGCCGGAGCCTTTTGTTTCAGATGATACACAAAATACAATCTAAAGTCACCTGAGGTTTTGGACCTCGGACGTCTCTTCTACAAACGTGCTTTAGGTATCATTGATCTGATCACCCCACAAGCACGTGGACTTTTCCAGCACTGACTGATCCCAATGTTTTCAGGCCACCATATGCTCTGAAACCTAGTGAAGATACCTGAACACGCTAACACACCTGTGACAACACGTGGTGGTAGCCAATGGTGGGAGAATCCTGGCGTTTCCTTTAGAATGTGGTCTTATCGCCAAAGGAACCTGTGGAATGGTCACAATACGCGCTTTCCAACCTTTATACATTATTAAAATACATTCAGATCACCTTTCTGAGTAGACATGAAGCCCGTCTCACACGTTAATGACACCCGTGGAAGGGATAATCAAGGTCATTGCTGTTCTCCAGGATTCCATCTGCTCCATAAGACCCCGATTTGTCAGTACGGCTCACCCGATGTGTCGGTCCGGCTCCCCTGATATGATGCCAGGTTATGTCCCTATAGTGTGCTCAGCGCTCTCATCACTGGTATCTAAAGTATCTGAGCTTTTCTTGATTCCAAAAGTGATCTCCATAATAGCGGCCCCTGAGTGCCGCAATAACTGCCCCCAGCGGGTTCACAGTATAACACCTGTGGCAGAAGCCACCAGCATATGCCTCCCATTAGGGGATGCCACCTGACTGACTACACATAGTATCCACCAGCAATGCCAATGACTGGAGGCTTATAGGAAGCCATGTACATCATCACGTGACTTGTATTCATGGAGAAAGTTCCCTGGCACCGGGCCGCCCAGTACAAAGCACTTTATGGCTACCATTTTTTCCTAAGCAGGAGCCCAAATTCCGGAATGTATAGTTCCGGACACCTGCTCCCCCATTGTGGTGCAGTGTCGCTGGGTAGGTGACCAGGATACTAAAGGCAGATCAGCACTTACCGTATTACCCCAGGGGCAGCTCCGCTCATCACTCCCCATGAACGGCCTCGCCACCGAACACCAGCGGCTGTTCAGTCCCTTTCGTCTTGGTTCATTCCCCCAGACATCGGTCTGCCGAGCCGGTCGTCATGGATACAGAGAATATCGATGCATCCGATTGGTCTGCAGGCTTTCCTTACTCCGCAAGCTAGCGGTTCCTCGCATGTCACCATCTTTACTGAGGGACGGAGTTTATTCAGCAGCAATTATGAGGCAGCTACCCATCCAAAGTTAGCTAAACGTGACCCGCTCTCATTTTAACATACAAAGGACACGAGTTATTCGGTCTGCCTCAAAAGATCCCCTGATTCTCAAAAGATTATTTTATAATTAAGTAATTAATACAAATTTATGTTTCAAGGCATACGTTTAAAAATAGAATATTATTAAAGCTTAGGCGATTTTTGGACATATTTGAAATAGTTAATTTGGTCACCGAGAATAATTCCTGATTTTGTCAACTATCCTCCGATGATGCCTCAGTCGCCATGTTTGAAAAGGGCAGCCGGCGGTCTGTATCAGTAGTAACACTAGGCGGAGACAGACGCCTCAACCAAACCTGCATTGCGCGAAATAGCGGTGCAGCCGCACGAGGCGGGGCTAGGTGGCTGGGGGTGTGGTTAGCAATAGCTCGGAGCGTGGACTGGACAGGCCCGAGCCCACGCACCTAGTTCTTTCATTGGCTGGAGGGATCCGGAAGTGAGCGGCTGTGGCTGTGAGTCAGCTGATTGTCACCTGTTCACTTGCTTCTGTCGCTGTTTACAATCAACCTGTCAGCGGCGGCACCGGGGTGCCCGTTCCCGGTGTGTGCCCTCACTCCTCTAACCCCTTTATTAGGAGAATGGATGAGACCAGTCCACTGGTATCTCCGGTTCGGGATAAGAACGACTACACCTTACCACAGCAGGGCTCTCCGGTGGCTTCGGCCCAACTCAGTCCCACTAGTCGCCTCCCTATAGTGCCTGGAATAGTAGTCCGGTTACCGGCCTCTTCTCCCTCTCCTCCTTGTGGCTCCTCAGCTCGTGCCAGCGCCGGCCCGTCTCCTCCCGGTTCTCCCGGTGAGCGTGAAAGGCAGCCATTACTTGATCGCTCCCATCACCGGGACCTAAATCGCTTCCCCGACGATCCAGAGTTTGCTGAGGTTGTGAAGAAGGCGGAAAGGGCCATCGAACGAGGCATCTTCCCGGAGAGGATCTACCAGGGATCCAGCGGCAGCTACTTCGTTAAAGATGAGCAAGAAGTAAGGCTGGGGTACTTTCTCATACGGGACGGGGTAGTTAGTCTGGAGCATCTTCTGCAGCCATGGACCACAGGGTGGTATCAGCATACCCGGGAACTTTCTGAATAAGCTGAACAAGAGACCCTTCGAGCATTAACCCTTTAATAGCCCATCATGCAGAGTCTATAAAGTGACTCACGTGACATGTTAGTTACCCAAATGACCAATACCGGTCACCAAGGAAACCTAACTTTTCATTATTTAAAGGTGCACTGGAGTCACCTGCATTCAAGCAGGGATATCAGCCATAAGATACCTGTAGCAAAAGAACCATCAGACTGCGGGACCCTGAGAATCTGCCCCTTAACCTGAGATTGGGGTCAAACCCAGAGAGTTCCCCGGTATGAAGCGCCTGTAGTCTTCCTCTGGGGGAGGCATCAGGGATGCAAATTCTTTACCATTCCAGCATTTCCTTATTTCTCTACATTGTTCTTCCCGGTTTCCGTGTTCAGTCACATGAGCCAAACAGCTGCTGTTGGAATACAGATCATTCTTCCTTAATAAGCGTTGCTGAGGATGATAGCGCTAAGTCTCCTATTCCACGAAAGAGAACCTTAACTTTTATTACATTAGTACCGGTTTAATTATTAATTTACATAGCGCCTTCATATACTGCAATGCCTTACACAAGACGTAACACGTATTACACCCCATGATTGCAGAAGCAAAGGGTTAATAATATATTTAATAATACCTTAGTCTCCAGTTGATTCATTCTGTTTTCCCGTACTTTAAAAGGTGATCATAGAACCCGTGACCTGTTTTTTTTTCTGTTGACATCAAACGTGTTCTGTGTTCTTTTTTCACCTACAGTAACATGTTTTCCATTCTGTTATCTGTGTTTATATTAGATTGTAAGCTCACAAAAGCAGGACCTTCTTCTTCTTTGCCAGCATGTTATTATCATTTGAAGTTGTATAATTGTAATGTCCCCCTATTGTAACAGCGCTACGGAATCTGCTGGCGCTACATAAATACATGGAATGTAGGTGGGATCTAGAATGTAGTGCTTGTTTCATACGAGGGTCTTCCTATTTTAGTACAAGTTATCAATAAAGTGCACAGACTTGTCTGGACAGCTGGATGAAGCGTGATTAATGATGATGATGATGACAATGATGTCATTTCCAAGTTTGTGCAGCAAACTTCTCCCAGTTCGCTGTGAACCTCCCTCTCTATTCTTACAGAACAAGTAGCGGCTTTAACGTTAGAAAGCCTCAGTGTGTCATGGGATTGTTTGTGAGAACAATTTCTGAACTTGTTGTTCATAGATTAATGCACATAAGACATCTTGGTACAAAAGAAGAAGACGACGGACCTGCTGTCAGTTTCACAATATTTAAATAATTCACACACAAAGATAACTTTTTCCTAACAAGTGAAACTACGGCATGGTCGCTGATCATATATTTCCTGCGCGTTATTCTACGCATATCTGATCCGTGTATCCGCAGAGGGTGTATCCGATCATTTAATTCACATCTGTAAGAGAGAGTTGACATTCAGTCACTTGAAATTGGAGCGTCTCCAAAACGCCTTCCGTCTCACTTTCTTGGGTTAGAGGTAAAGCCGGCCTCGTCTCAGATTCCCGTCTAATTTCTCACCTTACCTGCTCCTCTCGTTTCCCAGATACGTTTATCTATCCCTGGTTGACTGTTTTTAACAAAGTAACGTTTTCCACCTAAAGACGAGAGCGTTGTGATGGACTCTATTGTAACGCGGGACTGATGATCTTTACCAATCCAATCTAAAGCTTTAAATCCATCTACATTAGCGTTTTTTCACCTAAATTCACTTTGGGATCCCTGTAATTTAGAGGTCCCCAAACCAAGCTTTGTACATGAATGTAACGTTCAGTGCGCCAAAGACAAGTAAAAAGAAAATGACACACGCAAGATACACAATGCTTTACTTATTAAATGAACGATCACTCAATCTTAGTGCCCGGCCTCGGATAACAGTGCCAAATTATCTTACCCCATATATATATGTGTTTATATATAGGTTTATTCACTAAGAGGAGAGTTGTGGTTTCAACTCAGACATATGCATATGCATCACATGTTCTGAAGATGTCCCTTCAATCCAAAACACTCGCCAGTCGTTCTGGAATGTATATTGTGCGTAAGACCCAAAAGGCCCACCGCGTTTGGCCGTTATTTGCTCTTCAGGATGGTGTTGTGTGCATTGCAGTCATTCCTGAATTCTTTGACATCATTGTTTGGCTTTCACTCCCAACGAAAGTCTCTCTCTTTCCAGGAATTGACCCCGTATTCTGTGAAGTAGCACTTTCATGCCACATACTAAATCCTATAGTCTATAATCCAAAATCCTCTTTTATTAAATACCGGATATTATTGGATGCTTTCTGTCGTGTCCTTTCTCTCGCATTGCAAAATTCTTGGTTAAAAGGACAATATAGTGTCCCATAAGCCTCACCGGTATAGAATGTCTATTAAAAACATGGTGGATGTGGTGACCCTAAAGCCAGCACTGGAGTTGGATGAGTATATTGAGGCTTAGGGAGGCACAAGAAATACACACAACAAACATTATGGTGGGTAAAGGCGATGGCAAGTTTAATCATTATTAAACCCTAATCTACACCCACCTGACAGGCCCGGAAGGCGGGTTTTTCCCTCAGAAATCTTGTAGCGCTGCCACAACCACAACCTGTCCATTTATTTGCAAGGGGAGGAAATACTAGTATAAAGGGACAATATTGTTATATCCATTAAAGTTAATTTAATGGGTGGAGCGTCCCTTTAAAGTCCTAGTCGTGCGAGATATGGTTTGTTTAGTAAGTGTTTGCACAATGTTTTCAAACGTTCTCGTTGCCATCTCATACTCATCATCTGCTGACCCGCTGCACCCGGCCCAATCTGTAGTGAATGATTCCCTTTTTGTTCTCTCCTCGCAGTCCGTATTACTCTTAACTTGGTCTAATTAAATGTCGGCGAATACCCCAGGCCATGTCTGTTGGTTCCCTTTCAGGAGTCCTGGTCGTGAGCGTTTCATGTCCTCCTTTAAATGACTAATGTTGGGTTTCGACTTTGAACTTCCTGAGTTACAACGTGTGACACGTACCATCAAATCACATGAGGAACATATGATAAATATACCGGAGACGCGCATGTAGCATGCATGTAAATCTAAATGTAATCTGCCGGTAAATCAGAGTGTGACCTTCTGATTTATACCATGACTTGTTTAATTGGAACACATACGCCTGAAGTAACCGTGCTGGAGACAGCTGACTGATAGCTCCTTCCGCCATCTGAGACCCCCTCATCCCAACCTTCTTCTACAGATTCGGATTTCCGTGTGGAGGCCTTTTTTCATTTGAAAATGAAATTCATTGTCACCCTCACTCACGCGCTCTTGCTCACACCCTCACTCACGCGCTCTTGCTCACACCCTCACTCACGCGCTCTTGCTCACACCCTCACTCACGCGCTCTTGCTCACACCCTCACTCACGCGCTCTTGCTCACACCCTCACTCACGCGCTCTTGCTCACACCCTCACTCACGCGCTCTTGCTCACACCCTCACTCACGCGCTCTTGCTCACACCCTCACTCACGCGCTCTTGCTCACACCCTCACTCATGCGCTCTTGCTCACACCCTCACTCATAGTGGCATAGATACGTTATACAATTAACTTGCGTCACATGATCTGTGCATTTGCAATTATTTGGTTAAATAAAACAAAACACCTACACCGAGCTGACATGCAAGCGAGTAAAATATATATATTAAAACAGAATCCAGGTGTTTTCTTGATACATTGGAATAAAAATATTATTGAATTTGAAACGTAGGCATTTAGTTGTTTTGTCACTGGATGAAATATACATTTTTATTTCCCTTAATTTGCCATTTTATTCTTTTTTAGGAAATTATCGCTGTCTTTAAACCAAAGAACGAGGAACCGTACGGCCAACTTAACCCCAAGTGGACGAAGTGGCTGCAGAAGCTCTGCTGTCCGTGCTGCTTTGGGAGAGACTGTCTTGTTTTAAATCAGGGATATCTCTCGGAAGCTGGCGCAAGTCTGGTGGACCAAAAACTAGGGCTTAAAATTGTCCCTCGGACTAAGGTAAATACTTCTCATAATCCAGACATGTCATGAAATAACGAGCAGGCGTCAGAATGAAACAGATTAGGGATAGCTGAATAGTTTAGATCGTATCAGGAAATAATCTGAGGATTGGGCAGCGAGAGCTTTAGGCTTTGTGGATGGGGGAGATATAATGTTTCCCAGCGGTGTTACATTCATTCTTGGAAACTGCCAGTTTCACCGTTTCTGCGACATTTCAGCCCAAATGAGAGTGTACCTACCCTGCGGCCGGCTGCACAGTCATTGCGATGGCGTGATTTTGCGCTCTGTGATTAATCGATTAAGGTTCCCGGCCTGACATGAGCAAGTTCAGTTATACACCATGGCTTGAACTAATAGCGTATTTCCACCCCGTGTCAAAAGCTGTGATTAAAGCTTCAGGCACCCGAAAAGAACCAAATCCATTTTAGTCGGTTTAAGTAATCTCAACACATGCGCCAGATCTAGGTTCTCTGCATTTTTCTTCACAGCGATATAAGTGTGAAGGTTTCTAGCATTAACATGTATTATATGTTTAATCCATGATGAAATGTCCCGGGATATAATGTACCGGTACCGAGTAGGTTAACCGGTACGCTTGCCAAGCTCAGACCGTTGTCCTTTCAAGGTTCCTAAGATTTGCTGCTTTGTGTCCTTGCAGGTTGTGTATCTTGCCAGCGAAACCTTTAATTATAGTGCCATTGACAGGGTGAAATCAAGAGGAAAACGCCTGGCGCTGGAGAAGGTGCCAAAAGTTGGTCAGAGGTTTAATCGGATTGGATTGCCTCCCAAGGTAAGGTATGAGAGCCTTTAAATAATAATGTCTTCAGTGAACTGCGACTGGAGTGCTTCAGACTTACAGCATTATTTTCTGCAATGACATACAGTTAAGTCATCAAGGATACATACGACATCCCTTAACAACTCCTGTATATGTTCTGTTTTAGGGGCCCCAGAATGCATAAGTAGGCTATAGTAAGAGCAGGACATTTAAAGCAGAGGCTTTAGTAGACGACATGTTTTTCTCTCCCGTCGAGTCTTCTCCCCTGCTTCGTTACCTCTTACAGTCGGACAGCAGTGAACCCGTCAATCAATCTAGAATTCCCATATTGCTTCTATAAGCGTCTGGGGCTGGGAGACAGGAATAATTGTTTCCATTTCCTAACTGGGTTTGACCACCACATGCAACTGGAATTCAAGGCATGTAGAGGGACCGTAAATGATTTCTGTAGGGAGTAACATAAATGCCAACGGATCTCCACGCTAACGTCCAACAGATGACCATCAAAGAAGTATTGCATGTTCTCAATCATTGCTGGAATTCCCAGAGATACTCTTCTATTTCATGCCTAATTTAATATTGAAGGCTTTATCCTATACGTCTTAATCTGAATGGCATCTGTATGCAATAAAAACGCTGTTTAATCATAATTATTCATTTAAGAAATTAAATTGAAAACATGGTAAAGGGCTAGGATTATGGCGGCATCCCATGTTACGCAAAGAGCCCATGGACTCGTCTGTAGCGGACTCTGATTCGGCATTTATTTATAACAATGTTTTTGGGTTTTGTTTTTTTTACATATCCTGTCTCTGTATTTACTTTTACAGTATTATGTCTTACTTTGTAGGTTGGCTCCTTCCAATTGTTTGTTAAAGGCTACAAGGATGCGGACTACTGGCTTCGGAGGTTTGAGGCTGAACCTCTGCCTGAAAACACTAACAGGCAGCTGCAGTTGCAGTTCGAGAGACTAGTCGTTTTAGATTACATCATCCGAAACACTGGTATGTACTTTAGGATAATCACCCGCTGGGCTGCCTTCCCTTGGTCTCACTGTTGGCATCTTAGAAGAAAAAAAAAATGTATCAGCTATGTTTATGCTGACCAGTATAGATAATAATCCACATCCTCGTCCATAACCGAGTGAGATGAAAAGATACAGGAGATCACAGCCGGGAATCCGGTGTATGCTGGAAATTATTCACACAGTAATGCTATATAAATGATTATTGAGTATTCTTTCTAATGCTCCAGGATGGGTATTTCAATTAGTTTCTGTTCTTCCATACCAGTCTCTGCTTTTGCTGTGGCGAAGACTATTTCCTTCTGTCCAAGTAGAGTAAATGAACTAGAGCATCGAGTTGGCTGTTATTTTCATTCATTGTTTTTGGGTATGTGGCAGTCCCAATATTTCATACTGTTTTTTTCCCTTTTCCTTAGATAGAGGTAATGACAACTGGCTAATAAAGTATGATTATCCAATGGAAAGTGGGAATGCAAGGGTAAGTATGGATATACAAACTGCTGTTGACAGAATGTGCAAGAATGAAGAGGTTGTGTATATATATATATATATATATATAATATAATATGTTTGCATAATATTTATTTCATAGAGAATTATAAACCCATAATGTGGAAGGCTCAGAACTCCTGCCTTCCGGTTCACATAAACATATGATGAGGAGAACCAGAGTTTGAAATGTTTTTTGGTTAAATCTGTTTGTTTTTATTTTTTATTTTTTTTATTAGGAGTCTGACTGGGTTTTGGTAAAGGAGCCAATCATCAAGATCGCTGCTATTGACAATGGTCTTGCTTTCCCCTTAAAGCATCCAGACTCATGGAGAGCATGTGAGTTGCCTTATTGCAGCAGATCATCCAAATGCTCACAATGTATGGGTAAAGACTTCATCTCGTGGACTAGCACTAAAGTTATTTCCACTTTACAGAGATTATCCTACCTCAATTCCCATTGTATGTAAGTGTACTTGTATGAATGAGGCTTCACGAGCCTCAGCGTTTTCAGATCTTCTCTGACTGGCCTGTAACTCAAGCCATACACCAACCACCTCAGATCGTTACCTTCAGAAGGAAAGACGTGAAATAAGTGGTCAAAAGGCCAGGCTGCACAGTCGCCAAGTTTGTGTTGATGAATGCTGACTTGGGTGGTCCTAACTAATCCTCAAAGTGTATTTTGTTGCTGTTGATGTGAAATTTTCATTTTTTTCATTCTTTTTTTAATATTTGTCCTCAGATCCTTTTTACTGGGCATGGTTGCCACAAGCCAAAATTCCATTCTCCCAAGAAATCAAAGAACTCATTCTCCCAAAAATCTCAGACCCAAATTTTGTCAAAGACTTGGAAGAAGACCTCTATGAGCTTTCTAAGGTCAGATTTTCCAGATTTTTAAAAAATGATCTTTAAGAAGTAATTCAAAGCAGATTATTGTACAAGTTTTAATATGTAGATTTTTTTTTTGTTTTTAAAGTACAAAATGGGCAGGATGTTTTTATGTTTTGTGGGTAAAGTTCAAAATAAGCCAATATTTATACTAGCCATGTGCGTCTGTAGAATGTCCAAAATAAATGTTTCAAGTCGGAACTGATAACGCTCTCTCGTTTCAAGTAGTTCACCTTGTTCTGGGGTGTGTGTTCTTTTACAATCCTGGAAGAAACAGTACAGCTTGGGCTGTTTCACTATGATGTACGTAGCCTCATTTAATCCATCACCATGTGTAAAGTTCATGTTTTAACTGCACGTGTCTTACAGTGCCGGCACGATCATTCCATGATCCATGTGTATTCCTGATATATTTTATTTATATTCTTTTACTACAGAAAGATCCTGGATTTGATAGAGGACAATTTCATAAGCAGATTGCGGTTATGAGAGGGCAGGTAAGGAAAAACTTTTTAAAGGTATGGTAATACCTTTATGGTCCAAACTTGTTCAAGCAAATATACAGCCAATGCATAGCATGTACAACATAATACCTAAGCTTTAAACGGCGTCTCTCAATAGCAGATTACGGGTTATACATGGCAGATGATACAAGCCTAGGGCCAAGAATGATAGTTACCCTAATGTTATACAAATTATAATAGATTTGATTTTATTGTATGTGTACAATTACGGAGGCATATGGGAAACAGTGGGTAGCGACCCCTGGTGGCTAAAGTCTGAAGCTGCACACAATTTGTATCTTAACCACGTAACATGAATTACATACTTTAGGCATCTGAGGGTAACCTGCAAGTATATGTTATTTTGATGATGTGCGATGTTTATATGGTATGTGCTTTAGGTGGAAAGGAAGAAATTGTATTGTATGCACAGGCGCTATAATTATTAGTAACATCTATGATGCACATGTATGTCTTTGTTTCAGTTTGGCTTGATCTCTCCCAAATATCTGCATATTTTCTTGTTTATCATTTCAATACCTTTGTCGGCTACTCACTCGATTCCCGTCTCTTCCAGATCCTTAATTTGATGCAGGCTCTTAAGGATGGGAAGAGCCCTCTGCAGTTGGTTCAGACGCCACCAGTTATTGTAGAAACAGCTCGGTCACATCAAAAGAACAACAGTGAATCCTACACTCAGAGCTTCCAGAGCAGAAAGCCCTTCTTTTCCTGGTGGTAACCCAACGATATGCATTAGCCGCTTTATGGAGCATGGTGTCGACGCAGGGCTACAAAGGAGCAACCTGGCCACAGATTTCCAAAGGAGGACTACTCATAGTAAACCGACTGGTCATAGGATGCTTCGTGCAGGATCTTGTGAGGACAGTACCAGTACCCACTGTCATGGAATGTACATCGACATACTGGACTCAATGCAAACGAGTCTGGGCTAATCCACATTCCAAGTGCATGCGAGTGGCCTTTAGGGAACCATATAGAACCATAACACACAGGTTTTGCATCTTAATCCCACTAATGTTAGCACGTACGCTGTGTATGATAAACGGACAGGTATGTTGTGAATATATCCTTTACTTTTTACACTATAAACCACTGGCTAAAACCCAGTATTTATCATAGTCCAATCCTGAAACTAAACAAGGGCAGGAAGGAGACTTGCTCTTAAACTAGTTATCACCCTGAACCAATACTCGCTATATAGAGGAACAACCTGGCCATGCACTTAGTCTAACAATAAAATCACTAAGTAGTCCAATAGTAATGTGCAGGCTATAGTGTAGCTGGTTTGTATAAACTGACACCCATACCCCGATGATTTGATTCCGAGTCACATGCACTAAGAAACTCGTCCTTAAAGCCAAATGGTGATTAACCTTGTGCCCTGTTCTATTAGTATTAATTTATTTTATTTTGTTCTTATATAGTGCTAGCGGGTTTCTTAGCTTGTTACAATAAGGGGAGAATTTAAACTTGACAATATACAAAATAATACACACATAAGTCATACTGGTACAGAAGAAAGAGGACCCTGCACTTTCAAGCTTGCTTACAATCTAATAGATTGTATTATTTAAAGAGTTAATGTGTATGTGCTGTACACAAGCTCTTAGAACCATGCTTATTGTCCAAAGTTCTGAAGAAACCCTCAATGAGGGAAAAGTTATATTTTAAAGAAACTGATAATAAGGACTTCTGCGTTTTGCTTTTCTCCTTAATTTTTGGGATTAGCTGTAAATAAGGATTCATCAGGAAGAATCTGTATTTTAAGGCAAAGCATAAAAAATGTTTAAAGGTTTCTATAAATGCTTAGACTATAAAGTGATTTTATGTATCGGCCTCTGTTTAGCTGCTCTTTACCAGAGTAAATACGTGACGGTTAACCCAAGGTAAGCCTAACTGTGGCTCAGCATGGGATGCCGAAACCACCATAACCTTTGGTCAGCATGGCAAGGGATCATGGGAGTCGTAGTTCAACAGCAGCAACAGTGCTGTAGGTTGGTTACTTAAATTATTGCGCTCTAAATCCCTGACATGCTTCAAAACAACCTGTTAACTAGCTAGTTGCTTACCCCAAGCATCTGTTAATCCTGTTCTGTAATCTGTACGCAGGATACGTGTTGTCACTGATCCTACCTAGAGTTCCGCGCATGGTGCTGGAATCCTTAGCTTAGAATTGCCCTGGCGTCTGTTAAGGTCATATGGTAGAGAAGACCTAGAACCAAATAAAGCTCGGTGGCATCACCGGTGAAATGGTTACTGTACAGCACTCATACGTGTTCCTTCCATGCGTGTATAACGGACACGCCAACGCTATTGCTTGGGATTCGCAACTCGTTGCACTGCTGACAATTCACATAAACAAATGCTGCTAATGGGGATTAATAAAACGTTTTACGTTTCAGACCACGGCCTCCTTTAATTGGTGACATCACAGCATGACCATCTCAACCAAATAGTTTGACTGTATTACGCTAATATTTTATTTTGCTTTCGTAAGGGCGAGCCTTGTCTCGCTGGTGACATCATAGCCTTTAATGATTTTACGTCCGATTGGCCCCTACATACTACTGATTTTACAAGCGGCCTCCCTCTCTCCAACCCAAGGTACTAAACCCAATTTAGATGTTTGCCCGATCATATGTCCGGATGGGCTGAGTGATTCTATATACTCTGTGCCTTAGTTTATTTAATTTGCGATACGCGCTTAAGCCAGGGCTGGGAAGTTACAGGCAATTAGTAATGCCAGCCATGGTGGATGGGAGGAAACCAGCTCCTGTGTTCTTGTCTCCCCTTTTTCATGCCGAACCTACGTGTTTAATCTGTTAATTTGTGGAAAGAGCGGTTTCTCCGACCCCAGATACAATGATCCATCCGTATGAAGGCATTTCAAGAGTAATCCTCTTGCAAATCAAATGAATGCCCCCGCGGAGTGAACCAAATGGAATGCTTTGAAAGTATAACCCAATCTTCTTCCGTTTAATAAATGCACTTCCACAGAACGGGGGGATTGTAATTCTCTCGAGATCACTTGGTGTTACCCAATATGGGTGAGAAGACATGCAGACCAGGCCTTGACGGGTATGTGTGGGTGTGTGTATATGTATGTGTATATACACACACACACACTCACTGTCATCTTCTTTGCTTCGTTGTGAAACGTGTTCTGTGCCATTAACGCAAAGCTGCTTTTCAATCGGTTACTCTTACTTTTCTTTTTCTTCCATGTTTTATCTCAGCAGCTTTAATACCTGTAAATTTATGTAAACGTATGTGTGCAACAAAATGTATTTGAAATGTTAACAGGCAGAGATGTAATACATCCGATTTTACTGGGTTCTTGGAGGACTAAGGAAATTAAAATTCTTTAATTTAAATAAGTTTAGTTTTTTTTTGCTTTACTTCTACATCTACCGTGTTTTAGCCGGATCGCAATTACATTTTTCTCCCCTAAGGACATTTCAGTAACATTCCCTTCTTAGACAAATTCATTTGCATTAATTATCTATTTTCCCAATGTCTCAACAAATTAAAAAAAATAAAAAACACGAACGGGCCCCCAGCAAACGGCCAACAAGTACTAGAGAACTAAAACCTTACCGGTTATAACCCAGGAACATGCTGCTGGGAACTAGTATGGAGTCTTCATGTCCTCGTAGCACAGGCTAACCTTCTACAGGCTGTCCAAGGCCTCAATTAGGGCTCTATTAACTAAATGGATAGGTATGGTTTCAGCCCCTGTACCTTCCTCTACTTTATGAAGATCCAACTCTGGTGGGCTGTAGGCTGACCCTGTATAATGTATAGTTATATCAGATTTCTTCACTCCGCACCTATTGAAGAATGCATCATGTAGGGCTAACCCAGCCCTTCTTGCTGTAGAAGCCTGTCCCCGTTGGCTCTTTATAATAAATAGTAGAGTGAGGGAGTGGAAATCATACATCCCCTGCCAACTCTCGCTTTGGGGGTAGATCCCCTCACACCCCAGTATTAGAAAGAAAACACAACAGCATTTAATCTCACGATTTTGCACACAGAGGTCCTCTTTGTGACAAATATGTATGGAAAAGCCCCCACTCTAAACTACTTAATGGTCAAGAAGTCCCTTAAGAAGAAAATTGGAGAGACGAATGTAAGTTTCACTTTAATTTTTAGACTCAATGCAAAGTATGATATTTCTGACAAACATTTATAATCTGTATTACCAACGAGACATGATTTCCATAGTGATGCACTTCGCTTAACCAATACACACAACATCCAATGTGAAGGCATCAGACGCACGATGTCCCGGTACGTTGTCTCTATTTAATAAACACTTTTCACCACGTGCTGCAGGGAGGACGTCCTTCCCTTTAAATTCATCAGATGCTTTCAGCAGCTTCTACATATACATTTTCGTTACACGGTGTCAACCTCGAGACGGATTTTGGCATCGCTGAAAGCGGCTCTTGTAATCTGGATTATATTAGAGCCCCGACCACTTTGGATTGGTATGTCCAAATAAAAAAAAAATAATAAAAAAAATCCGGTATATATATATATTCCTATGAATTCCAGGAGTGTTTGGTTCGAAATACTCAGCAGCCATTAATTGTCAGCATAAAATATTAAAACCTCTATAATGTAGACACATCAGACATTTTTTGGTGATTGTTTTCCTACAAACGTTCTCCTGATTTACTCCTTCACCACATCTACGATAAACACTCAAGGTTATTAAAGTCTACAGGAGCAATGAGTTTTCCCAACTACTTTCAAACCAAGGCTGCCATCTCATGAAGCTTCCACCAAACAAACAAGAGCCAGAAGCACCTTGTTTTGCGTTTTTCCACCCTAGAGTCATGGACTTTATTGCATTTGACAGCAGCAATGGAATTGTGAGGGAGCGGCTCCTGATTGGATTGTTCCGGATCATCGCTTTATCCCGTGCAGATAGCCCGTGATCCTCCTCTGCTGTTTATTTCGTAGCTTTTTGGATGTTCTTTGTGTTACTGCTCTTTTCTTGGTTTCGCAAAGCTGGCTGTCCTCCTCAACAACGCTTGGCTGATCGGAGTCTTCCTCCGTAGACGTGCTTCCCCTGTGACCGGTTTCACGAATGCTGCGTACGGAAAGCAATTAAGTAATTAAACAGTAAAAGATTTAATATTAACGAAGGTGGAAAAACAAGAGCTATGAGTCTTGACCAAACCTCTCAACCAGCCTCGCCTATTCATTAATAAAGAGCCAGGTGACTCTCCATAACGCATAGTCAACAACGACGGGCCACGAATGTAATCTCGTTCATCGGGTTTGCCCCGTCTTAATGCATCGTTGGTGAACACGAGTGATTCATTTCACATCAACGCATGGATTTTAGAGAATAAACCCGTCGGTTACGTTCTTTCCTTGCTACCACCCACGCGAGACGTCAATCAGGACTTCTGACCGGTCAAAGAACGAGGACCCTTTACCGGGAAACATCTAGCAAACTAAGCCAATGAAGCCAATGTCTGGAATGGAGGTTATTGTTTTTACGGTGTGGTCTTTCCTAAACTTTAGGTTTTTCAGCCACTTAGGACACCATCAGCAACCCCAAGCATGTAGTAAGAACAACTGTAAAGCCATCGACACCACGGCTTAAGGATCCCGCTGCTTTGTATCATGGGAGGTGTAGAGTAAGGAGAGACGACTGCCCTGCCTAATGAAATATTCCTCTTAAATTGTTTTTAAAGAATACTTTTATGGCAAAAGAAAGTGAGTGCAACTTACCAGAGTTTACTGAAGTGCTGTACAGATAGCGTCCCGATCCGATCGCTGCTCAGTCGGGACGTAGACTGATGGAACGATCGGTTTCTTCTCTTCCGTCGGAGTTTGACCAATGCGTCCGCGATACGTCGATCTCCCGCGTAGTTGCAGATGATCCTGGCTCGCTCCTCGGCGCACTCATCCCCGCTCGTACGGAAGAGAGTCTGTATCTGCAGCAGGTCGATGTCTTTGAAGATGTTAGCAGAAGCCTTCTTCCGCGCACGTGGAGCCGGGGCCTGCCATGGAGCTGAAGGCGAGCTTACGACAGAAGCCGGAGTGCCCACGCTGCTGTTTGAGCAACTGCTTTGACAACACTGCATAAAACAGAACAATACAATGTATTATACATTATGTATTTATATCGGATAGACGGTTACTAAAGTCCCTGCAGCCGAGCGATTTGTAGCCGGAAACAGCGAGGACGCTCCTCTTAAGTTCTTTGTTAAGTCCTTTGTCGGTTTCCGTTTTCCGTGTGCAGCGGACCGGCACGGTTTTACTTCCCTGTTCTCTGGGTCACTTTCATAGATAAAATATGGGGGGCATGCACACTTATACGAGTACGAGCACAGATCCTCATCCACGCGTAGCCATAGCCTTATTACTAGAGCTAAAAAGTGTGACCCCTACAGATGGAGGGGGGATTGTTCTTTAATAAAAAAACTTTTCGGGTCGCTTTCCCCATTCAGACCCCACACTGAGCCGATTCTTTATGCCAACTCTAATGAAGCAACTCCAGCTGGGTAATTAAGACTGAGCCATTCGGTTTCCCACAGGCAGCATGATAAGGATGATGTTTGTCTAGTAGACTGGGGCTAAAGATAACAGAGCGAGAACTCACACAAATGGCGAATATACAGCTGCCTGAAAACATTCAGCCAGAACCAGAACTGTTTAACCCCTTCACGACAATAATGGGTTAAAGTAATGCCGTTTTTTTCTTTTCTTTAAATAAAAATATATTATGCGGGCCAGCTTCGCCCTCCCGACAAACCCTCGCACCGGGGCTGGTCCGGCATGCCGTACGGTTCGTTGGCGGAGCTCTCGCTAATGGAGATGTAACCTAAGCAACAATCGCAACAATGTGGCCACCAATTGGGTTAGCGGTTACCAGCGATATCACGGAGCAGGCAACCAAAACAGGAAGTTACCCTCCCCGTAAAAACAAACAGGGGTTATTCTGTACGCGTCACAATCACAACAATTACTCATAACCAAGTCACCGACGGGTAATCTGTATAATTAATAACGCAATCCGATGGGTGACTGGCACATCCTGATTTACAAGCGTTTGGGATTCCTGCCAGTTCCACCTTTCAGTCAACCATGTTTTTAGCCCTACTGAGTCACCTAATTATCTCGCTTTGCCCAGTTTTATGGAACAGCTAAAAAAAAAAAAAAAAACCCAAAAATGGTCAACCCCCAATTACTAGATTTTAACGTACGAGACACAGAAACATAAGTTTATTGTAGAAAAGACCCATCTAGTCTGCTTATTTTTCCTGATGTAAAGAATCAGCCGTTGGACTCATCTTAGATTCAGGAGCCATATGCCTTTTCCATGCATGTTTAAATTCCATCACCACTTCTGCTGGGTGACTGTTCCATTTATTCACCACCCATCAGGAGAGTCAAACATTGAGAGGTTTATTTATTGCATCTTAAGTGCAAGAAGAGTTTACAACCAGGAATGTTTCTGTTGACGGTTTTAATTGATAAACACGGTCTCTCCCCAATGGGTTATTGAACCGGCTGCTACATGAAACGACATTTGGTCGTTTCCGTCAGCAGATTGTGTGCTCGGTGCTGTGCGGGTTTAGTCTGCTCAGTAGTTATTCTGATTGACAGGTTGAGATGGAATTAAGAACAAGGCGCGCAGATAACAGGCCGAGGCAGTAACCATCACACTGTGCGGCAGTGAGCGGCAGGCGGAGTAAAGCTTACCAAGGAGTGCAACTTAAGAGGATGAAGGATTCCTGCGGGTAATTCATCCGCAGATCACACGCCCAATTATTCCAAACATAGGTTAATGTATATATATGTATATATATATATATATATATATATATATATATATATATATATATATATATATATATACACACACACACACTTGTACCCAAGCCGGGTGACAGGATTATGATGCAGGTTTCGCTTGAGTGAGAAACCTGGGGGTTATTCAAGGGCATTGTTTCTATTCATTTTAAGAGTGCTGGGAGTTGCAGTCGGTCTACTCTGCATACAGAACTGCTGCCGCAATGGCCAATGCAGGCACCCCCTACACAGCAGCAGCAGCAGCCCCCGGGTCCAGCCTGTAAAGTTGCCCCCTCAATGTATGGGGAAGGGTATCTGAGGCAAAAAACCGGTGCACCTTGGCCTTTTAACCCTTTCTTTCCCAAAGACCCCAAATTACAGATGATAAAGACAAGTCGAGAAACGACCGTAGAGGCTGTTTAGAGAATCTCCACAGCAATACCAACCGCTGCCCGCCGCATTCTCGGTGACCCCTCTTACACCTGGATCTATAAAGGTGCCCGTACGGGTGAGTGGGGCGTGAAGCTATTGCCAGCACCCAGCCCCGAATGGGTCAACAGCTGCGAGCAGCGGCTAGCAGAGAGTTAATAGAGGTGCGGGGGGGGAGGGGCCGAACTCACCTGCTTTGGCATGAGGGTTAATGCCTCCCTTGCATTATGCTCTGCAGCCGGTGCGGGGAAGGCTCCGGGCCCGGTCTCGCCGCCCTGCTCCCGATCGTGCCATGCACACAGTCTCATTCCCATGAAGGCCCGTGCACAATCCGCCCGGGTCAACGTTCGGGGAGGTGACGTAAGGACACGGGCAGGCCAATCAGCAGGCGGGGGCGTGGACTGAGCTAGGAGGCTGGGCAAGAGACTGTGTGGCTCGGTGCCATTGACGTCAATGGGCCGAGTGTGTGAGGCGGTCAGGACTTGGCACCGGCCGAGATTCCTGTCTGTGGGGAGCAGCGCTTGCGTAGGAGCCTCACTACACCGCACGCCTTCCCCTCCCCCACCGCACACCGTGTGCACCGCACCCCTCCCCCCTCCGCACACGGTACCGCATGAACCGCAGGGCCTAGACTCAGAGAACATTCTCCATACCTCCCAACTCTCCCTCAGCAGTGTTTTTATAAATGAGATTGTGTTAGTAAACACACTGTTCAGCTAATTTCATTGTTTTTCGCACATGCTTTTTTTTTTGTTGTATATAAGAGATTTCAGTAAATTTTAGAATCCCGGACCCTTAAAAGGTCCTGGTTTTGATGTTTTCAGCGGTCACGCTAAGATCCGGACCTCCCGCAGGCGTTTGGGCCTGGGTGGGATGAAGCAGAGGAAGGGTTTGCGTATCCCTTCACCCCAACAGAAAGATCTGGGATCTTCTGTCCGCTGTGGCCCTTAATTGGACACATTTTGGGCACTTTTTTTCCACAGTGCAGCGCCTCAGAAAAACTATAAATAAACTCAATTGTGCCTTTTGGCTGAGATCAAGCGAGTCCCTGAGTGAGGAAGGCCTGGTGCGAGCCCCATGGTGTGGTCCGCCAGGGCACTTGGCACCTGTGGCAGTGCGGGGGCACTTTTCTCACGTGTTGCAAATAAGGTCAACAATTATCACCTTTGCCTCTACATCCACTTTATACATGGATCCCTTAAAAGTAATTGCCCGCTGTACAGGACAGCCTTTAGACAAAACTTGGGAAGCTGTCCATGAGTGGTGATCTGGCTATTGCACCTCTTCCCGAGTTTTGTCTAAAGGCTGTCCTGTACAGCGGGCAATTACTTTCAAGGGATCCATGTATAATGTGGATGTAGAGGCAAAGGTGATAATTGTTGACCTTATTTGCATGTGCCTACCCAGAATCCCTTGTGGTTGTGGCAGCACCATGAGATTTCTGAGGGAAAAGCCTTCTGGCTTGTCTGGTGTCTGTAGATGAGTATTTAATAATACTTCTACATACGAGTACTAATCAGAGAAGTGCTCACTGTACGACCTGCATGCAGTAACGTATTCTGGCCTGGGGGTGGCAGCATACAGGGGAACTTTCTAAATCAGCTGACCCAGAGATTGTGGGACCATTAACCCTTTGCCCATTATGTAGCGACTCACCATATGTCATTATTCAAAGATACACTTAATTGTCACCTGCATTCAAGTAGGCAGGTAAACCATAACACGCTGGAACCAAAAGCACCAATTGTGAGTCTTGGATATGACCCTGGCAGTGTAGAATAGGAAAGAGTCAGCTCCAGACTGTGTGACCCTGACATTTTGGCCATTCACCCTGAGACCTTGAGGTTGCGACAAAAACCCTGAGACTCAGGGTCAGGCTGACCTCTATGTTGAGTAACTGATCTCTCTAGTGCTCCACAACTATGATCGGGTCAGCTTTGGAGATCAAAGATCTCAATTAAACTGGCCCAAATCTACTATGGAGGTCTGTGCAAAACTCGGTAGCGTTGCTTCTGCATGAATTAGTGCAGGGCTCCACTATATGATGTCATATACCAGAGTTCTGCAGGTAGGTCTGATAGAGGACCTGGGGGCACTGCCCTGAATTAGGCCTAAAGAAGTGACCCCAATAAATGACAGCATTGCCTGCAAGAATGTACTGCTGTATTAGTGAGTATGCGGGATCTGGATTTTAAATTAGCTTAACAAATGCAGATGGCTCCAATATCAATAAAGCATTTGCATACCTGGCAGAAAAAGAACAGCAGATGCACAAAACCAAGAACTACTTGAGTAATCAACACATTCAAAGAAAACTCCAGTCAGAGGAGTCAAATCAATTTTGTTAGTTCAGTAACTTACAAAGCGCTGCATTGGGAACGCCACGATGGAAACTGAGATAAATACACCATTAAGAGGTCATCGTTTCCTTCTGTTTCTTATTACCCGTCTGTCTTCGCCTGTCTTTAGATGAAAGAGACAATGTGAGCGAGACATTAAGGTATGTTTGTCTCTGTAGCCAGTACAAAATAAGACTCACGCACTTAGGAGTGTATACTTTAATGTCAAACCTTTGTGAAGTCATGCAATAAACCTACTTTCACATGTACAGGAACATATCTGTCATTCTGCATTACACGGGCATGTCTGATTTCCATGCACAGTTTGTTTTTGTTTGTTAACATATATAAATATATATATATATATATATATATATATATGTTACATACATAATGCTGAAAAAATAACACTAGTTGAAACTTTGGAAAATACCCCAAATTGGATTGATACAACCGAAGGAAATAAATCTTTAAGTGCATGACAATTTGGATTAGAAGATTGAAATATCCTTGAAGACTCCATGGACAAAATAAATCCTGGGTCAGCAACTTTTAGATTACTATGTGTACCCGTGCCCCCAAAATTGGAGTTATACTGAGCATGTGCAAGAAGCTGCATGCTTTCCGTAGAGGTAGCTGGGGTGGAGTTAAATGAGAGAGAAAAACTCCAATAACTAAGGAATGCCTGCACCAATTTGCATGCACTAAAATGCACTGGTATCCATGCGAAATGGACTTTAAAATGTATTAAGCATGAAAATAAAGCTCCAAAGTACTTGTGATCAACTCCTCCATAAGTATTGCCTTCCCTTTCTGTGAATAATCCCTTCTTTCATTACAATAAAAGCACTGACTTTAATAAGTAGCCTCTTGTAATGCGCTCGGTGCATGGGGTGAGGATTTCCCTTGAAAGAGCCTTGAATTTATTTTTATATTGTGTTGAGGTCACCTCTTAGGTGTGTCTCTTCTTGAGTAAATAAATCCAGTCTAGCTCAACACTCCCCATAGCTAAACCCACGTTCATATTATTAACCGAATAGCTCTTCTTTGTCTTTCAATTCAATCTCCTCTTTCTAGTACACTGATGCATTCATATCTTGCATCGATACCCCTTAAGGACAATGGGCGGTCCCTAAACCCATTGAAAACAATGCATTTTGAGCCCGTACATTTGCCATTAAGGGGTTAATACATGCTAGCAGTTAGCCTCAGCAGCCAGTACTCCTCATGGTATAATTTGAAGTCAACTAGTCAAATTTTTATGTTACATACTGCTTGTTGTGTCCTGTCCACCCATTGTACAGCGCTACGGAATTTAATGGCGCTATATATAAAACAATAAACAATAATAACTAGTACCCCCAAGTCTTTTTGTTAAGCGATGATTTTCCAAGCTTCCTACTTTAAACCAGTTTTCAATCCCAATACACAAACGATATCCTTGGCCTAGTGCCTTTAATTTAAGGAATAATCTCCTAAGAAAACACATCAAATTCCTTAATATTTAACTAGACTATATGGACCTACACAGATCTTAATTTCTACTTAGCTCATCGTAGAAGCTCAGGAGGTTTGTTTGGCAGGGTCTGTTCTTCATAGAACCATTAATACTAATAATTTTGCTTACCTCAGTTTCTAGTATTGCATCCCAAATGTAAGTTACCTAATACTGATGTTAAAGTCACCAATGTATAGTTTTCCAGTTGTGTTTGTGATCCTATTTTAAATATCAGATCCAGAACCCTTGGGTGAACACCATCAGCGTCTTCTGCCATAGGCGTATATGCATTTGGGTGTGTTCTAGCTCTCCTATCTTAGTTCAGTCTGCTAGACATATGCCCTGACTCCCTGAATAATGAAAGTCTATGGAGCAGCAGACTTCATTAGCATTGCCATAAAGAATAACCTCAGTGTGATGTTTGACCATCGAAAGTAACCCAAAATTTCACATGACTGACAACAATGGCAGCCTCCAGGTCTGCAGATAAGGGGGTTTTCTTAAATCTACTTTTCTATATAAGGCACCAAATTTAATGCTCAAGGGAATATGCATATTTTTTAAAAGCTGGAGCAGCAACACCAGAGACAGCACTTAAAAAATGGTCAATATTTGTGCAGTATGTTACAAAATACAAAAGAACGTTGAGAATTGCTTAGTATGGTTACTTAATAACCTGGTGTGTCCCTGCTCAGGTTTTGTGTAGTATGTTACAAAATACAAAAGAACGTTGAGAATTGCTTAGTATGGTTACTTAATAACCTGGTGAGTCCCCGCTCAGGTTTAGGTTGCTTGTGCCAATACACCGAATACAAAATCTCCATTTATGTATCAGTCTGTCCCTACCACCAGGGCAGTACAGAGCAAAAACATGAGACAAATTCCCTCTCCATTCTGGAACCATAAACCCCAGACATACATTTCAGCCTTCATGGGCCTTGTCAGCCATGCAGTTGATATCCCTCTAGCCACATGTGGACTCACCTCTAGATGGGGCACCAAGAGATCCCTCAAGGGTGACATAACTAAAATAAGGGTGTGAATTCAACTGAGGATGGACAGCCAGTTAATGGACCCTGCCCTGTGATGTGTTGCTGCTCAGGGCCATCTCACGTTCAGTTCAGTCATTACAGAGAACAAAATCTCCATCAACATATCAGTTTGATCCTCCCTAAGTGTAATGGTGAGTCCAGATGTAGACCTTCTTGCTCACTTGGGCCTTATAGGGATCCCAACCAGACCCTACTGATGAAGCTAATGAATGCTGGGGTGGTTGGTTCTCTTGTACAGAGGACAAGTTGCACTTTGGGCTGCCCTTGTCAGACTGATATATAAATGGAGATTTTTTTCTCTGTAATAGCACAGGAGAGATAAAACTCAAGACAATCCTCAGCAGTAATGCACCTAAGGTGCTGGTTATTAAGCAGCTGTTAATCCTCAACGAGTTGCTTTTAAATCTTGATAGGATCATGAGGTCCTAAGTGGAAATATTTAGCATCTCCATCCAGGCCTGGACTAGCCATTGGATGTACAATAGTGCTTTCCAATTACATGTATAGGCTCCCGTGTGGCCGATCTAATGCTTTAATGTACAGCCATCTGCTGGAAACACGACTGACGGCTGAAGACGTGTAAGAGCTTAGCGAGCGCCCATGTATCCAGCTATAGAGTGCTTGGGCAGATGTCCATCCCAGCATGTTCCTACCTCCATCTATAAGTGATTAAATGCATAATTATAGTTTTACTTAACTAAGAAAACACAACATGACTCCAAGTGTTTATTTTTTTTAAGATATGGGAGCACCACCATAGTTTGTTTATTAAAGTATACAAAATGACTGTTAATTAAGAAGCTAAGATGACCACAGCGTGTATTGGTTTCTCTTCTAGCTTTTGTAATCTGAATCTCATTGTTGCCGCTGGATAAAACTCCTTGATGATGATGAGGTTATGTTTTAAGGAGACTTAATGTGTAATTCTGCTAAGTTACACAGTTATGTTCTTTGTAAATTGTCTTGTTTTTCTTCCACGTTCAATTAGGTCAGAAGGGCTGACGTAGTATCAATTACTTGGGTAATGGGTAATTACAGCATTGCATTAGCAGTAAATTGTACATTGAAATATTGTATTTGAAAGACACTTGATCTCTCTGATAGCCCTGGTATTTCCCATTAAGTAATTATAGGATGTTTATAGGATATTGTAGGAAAAAATAGAAGGCGTTAGTTTGGTCTGCTGTCAGTCCATTAAAACAACAACATGATGCAACCATTATTGGGGTAAGAAAAAAAGACCCTAAAAACAATGCATTGGGAGACTGTACATGTACGGGCTTTATCATTAAGGGGTTAATATGATTTCAACCTAAGTGCTATCATGCTATCGGCTGTTTCAACGAGAGGTGTTCATCTACAGCTCTAGAGCTGCAGTTTCTCCTAAAAGTATGTTTTTGCAGGGTTAATTAATGTATATTTAAGTATTTTAATATGCATTTGTTGTTCAGGAGGCTGCCTGTGACACCGGAGTGTACCTTTAAATCAGACATAATAGCTGATGTGTGAAATGTATGTATTGGGGAGCTTAGGATAAAAAAGTTTTAACCCTTGGATAATAAAACACATACAAGACTGATGCTTGTGCAAGATGAATAGGACTAGGATATCACAAACTGCGCAAACTTCTCGTACCGGTTCAAAATTGTTTAGAAAGGGCTCTTCCCACCTGGACTGTATCGGTCCAGGTCAGAAGGGCCCTTTCTAAACTACTTTGAACCGGCACAGGGAGACAGGAACGCATCGGGGTCACGTTATGTCACATGACCCTGTTATGTCACATGACCCCATGGTGAAACCAAGGCTGCATGCACAATGTTGGAACAGCCGACTAGAAAAAGCTGCTGGAGAGGTGAGAGTTAAGCTGGGGTTGGCGTATGTATGTATGTACCGTATTGGCTCGGATATAGGCCGCCCCCGTATATAGGCCGCACCCTAAAAGTTTGGTGCTTTTTTAAAGAAAAGGTTTTTTTCTTTAAAAAAGCACCAAAAAAACATGCTGCCACTCTGTCCCCCCCGAGATACGCTGCCCATGTCCCCCCCCGAGATATGCTGCCACTGCCCCCCCCCCGAGATATGCTGCCACTGTCCTCCCCCGAGATATGCTGCCACTGTCCTCCCCCCCCCCGAGATATGCTGCCACTCTGCCCCCCCCCCCGACCTACCAGAGCTGACTCCCGGGTGTCTTGCGGGGCCGGTGGGGGACATCTACGCAATACGGGTATACAAATTCCGGTGCCGGCACTCACCGGGAGTCTGCTCTGGTAAGTCTTGGGGCAGAAGTAAAACGCATCGTGCGAACGGTCACCGGCTGCGGCGATGCGCGTAAACAACCTCCGCTGCCGGAGCTAGAGGCAAAGATGGCACAAACAGACTGGTTTGGAGTTAGGATGGCACTGATCAGCTTTGGGGCAAAGGCACAAGCAGTTTAGGGCAAAGGTGGCACTGCGGGACATGTTGCTTGGTGAAGTTGCAGGGCTTTGGGGCATCCACGGTTTCTAGTTATGCCCCTGACTACCGCATGTCTACTTCACTGGCTCGGTGAAAACTGAGAGTGGGGCTCGGTTCAGACCCCCAATCTGGCAGGAATCAATGGACCAACAAGGAGCAGTGCAGCTGCAGGGCTGCAGCTTTAATGTCAGTTCTTATTTTCATTTCCGAAGAATGCATATTAAAGTGGAAATGTATTCACAGCTCACGTAAATGTGCATGCTTCTGGAGTGGGACTGTCATTAAACTGTCCCTTTAACATGCCCAGCAGATAGAATGATTCTATGAGGACTGCAAAGGAATAAATGTATAGATATTTAACATAAGATAGAGATAGAACCAGGAGGGAACTCCACAGGTTCTGTACCTGTATCTATAACTGTATATTATATATATATATAATATGATATATATAATAGTATATGTCATGTTAATAATAATAAGACATATAAATCCAGGCAGATCAGAAGTTAACTAAAACTGTATTTCTTAGCAAAGTTTAATGTTCAGCCCAAAATTAAAACGCAGACATCCTGAATGTGATTGTTTGAAAGTCTGTAGAGAAACCGGGACACATCGACCGTTAACAGCCAGATGTGCATGCAAATCCAGAGGAAATGTCTGATGATGTCATCAGAGGACGAAGAGGGGCTGTGTTACGTGACGGGCCTGCCCACACCCTCAATCTGCTAGTATGTAGGCTAGGGAGAGGAGAAGAAGCCGTGCGAACAGTCCCGGAGACCATCGCCTCCCTGCTTTGTGGATCGCGCTCGGAAGCTTCTTCTGTAGAGCTCTGGGAAGTCCCTCTGAGCTGCCCCGTCTGCCATGTCTCCCGCACAGACCGCCAGGAGCTCTCTAGCTGCCAACAAGTACTTCTTAAAAAGTGTGCCAGGGGTGCTCAGTATCCTGCAGCTGGCGAGCGGGGCCGGATTCTGGATCACGGTGGCCTCCAACCGCTACGGGGGCTCCATCCACTTCGCTCTGTTCGTGGCTGTTTTCTTCTGGCTCGTAACTCTTGCCTTCTTTTTCGTCACTCTGCTGGACAAGCAGGAACTGGTGCCGGTTCTGGGTGGAGGTCGCTGGGTTTTGACCAACTCCGTCTATGATGCCCTGGCCACCGTCCTGCACATCGCCGCTGCATCTATCATGATCACCAAGACCCAGGCTAACGAGTTCTGCAACCTGGAGACCTATGCGCTGCCTTGTCTCTTCAAGGCTTATATGGTGGCTTCGATCTTCGCCTGCCTCTGCTGCCCTCTTTATCTGATTTCCTGCCTCTACTTCTCTCTGAGGAAGTGCAGAGGGCACTTAAGTGTTATCTAGAGAGGATGAAGATCCCGAACTCTTAGCTGCACAACTCACACGGATCTCCACCCTTTCTTGGACTCTAATGAATGGCAGTTTCATCGGAACTCAAAAGAGAGACTGTTGAGGAATGGCAAGGGTTTTTTTTTTATTTTTTTTTAAAACCAAATTATTTACAGTTAGGAATTTATGTGCAAAGCCACTTTAAAATTGGACTGATGCCAAATGTGTTTATTGCATTTTTTTCTAGTTTAATGTTTGCTTAATCCAAAGTGTATTCGGTAATTTAACCATTTATGGTACTTTTTGTACGATAAAATAGATTAAGCTGAAATAAGATTGTGTTGAAGCGATCATTTGTTTTAATAGATCTACAGGCTGGCATTTTGGAGATCAGCAGATAGATCTCCTCTGTCTGAAATGGTACAGAATGTGCATGAGAGATGATCCACTCTGGATCTCAAAGGGTTAATAGACAGTAACTTGTACTTTATGGCCCATGGTAAGGGTTGCAAAGTAGTATCACCCCCCCCCCCCAATTTTTGAAATGGCCAAAGTGGGACATGTTGGTTTTAGGGGTGTGGTTAGGGGCGTGGTCAGGGGCAGGGCTTTACTGAAGCTTTTTTTGTGACTGTAACCCATTGACAGAAGACTAATTTCATGGACAGAATATAATCAACATGTTTTCTGCTGCTGGTAGTCACATGACATTAATGTGACTTTTAGGGCTAGAACCCTCGGTCACACTCATGGCCACCAAGCTTCTAGAAAAAAAAGGACATCAAGGAAGAACTGGGGGATTTGGCTCAAAAGAGGGACTGAACCACTTAACAAAGGACACATGGTAGGTATGCATTTGGAACCCCAGAAACTTCAGCTTCTCCAGAACACCCAGAGGTTCCAATGCCTTATTACATCACTGGTTCAGCAGTATGCCCCCACTTACCCCCCATTATGGGGACAGCAATGACTCCAGGATAACTTGCGGGGTGGTTTCTGTGCTGTTACCTCTTTAATCATTTGAAATACCCTCCTTTTATTCATCGGTGTTTAATAAATCGGGGTCTAATTCATTGTGGTTTCCCCCTACTTAAACGCACCCGAATGCTTCTTTCAGGTCCTGGTGGTTAAAAGGTTAAACTATGCTCTCCAATGTAAATATAATGTGTTATTTGAAATGATAAACACTACTTACCTGCATATATTAACCCTATTAATCCCAGCTCGCAAATGGTTATCCGCTGTTTAGTCATTTTGGTGGGGTGAGAATCTTCTCTGTGTGGGAACGTTCACGCCAGACAGCAAGATAAAGCCAAATGAATCTACTTAACGCTAAATGTTATCCTTTAGAACAAAAAGTCATAGTCTAAAACTAGAGGGTCAGAGACCTCGATGAAATGTAAGGAAGAAGGGGGTAGTTAAAGCACCTCTAAACATTTCAAATAGACAATAAATATATACCTATACCATGCATTTATACATTCTCCCACTGTATTAACTTCTGCCACTGCTGGGAGGCTATTCCATGTATCCACCACCCTCTCAGTCAAAAAAAAAATTTGTTCATTGTAGATCTCTGCAAAGTTTGCAGACATTCAAGGTCCTAAGGGATTGCCGAGCCAGCCAGAGCATGCCGTAAGATGAAATATGAGCGGTGGAAGCCGGAGCAGCAAAACATTTCAGACAGGATAAGACTTTATGATTTGCAGAGACAGTAAATATTCATGAAATGTATAGAACATACCTTTTGTAACACGTTACACGCATGCGGATTGCGGTATATTTTTCTTCGTGCAACGATAGAATTGTTCACGATTTATTTCCGTTCCATTTGTTTATTCACCAAGCAGTGAGTAAGGTGGGGAATCTCATCTTATTGAATTATGACGGGTCAAGTTTGGAAAGTTCCTCTTTCAAGAAAGTATTTTCTGAGTACTTTATGATGCGTTCTTGAAAAAGTCTAAAAAATAATCACTTGGCTTAGGCAGAAGCTGCAGCTCCAGAGCTCTTCTGTGGTCCAGAGCTCCAGCAAAGCGCCTCCTTCATGGTCTGACAATTTGCACCACAGATTGGCTTGAAGTAGCCAATCAGAGGCTTATATTATATGTTATATGGGAGCACTCTCTGTGCATGCGTACTGCGGGTCCCATTAGACCTCTCTCCCCGCAATGTTTGTTGGGGGAGGGGGTTGCATTTACTGCAGGGCAAGTAGCTAAGGGCAGGGAAGGGGCAAATGCATATGGAGCGATTCTGCAGAATCCCACCATGTATTTGCAAGGAGGACACCACAAAGATTTAAGGGGTCCACTCAGATATCACGTGCGTTAAAATGCATATGATGGGTGGCGCGTCCCATTAAATGCTTCATTTCGGCACAACTCTTTGTTTAGTGAATTGATTGTAAATTTGGAATATACTCCAGAAAAACAGCTCCTCGCAAAAAAAAAAAAATAAGATAACACCAAAAAAAATTTGTAGAGCTTGTCTGCTGTCTGTACCAAAAATATGAGCATCAATTATACCCCACCTGGGGTGAAAAAAAGATTTCTGAGGTCCTCAAAGTTTGTGTAACTTACATCTTTTTTCTGTTTTGGCCCATTGGAAGGTATCAACTTTAGCTAATGAGTGCGATGAGTGTGATCTTCCGAAAATGTTGTTATTCTGAAATTTCTCTTTAAATCCACGTTTCAGTATGTCATGCAAAATGCTTACGTTAAAGGGTTAACAAGGCATCTTGCATGAGGAAGCAAAAATTAGTTTTTCTTGGTCCACATCCTGCCATAAATGTGATCTGAGTCATGGCCAGACCATGACATCAAATCAGTGGGGCAGAAACAGCACCTATGCAGGGCATCTTCAAAGCATACCAGATGTCCTGTCCTGGGTGCCATAAACTCTTACAGGGGACCCGGAGGGGGGGGGGGGGTCGGGGGCTCAGACCAAGCATCTCCAGAGTTACAATTTGTAGAAATATGGTTAAGTCTCCAGAGTAGAATCATGACATGAAGAGGTTCTCTGTGTTGACCCTGTGCCCTTCAGTATGACATCAAACATGGCAGGAGGGAATTAAGCAGGACCGAGAAATAAGAATAGGTCACCTAGGTATCAGGTTGGTTGGGGGTGTTTGGTACCTGTGACAGGGTACTTTATGTAGATTGTAAGCTCCTCTGAGCATGCCCCTCCTCACCAGTTGTCTCTGTCAATTTGTTATGTTACATACGACTTGTTATGTCCTGTCCACCCATTGTACAACGCTACGGAATTTGATGGTGCTATATAAAACAATAAATAATAATAATATGATCTCTACAATTTGCAGGAAAGGTTTTCACCTTGTTACATATGGACATTCCACCTGCATCACCAGGAATGCGTCACCATAACACCTCACTGATGTCCACATTTGGCGGTGTCTGATGGTACATTGTGCTCTACTCATCTTCCACAGCGCTGTGATCTTCCAGTGCTTCACGTCCGTGTACACATTGTCGAGCAGCCTGGTGTGTGTGCTTTAAAATGATTTAATCATCATCCCATATTACGGGATAGACGTGGGTAGAGCTATCTTCTTAGTTCTAGAACTAGATTATTTGGGGTTATTATTAATGTTGAACATTGGAGATTAGATCAATCTTTTCAGTTCACGTTTGCATTGTAATGGACCCCCATCCAAGGTTGAACTGCAACAAGGGCTAAGTCAGCCCTGAAAATGCATAATTCAATTGATACAATTCAAGAAGGATCACTGATCCAACCACCACGCATTATTCAGGGCTAATAGGCCCATCTTCCAGACAGACTAAGCCACAAACCGATACATTGGGGAAAAAGTTGCCCTCACAAGCTTACAATCTTATCATGAATTAATTCCTCTGCTACATTGTTTTATGAGTCTGAGAAAGCAGCTACTTCCAAAGCCTGAATCTAAGCGATGGGCTTTACATCCCTGCAAGTGCGTTAATCACAGCAAGGTTGTAGTATGACCCAGATGAATCAAAGTGGAGGAAGGATTGCCGCGCCTCTGGAGTGGAAGCCAGATCCTCAATGATGTTAAAAGATGTTGACTAGCGTTTAATGGAGTGAAGCAGCTTTGGGAAGAGACTTCGGTTTTCCTTCCAGCATCGCTTTCCCCCTGTGTCTCACTGTACGTGAAATGGATTTTCAGAAAATGGATTTTTAATGAATGAATGAAAAGCCATTCATAATTTATTAGTGAAGGAAACAAGTGCCCTGATTATGTTAGCTTGGGTTTGCGAAGATCTTGGGCTTATGGTCTCTGCTCACATTCTTGGAAGCATGTAGGCAAAGGCCAGGCAGAAGCCGTTGTTGAACTCAGTCAATCATTGGTCAGGAGACTATAGAGTCTGCTCATTATCATCATGTTAAATGACAAAAGTAGAAGTATACTATCTAAAAAAAACATTACTCTCAATGGTGTTTATATTCCAGCCACTGGCTACAAAGGTTAGTTTTATAGCGGGGAGCTCTAATAATATATATTAAAAGATATAGTTATTTTTTAAAACAAATAATTACCTTTATGAGATAAATATTATGAAGAAAAACATATATGTGTGAATATAGCAATAACTAAGCCTCTGTGCCGCCTAATAATTTAGTGTTGGAGCAGTGTGCGATACAGTCCATGTATTGGCATTTAAGGGGTTAATTCGTCACAGAGATATTGTGTTTTGCTTCAAATCCTCATGGGTCTCAGTCATGGGGTCTGGTTAGTATCAATCGAAGCAGAAGACAGCAAAGAGGTCCACTTACCTTTCCACTTGGGGTGGGCCCCCAAAGATCGATGGAGAGTGAAAAACAGAAAAGTTTTCCACCCCAAGTAGAAAGGTGACACCAGAAGAAGACCTCCTTGCTCTTTTGCAACTAGATGGATACCAAATAGACCCCACTGACAAGGTCAAATTGGACATCTGGGGTTGTTGGTCCCCTTGTGCAGAGGAAATTTGCCTTTAAAGCGGGGATGCACTGGATCTCAAAAGGCCCACCCAAGTGGAATGTGCAGATCTTGATCTCTCTGATTTCTTGTGCTTAGAGGGGTACCACAGAGGGACCCCAACTGGCAAAGACTATGAAGACTGAAACATACAGCTGGAGTTGTTGGTTCCTCGTGCAGAGGACATTTGATTCTCATTTGGCTTCCGGACTGCCTTTGGAGTAGCGTCAGACTGATATGTTGAAGGAGAAGTTTGTGACGCTCCCATTATTGGACAGTCTATTAAGCAGCTGTCTGCTAACCTCTCATTTATATTATGTTTATATATTTGTTGCCAACTTTATTAGGGGGAGAAGCGCAGACAGTTTTTGTTTTTTTGTATACACTGTTTTTGCAGCATGCTCACACTGTTTGGTAGGCCTCATATTATACATTTGTATTATTTGAGCCTGAGACTAGCTTAGCGCACCGACATTTTTTCTTTTCCCTGAGTTAATATCAGCTATTTTTGTAAGGTATAACATAATATATGTGTAAGGATGTGTCTATTTAAATTGCGCTGCGTTTCCACACTCCCCGTTGAATCGCTGAGTAGATGCCGATTCTATTGACTTCAGCAGAGCATTTTTTAATGATTGTAGGCTAGAAACCTCCGGCTTTTACACAGAAACAGATTAATATGCTGTTATGTTTCCAGAGTCCTCTCTTGTCAGCCTCTGACACCTCTTCAGCTGCCAGTAATTTAACATTTTTCGTTGTCAAAAAACTATCCTGACGTTTTGTTATCCTTCAGAGTAATAACCATCAGCTGGAATGGTGTCAGCTCAAATCTGCAAATAAATTCTGTGCCTGCGAAAAATAATTGTCTGCATGAATTATTTGATATTGTTATTAAGTAGAAAATGTTGTTGATAAATTGATCATGAATATTTAGATCACTTGCATTCAAAACAGGTTTCAAATCTTAAAGGGATTCATAACAAGACATTTTGGACAATGCTATGCTTCCAACTTTGTGGGAACAGTTTGGGGAAATCCCTTTTCTTTTCCCAACAGACAATTTCCCATAGAAACTCTCCTAATGTTTGCGGAAAGCCTTCCCAGAAGAGTGGAAGCCGTTATAGCTTCAAAGGGGGACCAACTTCATATTAATGTCTATGTATTTAGAATGTGATGTCATCAAAGTCCCTGTTGGTGTAATGATCGGTTACTTTTGTCCATATTGTATATCTTTACCAAGAACTTGTGAATGTACAAGGAAAGCCCATTTTCCTCCTGGTGAGATTATTCATTAAAACCTGAGCTGACTAGAATGGGCTCCAAATATATAGATTTTGGGGCAAAACGTATCATGGGTGTTCTCTATGGTTATTTTCCCAGTAAACTAATAAATTAACTTAATAATAAATACTTAAATAGGAAACATCACAGTTTGAGTAACATTGGAAACACTGAATAGACCTTAAAGTTCTAACTAGTTCGAACCGCCTCTAAAAGTAACTCTCGTGACGGATGGTCTAGTCAAAGCAACTTTTCCATAACGAGAGTATTTCATAGCGGCAGGAGCACCAGAGACCCCAAAGCTCTAACTTTATCTGTTCCTTGCAATCATCTGAATCAAGTTCTTCTTGTCTAAAAATAGGCAGAACTAGGTTTTCCATATATATCCCCAACAACGGCCTCCTTTGATTTTCCTTCCAATTAATTCTTTTAGGGAGTGGTCTGGTGTTATATACGGGACGTGGCACAAAGTATCGGAAGACGGGAAGGAAGAAAACAGATGTTATTATATCTGGTTGGAAACAACAAGCCTTTTCTTCGACTCATTATGAATCGCTGCCTTGTTCTGCCAGCTGAGCGAGCTTTTATTTGTGAATTCAGAGGTTAAAACAGGAAACCATTCAGTACAGAAAACCTATTCATTTAATTTCCGATAATGTCCGATAATCGGGCATTTTCCAGCTGGAAAAATGCTTTGAGTTGAGTACCCCAAAGTTCTGTTAGTGATCTCATTTGTTTAAATTTATCTATAATGAAATATAATGGAAAGGGGGCACGGAAAGCAAGAACTCAGTCTTTGCAGATGACATCAAATTACACACGGTAACTAAATGAGACTTGCATGTTCTACCCCTGCAAAAGCGATTTAGACAAATTAGGAAGTTAAATCGCAAATGTGTTTCAACGTAGTAAAATGTAAAATTACGCATTTGGGGAAGGAAAGAGGCGGACTGTTTATTCGAAAAATCATCCATGGGGAAAGACATCGACGTATTTGTCAATAATAGCCTTTCCAGATGTGCATAGTCTCAGGCAGTTGCTACAAAAGTAAGCACATTTTTATCCTGCATTAAAAGGAGAATGAGTGTATGGGATGAAAGTGTAAAATTGACCATGACCTCCAACTTTATCAAGCAACATGTCCCACAGTGCCACCTTAGCCGCCAAATAGCTTACGAGTACCTCCTTTGCCCCCAAACAGCTTGTGAGTGCCACTTTAAGCCCCAAGCAGCTTATCTGTGCCCCAAACAGCCTGCCTGTGCCATCTTTGCTGATGATTTCAGTGGGTCTCCCCTTCATGGGGGCCCTAAAAGATCCAATGTTTCCTTGGTTCATGCAAGTCAGGGAAGGAAGGGGCTGCATATACAGGCCCAGAAGAAGAAGATTGAGGGACTTACTTTCACCCGTCTACCTTTTTCATGTATGATGAGTACCTCCGGCATCAAGAACAAAAAAAATTCCTGAGGTTGGTTGTGCAATATTTTGTTTCATGTGATCACAGGCATGGTTTTGTACATGTGTGTACTCGCTTGTTTTATATAGTTCAGGTTAGTTCACTGGAACTGCTGCAGTGGAGCCTTGGTTTTGGTGGATGTGGGCTGTGACTTTTGGCTGCATATCCTCAGATGGAAGCTTGAGACCCTGATTGAGACACCTTTCTTCACACACACACACCAATCAACCAAGAGTCCCTAACACAGAGCGCTTAGACTGCATACAGATGTTCTCTTCTGGTTCTCTTGTCCCAGCAGGTAGCGAGGGTCTGATGGTGACCTTAAGGATTAACGGGACGATGCCTGAGGGTGCAGAAGCTGGTGGTAGAGGCTAATACAGTCAATATAAACATGGATGGGATAGGCATATAGCTATCCTGAATCTAAGACGAGACCAACGGCTGATTATGGTTGGAGTGTTGACATCAGACTAGATGGGCCGAATAATTCCGAATAATCTACTGTTAAAATTCTATATTTCCTGTTTAACGCCTGATGAGATCATGGTGCAGGGTACGGTGCGATACAAATATAAACACCAGGGGGCAGTATTGTGTTAATCATCAAATGCGTTCTCTTTAGTTGTGAAAACCAGGGCACAAACACCTGTTAATTTTACGAGAGACATATAAAAGATCAGTTTTGCTTTCTCATTCTCGGTCAAGGAGACAAAAATAAGTAATGTGTACCCGTTAAAACAAATAAGGGCGGCACTGCTAAAACCTGGATGAAAAACAGGTTAAATCTGGAAACATCTGTAAAAAAAGTAATTTTCTGCAAGGATTTAATAACGGTGCTTTATGTCATATATAAATCAGGCTTGCAGAGTCTGTGTTATAATCACAAGGTTGCCCAGAGCAGCTTTGGCAGGTAGAATGTTCGCTATTAAACACAGTGTTATGAAAATACAAACCAAAGACAGGGGAAAAAATAAAATGGGACGCAATAAAACAGGCATGCTAAGACTGGCTAAAACAAGTGAGGATCTGGCGTACGTCTAAAGAAGAATTTCTCTAGCTTTTTTGTTGCCAAATACCCCTAATTGATATTCTCCAACATACAGCAATTACAATTGGCATTTTGGAGATTGATTGTATGATTATGGAGTATATTCACTAACCTAACCCTTTGCAGAACAGAACATTTCAAATGTCTCACTTCACGATGTATTATGAAGGGTCAACCCCAGCGAGAGGGCTCATAAACACTCTCCCCATAATAATTGTGCATTATGCGGGGCCAGCTAACTTTTTCTTGTAGGAGATTCACATTTTAGTGACTACACCTCATGCCATGCTGTGCCCAGTGCTGGTGAGCAATCTTCTGGGGTTTTGACCTCATGGAGAGGTCTTTATGTGGAAGTGGGGTTTAATGGTGAGGCTCGGACTAGTCTTGGACAAACCTGATAAATGTCCATTGGGAGGCCACCAAGTTGACCAAGTTTTGTATAGGCGGCAGAAATGTTTCAGGGTTAGTGTAAATGCCGGCATGTCCTTGGGAAATTCTGTGACAGTAGCAGCCTACTTTGTGGACACTTATAGGTGTGAGAAGACAGAAGGTGATAATCATATTTCCAAAATAATGAATGCATCAAATGTATAAAACAGAACGATATTCAGGTTCACAAAGAAAACTTTAAGATCAAGGTGAACTCACTAAGGACGTACTTCTCCTGTTATTGCTGACTACTTATGTCTCCGTCAAAAGATGATTGACCTTGTCAAGGCTACTCAACGTTTTTCCCATTTATAGGTTTTAGACCTTATACACATATCTATTATGAAATGATTGTTCATCCTTCATCCTTTATACAATATCATTTTGTAAAGTAGTCTACTAATGGAAGTGACTCAAAATAAATGTATTCATCAACACAAATAAATAATTCATCTATAACGAATACACGTGGAAAAAATATATACTGCATTTACCGTATTTGCTCGATTATAAGACGACCCTGATTATAAGACGACCCCCCAAAATCTGAATATTAACTTAGGAAAAAAAGAAAAAGCCTGAATATAAGACGACCCCAAAGGAAAAAAGTTTTACCAGTAAATGTTACCGTATTTGCTCGATTATAAGACGACCCTGATTATAAGACGACCCCCCAAAATCTGAATATTAACTTAGGAAAAAAAGAAAAAGCCTGAATATAAGACGACCCCAAAGGAAAAAAGTTTTACCAGTAAATGTTAATTCATGTAAACTATTTTTTTTAATAAAAGCTATGATTGAGAAAAAGATTTTTTTTGTTTTTATTTCTTGTATTTTCCAACCTGTCCCCCAGTTACGCACATCTGCCCCCAGGCTTGCCACACCAATATGGCACTGTGGCCCATGATATGCCTTTTAACCCTCTATATGCCACTGTGCCCCATGGTATGCCTTTTGACCCCCTATGTGCCACTCTGCCTCCAGAAATGCCTTATACCCCTATATCCCATTCTGGCATTTAGGGGGTTAAAATGCATATTATGGGGCAGAGTGGCATATAGGGAGGTATAAGGCATTTCAGGAGGCAGAGTGGCATTAAGGGAGTTAAAAGGCATTGCATAGAGCACTCTGCCTCCAGAAATGCCTTATACCCCTATATGCCACTCTGCCATTTAGGGGGTTAAAGGGCATATTATGGGGCAGAGTTACATATAGGGAGGTATAAGGCATTTCAGGAGGCAGAGTGCTCTATTAAATGCCCCCTTAACGCCACTCCAGAAATGCCCTATGCCCCCATTTAACACACACACACACCCTATACCCCCATTTAACTAACTAACACACACACTCTCTCTCCCCCCTTCCCCCGCTCTCCCCTCTCTCTTACCGGTGCTTCCAGCCGGGGCAGCGGGTTGACGTCGCCTTCTGCTGCAGCCGGAAGGAGGTGTGGCTAGCAGCGGGGGTTTGTATGCGTCCGTCGCGTATACTTTCCCCGGCTGTCAGAGATCAGAGTTCCCCGCACCGGTGCGGCACCGGTGCGGGGAACTCTGATCTCTGACAGTCGGGGAAGGTCTATGCGACGGACGCAGACAACCCCCGCTGCTAGCCACACCTCCTTCCGGCTGCAGCGGACGTTGTCTACGCGGATCGCGTAGCCGTCAACCCGCTGGCCCGGCAACACAGCAGGAAGCACCGGTAAGTGTGTGTATGGGGGGGGGGGGGGGTCGGGTGAGACAGGAGGATCCAGGTCCCCTGCAGCGGTGCGGGGGATCTGGATCTTAGTCTCCTAATCAGACCTCTATTTGAGGTCTGATTAGAAGACGACCCCGATTAGAAGACGAGGGGTATTTTTCAGAGCATTTGCTCTGAAAAAAACCTCGTCTTATAATCGAGCAAATACGGTAATTCATGTAAACTATTTTTTTTAATAAAAGCTATGATTGAGAAAAAGATTTTTTTTGTTTTTATTTCTTGTATTTTCCAACCTGTCCCCCAGTTACGCACATCTGCCCCCAGGCTTGCCACACCAATATGGCACTGTGGCCCATGATATGCCTTTTAACCCTCTATATGCCACTGTGCCCCATGGTATGCCTTTTGACCCCCTATGTGCCACTCTGCCTCCAGAAATGCCTTATACCCCTATATCCCATTCTGGCATTTATGGGGTTAAAATGCATATTATGGGGCAGAGTGGCATATAGGGAGGTATAAGGCATTTCAGGAGGCAGAGTGGCATTAAGGGAGTTAAAAGGCATTGCATAGAGCACTCTGCCTCCAGAAATGCCTTATACCCCTATATGCCACTCTGCCATTTAGGGGGTTAAAGGGCATATTATGGGGCAGAGTTACATATAGGGAGGTATAAGGCATTTCAGGAGGCAGAGTGCTCTAATAAATGCCCCCTTAACGCCACTCCAGAAATGCCCTATGCCCCCATTTAACACACACACACACCCTATACCCCCATTTAACTAACTAACACACACACACACACTCTCTCTCCCCCCTTCCCCCGCTCTCCCCTCTCTCTTACCGGTGCTTCCAGCCGGGGCAGCGGGTTGACGTCGCCTTCTGCTGCAGCCGGAAGGAGGTGTGGCTAGCAGCGGGGGTTTGTATGCGTCCGTCGCGTATACTTTCCCCGGCTGTCAGAGATCAGAGTTCCCCGCACCGGTGCGGCACCGGTGCGGGGAACTCTGATCTCTGACAGTCGGGGAAGGTCTATGCGACGGACGCAGACAACCCCCGCTGCTAGCCACACCTCCTTCCGGCTGCAGCGGACGTTGTCTACGCGGATCGCGTAGACGTCAACCCGCTGGCCCGGCAACACAGCAGGAAGCACCGGTAAGTGTGTGTATGGGGGGGGGGGGGTCGGGTGAGACAGGAGGATCCAGGTCCCCTGCAGCGGTGCGGGGGATCTGGATCTTAGTCTCCTAATCAGACCTCTATTTGAGGTCTGATTAGAAGACGACCCCGATTAGAAGACGAGGGGTATTTTTCAGAGCATTTGCTCTGAAAAAAACCTCGTCTTATAATCGAGCAAATACGGTAGTATTCCACCCTCTTTTCTAATAACCTATTTATGCTCTGTTTATGTGTTTTCTTATTTTCGTAAAACCTTTTCACGGAGCGTAACACAATGTAACCTTTGTCTTATTATGTCTGAATATTTTATCAGCCTGTTGAATTAAATTGTTTCTAACTCCTAATCATTAAAATACGAAAACAAGCATTACTGGATTATTATTGACGTTATTACTATCAGCCACTTCTTTAATGGAATGAGAAACAAATCATGATATTTTTTACTTTCCAAACACCCTTTTGTCACTGCTAAGGAATCTAGAAAGTCGTCTGAAAGGTAAGTTGGCCAGATGTTCCCCCGACCGAGGCTTCTGTCACCCGTTCCTTTTTCTGTCCCTGAAATTGCAACATTTTTGCTTTGAAAGCTATTAAACACGTTACGGTAGTCAATGGCATTATAAAAAATCCCCATCAATCACCTGAGTTTATGGAATGCTTAAAAATAACATCAAGGATATTGAATATGATAAAAATTTTTACTTAGACTATGTTTATATTCAGAAAAAATATTTTTTTTTTTTAAATTTAACTTTATTATAGATATATTTATTTTTTTAATTCCACCAAATATGATGTATTTTTTCTAAAGCTTACATCATATTGGCTTCTTCATGTCATTGTTTATGAACCCTTAAAAGAATAATGTAATACACTCCTATACTCCTATAATGATGTAATACACTCCTATACTCCTATAATGATGTAATACACTCTTATACTCCTATAATGATGTAATACACTCTTATACTCCTATAATGATGTAATACACTCCTATACTCCTATAATGATGTAATACACTCCTATACTCCTATAATGATGTAATACACTCTTATACTCCTATAATGATGTAATACACTCCTATACTCCTATAATGATGTAATACACTCTTATACTCCTATAATGATGTAATACACTCCTATACTCCTATAATGATGTAATACACTCCTATACTCCTATAATGATGTAATACACTCCTATACTCCTATAATGATGTAATACACTCTTATACTCCTATAATGATGTAATACACTCTTATACTCCTATAATGATGTAATACACTCCTATACTCCTATAATGATGTAATACACTCCTATACTCCTATAATGATGTAATACACTCTTATACTCCTATAATGATGTAATACACTCCTATACTCCTATAATGATGTAATACACTCTTATACTCCTATAATGATGTAATATACTCCTATACTCCTATAATGATGTAATACACTCCTATACTCCTATAATGATGTAATACACTCCTATACTTTTTAAATGTTATCAAACATGTGTTACTGGCAGAGAAGGGCTGGTACCTTCTGGCTCAGGGGGGGCATGTAAAATTGGAATTCTGGCTTTTTGTTGCAATTTGTGTTTCTTAATTATTTTAAAAGAAAGTAGAAATGCGATTTTTTTTTAAAACCCCATGAATTGAAACAATGGGGTTTATGTATATAAAGTGTTTCTCATGTATGATAGTCTTTGGATTTGTACAAACTGTATTGTTTTGCGCTCATGTTCTTTTGACATGAAAAGGACACATTAATAAATTGCCATCAATGCTTAGGGACCATTATCCTAATTGTGCTGAGTCTCAATCCGTTGCAATTGATGTCACATTTTACAGGCATGTTTTTGAAGACCCTGCAATCCATTAAAGAAGGTAAATATTCCACCCAGAGAACAATCTTATCGCTGTGATATCCCTTTGGTCCATCACTAATAGAGCTAATTATAATGTGTAGTCACATTTTGTTTATTGTGATAAAAAAAACAGCATAGTAAAAGATGAGAAAATTAGAGGTTTTCTTGGAGTCTCCTTGAAATGTCCTTGAACGGTAAATTAGTCTTTATTAGCTTATTACTGAATGTTAGTGGGTACTATGGATACATTTACTTATTTATCGGAAGCAATACGTATATTAGCATTAACAATAACGTTAGACCTTCACTTAGAAAATTAAAATTATTTTTGTTTTGTAAGAGAAAAATTTTTCATGCATTCAATGAAAAGTAACCAACCACAAAAAACACAATTTGCATTTTTTTATTAAAGTATTAAACCCTTCAGAGGCATTTAGATATTTTTACCCTACTACTAAAACCTCCACCTATACCACTGGCCAGAAGGGCACGTATACTACCATAATACATTTCAGATTTTACTGGGAACACCTGCTTGCGCCTGCCCTAATTACTCAACAAATGCTGGTGCGTCTGTTAAATATGAGGGAACGTTAAACGGTTCATGAAACCTTAAAGCTGCTGTCCCACTTAGACAAAACAATAATTGTACTCACTTGTATGTTACGCAAATAAACTTTAACCAATCTGTTATTTTATTTCTATTTCTTAAGGTTGCCTGGTTTTATGTCACATGACAAGTATAACCAGCCAAAATTATGAATGAGGCAGAATTTTATCTGATTAAAGCCTGCATGGCACACGGTAATCTCAATCCAGATTGTGATGTACTGTGAATACAAATACACGTTGAGTCTCAAACAAGTCTCAAAGCAAATTGGGCAAAATATCTGGAATATCACCTAAAGATCAAGTGATTCAATGTGACACATCGATTGTATAGTGAAGCTTGGGCCCCCAGGGCCATATGTGCTGGCACATCCGCTTTATCTTTACTACTAATTGAGAGTCAAAGGTAATGCATACCAGCTAACACAATCCACTGAGGTCATATAATTATTAGATAAAGATGATACCTTCATTGGCTAAATGGCTTTTCATGGATTGCTAGCTTTCAAGACTAGGTAGTCTTGGAAGCTTGCACCTTGCATAAATCAGTTAACCAATAAAGGCATAATCTTTACCTAATTTGCTTTCTCTCTTTCTATCGCTAACATGGTACAACTCTATACCATCATTATATTTAACATCATGAATGTAGAAAATGTGGCCAGTATTAGATTCAATAGACATCTCCTTCTGCCCAGGGTCAAATTAATGAGGAGCACATAGAGCAAAACTCCTTAAACTGGCCTTGATTCTGCCATCACAAAACCCACTGGGTTATTTTGGTCCTGTAGATTGTAGAATGTCTGCTTATCTTTGCTATGACGTATATATAGATATGGTATACTATAATTTGAAGGTACACAGATTCCCATATATACATGGGAATTCAGTCTTTGCAGCTGGTGGCAAATTATTTCCCCTTGCAGAACATTATAATGCTTTCCGTCTCCCTGCAGAGATGTGCGCTGCCCCTTTTCTTCTTGCGAAGCCTTGACTTGCCTCAAACATCCCCAGAGAGCCTTGTTCACAAAGTCACCTTCTTCATGTTGTTCTATGTCAACGTATTCACACATGCAAGGGTAGCTCTAGGTTTTTCGAGGCCTTAAGCAAAACAACTTTGGGGTCTCCAACACAAACACATAATCAAATTGACAGGGGTGAAGTAGAGGAGAAAACACTCTGAATGACACTTTGTCATATTAGCAAATCTAATATGTGTCATCTCAGGTCAGTAGTAGAAGAAGAAGAGGAGTGAGGAACGCACAGGGTTGCAACCAGGCATAGAATTCCAAAGTGGAAATTAGTACCCACATAATATGTTTGGGCTTTTAGACTTCAAGAGCATCATGAAGTTCTGTGTACCAATAGAACATTTTTTTTGCTTCTTTGTTAGTCATCTTTCAAAGAGACTTGGTCCTGGATCACTCAGAAGGACTGCATGGAAAAAGTTTTGTTCCTCTCCATGGCTTTGCCATTTGACATTCTTGCTGGTTATGATATGAAACAAAGGGATGGAAAGAACTCTTATATCTTCCTCTATAAGATGTTCAAGGGGACCTTTACCATTTGATTCTGCCCTTAGCTGAACACAAATTGGCAAGAAAACTTCCAGGGAAAAAGAGTAGATGAGAAAAATGTACCAACTTAAAAAATGAAGCTGGAAAAATGTAGTAATAAGTATATACCCTTGAGACACATAAGCAAAAGAATAAATGTGCCTAAATAAAGAGGAAAGGAACAGAAAGAAAAGAGGCAAAACATTTATATTGTTCATGTCACACGGCACAAATGCATCATTTAACAAAAACAAGATATGGAAGAAAATATGCAAAGAAGCAAGTTAGCGTAGATAGAAAATTAAAAAAATTATCATAAAGGGAACACAGGCAAACATGTATCCTGATGAGAATTTTCTTTGTTTTTTGTATCAGAAACTATTCACAAAACCCAGAGTTGGACCATGTGGATCCAAGGTTTTTCCCCAGAGTTGAGATACTTGCCAGAATGGTGAATGTTTATAATGTTAAGACCTTGGAAGGGTCGGAGTTGAGTTTTCAAGTTAGCGTAGGAAAGGTAAGTAAATCCTTGGTCTACTTGGGTCCCTCAACACCTTGGACCATTCCAAGGTCAAAACTTGAGGATATCAGCAGCTCCACCCGCTGCCATTCCGAGTCTGAACTATTTCCCCTTATGTAATCTCCTAAAATAAGTCCCTGTTATAGGATATGCTATATCTCAGTGTCCAAAATGCCCAAGCATGTATGAGATAGGCATAAGGCTATCCTGAATATAAGACAAGGTCAAGGGCCAAATAAGAGACGACATTTCTACCGCTGAAAAATATGGCCAGAAATGGGGCCAAATGGTTCATATCTGACGTCTTATTCAATGTTTCCAAGTTTGTTCCAAATAGGCTTTACCTGTTAAATCCTTAGCTGCAGAACTAACTGACTGTAAGCTCTCTCGTGAAGCACAACAATGAAATGTCATTTTGATCATATATTTTGTTTTATTAAACTTCACCTTGAATATGTCAAACAGTCTTCTGCACCAACGAAAAAAAATGAATTCCGAAGCTGGAAAAGACCCAAAGATGCGCTACAAAGTTAATACAGGTGATGGAAGATTTCTTTCATGAGATAAGACTGGACAAATTGGTTTAGTTTCTATTAGAACAGAGATGCTTACATAGCGATAGGATAACTTTATTCAAATATATTCAAGGTCAGAAGAAGAACCAGCAGAAGATCTTTCATTCCGAAGACTTTATTCCAAGGAATTAAAATTCCAAGTATCAGAAACCAGGTATATACACTGGATGATGTGAAATGGAAATCGATGACGCCCTTCAGGGTGTGGTGGATGATCTAAACTAAAGAGTAATAAAGGTGATATTACGCTATTTTAATGCTTAATTATAAAAGCACTGGAGTTCAGCTTGGTTTGCTATTTTACTAGATTTCACATCGAAAGAAAGAGAAAAGTCTTCTGCGTGTCTCCCCATGGATGTTTAAGTGGCTGTTAACAGGTAGACCTCTCATTCTCTCACATGCTCTGACTCACTCTCCCATACACTCTCTTACAAGCTTTCTCACACGCTCTCACTCCCACACACTCTTTCATGTCCTCTCTATCAATGTCTCCCTACCTTCTCCGTGTCTCTGCTTCTCTTTCCACGCACTCCTAAGGTTCACCTGTGCGCCAAAAGTCTGATTCTCTATCTTTCCTTGACCTAAAACTTAGTGTTAATCAACTGTCAGCAAATGTATCACCTCTGTTTAGCCAATAGCGGCCACCTCGGTCATTACACATGTGCCCATTGACCAATTTATAACATTAAATGTAACTGTAGAGATCAACTCAAATTTGAGAAGCATGCTTTTTATTTAAACAAACAGGTTCCTAGAAAGAGGGACTCCCCCTCTATTGGGATAACGTTATTTCCGTTACCTACTATAGCAGAGATTAGATCTATACTATAGCAGAAGATTAAAACATCTTCCAATATTACACACAGATGAAACCTTCTCTAGGGTTATTAAACAGGCAGTTTGTCTGGGAGGGAGCGTAGTTTAGGTAACATGTTGTCCCCACGTCAGGGACTTAACTCACATTATGATGTATCTTTCTTTATTGGTTGAAACATTTATTACATTGTTGTGTTAATATGTGGTCCCTACGGTTCCATTACTTGATACATTGTGCCCTGTTATCTATTTTTTGGAATTTTTTTGCATCTCATTTCTTTTCCTTTCGTCTAAGAAACACTTAGTTGTGATGCCAGTATTGTGGGACTTGCAGTATCCTGACCTAACCTGACTAGGCCTAGGGTGGCAGGCCCAGGGCAAGGCAGCCCCCTTTATGCAAAACCTTGGGGTAGACCCCCTTCTTGCGTGATCAGGGCTCCCGGTGTGCTGCAACTCAACAGGCTGGCTCGGCACAGCCTCCATAGACTGCAGTAAAAGGCGCTGTGTGTTTAATAAAAAAGGCGGACGTGGCGTGAGCTGCTAGGACAGCACCAAAGATAAATACACAGCTGGGGATTTGGTGAGCTGCTTATGTAGCCTGACCAACAATGTATCCGGATAGGCAGAGTCTTAAATTGTAATTATTCTTTCTGACTTTAATTTCTAACCTAATTAGCGAGGCCAAAATAAAAAAATATCCAATTCCCTATATTTATAGTGAATTTCGTTTTTATCCCCCCATGCATGAAACAATACAAAATATTTTATTCTCCATGTACTCGTTTATAAAAATCTATATCCTTGGTTGATTGTCCACACATCTTGTATTTTTCAGGTAGAAGGAAGCTCTCTGGAGACATGCAATACTATATACCGAGGACTGAAGAAAGCAATTCTCAGAGTGTAATTTCACTGGAAAAATGTGAAATCACGGGGAAGGTGTTAAAAAAATGATAAATTAGCAGAGAGCTGGGAAATGTTGTAATTTAACACCTGTCGGAATCCTCTTTCCATTCCGCACCGAGCACAGGATTTGATGCCCTATGTCTGCAAGAGCTTCACGTTAACTGAGGGTTCTAGGAAATACATATAAATGCGGAGAGTATTAATATTCCTGATTATTTTTTTTATCATGCTACTACTTCTGTCTTTTATTAATGATTCTGTTCTTCTGTCCCCGCTGCTGTTTGCTGCATTAAAAAAAAACTCCAATAAACTAATAGCCGAGGATATGGAAATTTAGGGATACTATTTTCAGCAAGTCCTCAAGGCTGTTCATACGTGAAAGAATATTTGCAAGAGCGCTAGGGATGTTTGGCATTTGATTTTAAGTGTTTTTGAGCAATTGCTAGTAGGTTACGAGCTTGCGTTTTAGAAATTCAGCATACCACAAATCATAAAATTCATTTTAACCTCTAAGTGTCTGAAGGAACCCAACCTGTCAAGATGGCACAAATATCTGAAGCACACGAGGACCGTAATTGCTAACTGCGGAAAAGGATATTGAGCAACGGAACACGGATTAGTCTAGAACACGTGTGTTCTTTCAAACCTTTGTAGAGTTAAAGCAACAGGCCTGAAACCTGAATCTATTAATAAAAAAAAACCTTCTCTCCAACCATTACAATAAGTCCAAAGATGGAGCTCTGAACCATGTTGGGTAACCCAAGATTAATCTGAGAAAAGCAAAAGGAGGCAACCGCAAGATAATCTCAGAATCCTAAAAGAAACCGTGCAATAGAGAGGCAACCGGAAGATAATCTCAGAATCCTAAAAAAAAAACGTGCAATAGAGAGGCAACCGGAAGATAATTACAGAATCCTAAAAAGAAACCGTGCAATAGAGAGGCAACCACAAGATAATTACTGAATCCTAAAAAGAAACCGTGCAATAGAGAACACAGAAGGGTAGAAGTTGTCCACATTGAGAAATACATTTCATGAAAACTAGAATTGGAGCATAAGAAACCAGTAAACGAGAAATCAGCCAAAACTCCACAAAAGAAGACAAAAGCAAAATCACAACATGGTAATATCTTTTATACGCATGCATTACATTCACAAATAAACTCACATAATCTAACCATACACACACACACACAGGCTAAAGCCAATTTCTGTCCATTAACAGCTTGTTTGAAAATGCTATTTGAAATATTACCATCTTTTTTTTGTAACATTTTTTAATCTTAGTTTCAGAAATAAGAAGATAATCTGGTCGACAAAATAATACTGAGATATTTATGTTACATAATATCTTTAATTCTAATGAGTAACGAAATGCTGCCGAGGGCTTTTACATAAACTGTTCCTTTTTAACAGGTGCACTTAGAAAAACTGATATTTTATAATGACAGATGGTAAGTATACAGGGAAATCACATGGCACGATCTTAATACCTGAATCCAATCATGCCATGAAACAAACACAACATATATATCTATATCTATGTATGTATATATATATATATATATATATATATATATATATATATATTCATTGTGTCGGAGTATTTTGAAACAACTTGTAGGAAAACAACCATGAAAAGCTCCAATATGCATTTTTTTCCCTTAATATACAGTATGGGAAACGTTTTCACGTCATATACACAAGAGGATTCCAGGAATGGCAGCGGGCCAAGGATCATGGGAATTTTAGTCGAACAACGATCCAGCAGTAGCTCCAATACATCCACCTATGGTTTACACTTTAAAAGAGAACATTTTTTTTAAATGACCAGCATCAGATTAAAAATAAGTTTTCAAAAATATTGGGCTGATTTCTTGCTTTTTTTTTTTGTTATTTTTTTTTTTAAACAATTAAACTAAAAATTTAAACTAGTTTTTGCATTATATAATATCTTCAGGCAGCAGATGCCATAAGGATTTAGCTCATTGCGGTGTTTGCTCAAAACAACAAGCAAGAATTCAGCGCAAACACACAGAAAATACCCCAAAATTCCGTCACACTATATGTCTATTATTCTGTCACAATATATGGTCATATATGGCTTATCCTGCCACTACGTCAAAGTACCCCAAGTTTGGAGGGGTCCTATCTGATTTTTCATGGCTATATTGGTTACCAAGGAGATGAATCAATGGGACTAGATGGTGTCAAGTAGGGAAGTCACCCGAAATATCACATGTCTGACAACAATGGCAGCCTCCAGGTCTGCAGATAAAGGAAGTTAATAAAAGATAAAGAAGGGAAAAATGATGGTTTTGTCATTGCTGACCCAGATTAAAGCATACATCACTGTATTTTTCCATGTTTTTTTTCCCCTTTAAGTGTCGGAAGGAAAGTGATATGCTAAAAACTCAAAGGGGAAAGGCAGGAATAACAGGAAAAAGGAATATAGGATGTTATAGAATGTTCTGCCAGCTCAAAGAAAAAAAACTTTTAGAAAGATAGATCAAAAAGACAGAGCTGCCAGTTATAAAAAAATTGCACAATGCCTGGTGCCACAGTGCAGTCTTTCAGAGAGAAAAGACATTTGATTTTTTAGAGAAATGCCAATAATCACAACTGCCGCGGCCTCATGGAGGGCTGCAGTTTCAGTACAATTTGTGACGTGCAATTTAGAAAGAAAATGTTTTTTCTTCAATACGTTTCTCTTTTTTGTTGCCCATCTTTTTCTTAACAGTAAGCTCAGAATCTTGTAAAAGGCATGAAATGACACGAATGTAAATGTATCTTTCATTCACTACCATTAAGTATGCACAAAACCCATAGCATTCTGTCAATGAAGTCAATGGTGGCTTTCATTGCTATTGATTAAATGTTTGTTCCATGATCACTGGGATGATAACCGGAGAAATTTTTTCAAGACTGATGAGAAATCTGTTGTCTTTTGAAAGGCAAGGAGAGAAATTGCACCGGTTTGAAAATTATAGGTCATTGGCCAAAGTTTTTTTTGTGTGGTGCTATTTTAGAAATAGTCCAGTTATGAAAAAATCACTTAAACCATGGCTTAGTCATTTCGATGTTCCAATCTATCTATCTATCTATCTATCTATAGAACACCAGAAGTAGGCTCAGATCACGCCACCACCAAAGAGTACATAGAAAAGAGAGTTTCTGCTAGTTCATGTCAGATACACATACATGTGAAGTCCTCCATGCTCAGGTGCTTTGGGCGCCATTACTGTTATAGCGGTGAACAGGAGAAAACCTGAAAGGCAAGGAGATGGATCATGGGAATATATTTTATTTGAATAAATGCAAATGAGCACACTAGCATATATGGCTAATATATGTTCGGACAGAATGCTGCCCTCTGTTGGTTAGATACATTAAGTAGCATAATAACTGGATTTCAAGCATATGGAACAATCCTACTCAATGTATAACCAACAGAGGGCAGCATTCTGGCTGAACATATATTAGCCATGTGTAGCAGTGTGCTCATTTGCATTTATTCAAATAAAATATATTCCCATGATCCTTTCGTCTAACAGTTTAATACAAAAAACCCCAAAATAAACAGAAAAAAAGAGTTTGCAAGTTCGACAGAATTAATGCCCGTGAGTGCCGACATTTAACTGTTGCAGCGGGGAGACCAGCGGATGATGGGAATATATTTTATTTAAATAATTAATAAATGAAAATGAACACACTGCCACATATGGCTAATATATCATCGGACAGAATGCTGCCCTCTGTTGGTTAGATACATTGAGTAGCATAATATTCTGCCCGAGAATATATTGATTGAAAATAATACTGTTGTAACTATTGATAACAAAAATAAATATTTTACTTGTTAACTCATTTCCGTTACTAGATTAATTCCCAGCTAGACAAACATAACGTAACTATATAATCATATATTATAAGAATATTTCTATCAAAACGTGCGAGTGCTTAGTTGTGGATACTTTTGTTCTGGTTAACATGATATTCATGCAATTCCATTCTCTTTCTGAAATTTTTCTTAGAATTGAGTTTCCAGAGTTGTTGAGTAAGCGATTCTCGGTTCCCTAGCCTTGTTAATAAATCTTTTTGATGTCCTATTGTCTATGTCGACTTTTGAAGAATAACTGTTTGGGTACCCAGTGTTTAAATATAAATGTAAGAATATCCCATAGACTCAGCTAAAAGGGATTTCAGACTAGACTTGTGCATTCGTCTTCGGGCGAACATGAAAACGAGCACGAAGAGGCCGTTTTTTTGTTCGTTCCGAAGGAACGTAGAACAGAATACAGTGCCGGCAAACCGTAGGCGAAGACGAAGACTCACAATCACGAAGAATCGAAGATTCTTCGTGATCGTCTTCGTTTTTGCCGCGCAACCGCCAAAATTTCAAACAGGAGTGAGCTGATCCTCGTCTGTCCAATCAGCTCACTCTTGTGACGTAACGCTAAGGGTCTCGTCCAATGCCTGTGCTGCTGTTTTTTGAATTCTGAAGGCGCCTTTATAAGACCAGAGCTTGCCTGAGAGATCCATTCATTTTTCGCTGTGACTGCTTTGGCAACACTGCTGTGCTGCATCCGAGCGTTACAGAGAGATTGTTCTGTTCTGTGTGAGACTGGTAAGCCTTAGCCTGCCATTTCTCACAGTGTACTTCATCCTCACTTCAGTGCTACTTAATTAATATATTTAATAATAATAATTTGATTAATTTAATTTTTTTAAAATTAATTTGTCATCAACTTTAGTGTAAGTGCTGTTGAGTTGACAGTGCACCCAGTGCCTCAGTGGCACTGGGGTGCCCTTGCCCTGGGCTGGCACTAGTGCCTATTGCCTGTCCTGCTTAAATAAATTAAATAGAATTTATAAATTACAATTTAATAGAATCTATAATTTAATAGTTCATTATAATATTATATATATATATATATTTGTCAGTCATATATATATATATACTATAGTATACTAGTGTAGAGTGTACTGTAGACATTCATCTACTAGTGTCTAATTTAAAATCAGTAATATTAATTAATATAATTAATAATTGAATTCATTATAAAATATATATATTTGTCAGTTATAGTTAGTAATAGTATACTAGTGTAGAGTGTACTGTAGACATTCAGAACATCTACTAGTGTCTAATCTAAAATCAGTAATATCAATAATTCTCTAATTCTTTCTTATCTTAATAGTTAATTAAATTAGCTATAAATAAAAGTAATAATATTAATTAATTACTACTAGCGTATAGTTCAGCTAATCTTATTAGTACTGGTGCTGCAGCTCTATAGTTTGTGCTTTGTTTTAGCAACAGTAAGAGACCAAGTCAATTTTTCTTAATTAATCTTTCATTTTATTTCATTTGTTTTGCTCACCTCAGTCCATCAGTGAAGTGAACTTGTTGGGCTAGTGAGTGCAGCCGCATAAGTGCTGTGTTTTTTTTTGATCAGCAAGCAGTGACGTTAACTGTTTTGCAAAGATTTTCTCATTTATTTTACATTTTATTTCAATTTTATTAAAAGTACCCTTAGTGTTTTGCTCACCTCAGTCCATCAGTGAAGTGAACTTGTTGGGCTAGTGAGTGCAGCAAGCAGTGAAGATAACTGTTTTGCTGTGACATTTTATTTTATTTCTAATTCTTTTCAAGAAAAATTGACTGTGACGAGCTGTACTAAGCAAAGCTTCAAGCTACTAGCTGTAGTACTAAAATAATTCTAATCTTCTTTAATCTTAATCTATAATATATTATAAATAATAATATTCTAATTCATAATCTATAATATAAGTAATTCTAATTCTAAATTCTAATTCATAATCTATATTCTTCTATCTATAATACATAATATATAAGTAAATTAGTTCTAATCTATTAATATTATATAACTTAATATTAATTAATAAATCATATACTGAATCTGATTTAACCTCACTTTAGCTTAGTGGGTTTGAGAGCGTCTGCCTAGAGGTAGACTTATAGTAAGGAAATATAGCTTTAGGCTAGCATAGTAGTAGGCTAAGCTCTTAGGCCCGTGTAAATTCAAATTAAAAATAAAATACTGCTAGTTATTAAATAGTTAATCTTGAGTTAATAATTTAAATAACTTTAGGATTTTGGCAGATTGCACACAGCACAGTGCAGTAGTGCATAGTTTTACTTTTTAAGCAGTAGCACTGAAGAGAACTTCCTCTAATTTTTTTGTCTTTAATTCGTTTTTCCTTTTTTTTATTTTTATTTTTTTTTTTTTTTTTTATAGTTTTTTAAACACTACACTACACTACACTACACTACACTACACTACACACACAACACAAAATTTGAAATGGATCCTCCTTTTGGGACTAAGGAGGGACAAGCTCCATCTACCACCACCACCACCACCACCAGCACCACCACCAGCACCACCACCAGTTCTAAGATGCAGCCTTTGCGTCAGTCTAGTCGGCCAAGTAGGCCAAGCTCTCGCTTATCATTTGGGGAAGCATTGCTTGAAGGATCATCAAGTAAAGGAAAGGCACCAAAAGCAGGCAGTAGTAGTGCGGCTAGGCCCACAAGCTCTATGGTTTTTTACGGAAAGCCTAAAGCACCAGAAGCACGTTCAAAGTTAAAGGGTAGCACAAGTAGTACCAGCCCAGTGACTAAAAAGAAGTGCCTTTTGCCCCAAGCAGCATCTTCCCCATCCACCAGCAGCATGCAAGGTACCAAGCAGAGCCAAATTAGCAGCAAGACTCAGAGGGGTCCCAAACCAAAGCGATCTCATTCCTTTGTAGGGAAAACCACCACCACCACCCCCACCTCTACCGCCTCTACCACCACTAGTGCTGCGCCTACTGTTCCCACTGGTACCGCCACGCCATGTCCTCCTAGTACCTCTAGCAAGCCACCAAGTCCTTACAAAATTTTTGTAAAGACAGTTAGAGAGAGGGCTACACATAGTGGAACTCCACCTAGCGAGGTAGCAGAGGAGCCTGAGACTGAGAGGCCAAGTGCAGAGTCTATTCTTCCTGCTCGCACTACTACTAGTCACGAGTCTCACGACGATATCAGTCTTAGCTCCAGCCTAGCAGGAATTCCATTCGATCTGGCTAATGAAGAGCTAGACTATGAGCCAGAGGAAGTAGAGGAGATGAGTGGTCAGGAATCAGATTCCTCAGGGAGCAGTGTCCAAATGACTAGTGCACAATTTTCCCCTGAGCCTCCACCTTCTCCGCTACGATCATCACCATCACCACCACCAGCAGCAGCAGCAAAACCTAGCAAATCTAAAGCAATTAGCAGTCCCACTATGGCCAGTACTGTTACCACCAGTCCCACCACCACTAGTTCTGCCTCTGTTCATCCACCCCGAGCAGTAAGAGCAGCACCCAAGGCACACTCCAAGGCTATGCGCGCCCCAATTTGGGAGCACTTTGAAAATGTTGAAGAAGGGCGCTATGGAAAGTGCAAACATTGTGGGAAGCTAATAAGCAGAGGGAAAGTGTCTGGCCATTTTACCAGTGCTAGCATGAAGCATCACCTCAGCACTCAACACAACGCTGTGCTATTGGGGAAAGATGCAGAGGTAAAACTTAGTGCAGGCAGCATAGCTGGTGGCCGTGGAAAAACCCCAACAGCTTCTTCTTCTGAGCCAATAGCAGCAGCAGCAGCAGCAGCAACTAGTGCTGGCAGCCAGAGACCAAGGCAGGTTGGAGCACTGCATGCCCAGCCCACCCTGGAAGAATTTGGGGCATTCCACTCCAAGAGAACGATGCCCAAACAGCAGGCCAATAAAGTAACGCGACTTATTGGTCAGTTCATTGCTGTTGGAGGGGCATCCTTCTCCATGATTGAAGGGGAGCCTTTCAAACAATTGATGGCGGCTGTGGCTCCACAATACACAGTTCCGTCACGTTCCACTTTCAGCAGGAACATTGTCCCCTCGCTGTATCGGTCCTGTGTTGCAGCAGTGAAAGAGGAGCTTTCCAAGGCTGCTGGTCAGTGTGTTCATTTCACTACAGATTTGTGGAGTGCACCTAGCGCCCAGCATGCCTTTCTTTCTTTGACAGCACACTGGTGGCAGCCCGGTGTGTCTAAGGAAGTTGCTGCAGCAGGCTACCGATCATTCCTTCTCCATGCAGAAGTGATGGATGAAAAGCACACTTCCCAAAATATTCTGCATGCGATTAGGAAAATGTTTAGCCTTTGGGTGGGAGCAGAGGCGGGCACCAATGTTGAAGTTGGTTTTGTGGTAACTGACGGAGGTGCCAATATGGTGAAAGCGCTGCGAGATGGTCATATTGTTGGTGTGCGCTGTGCAGCCCACATCATCCATCTTGTAGTGAAGGCAGCAATGTCAGAAGGAACTAATGTGGCAGCAGTAGTTCTGTCCCGCTGCAGAAAGATCGCTGGGCACTTTCACCATAGTGTTAAGGCTAGCCAACTTTTGAGGGAAGAGCAAGAGAGGTCAGGTCTTCCCGTACACTGCCTACGTCAGGATGTCAGTACACGGTGGAACTCCACGTTAGACATGCTAGAGAGGATTTTGGAGCAGCAGAGGGCAATCCATAATCTTGCCTCAGAGCACAATATAGGGATTACCTCTCCATTGAATAGGGAGGATTGGACAGTGATCGCCCAGCTAGTGGCAGTCCTTAAACCATTCAGGGATGCCACAGAAAATTTAAGCTCAAACACTGCCAGTCTGGCCCAGGTAATCCCAGTGTTCTCCCATCTAGGCAGCAAGATGGATGTGTTCCTTGGAAACCGTGAGGCTGTTCAAGGTGGCACTCTACATCCTGACGTAGCAGCCATAGTCAGGAAGCTGAAGGATCTGCTAAAAGTACACCTTCGCAAGCGAATGGAAGAGAGTCCCGAAATGATGCTAGCGTGCCTTTGTGATCCAAGAATTAAGGGAAAGCTAGCTTTGAAATTCAATGTTCTCAGTAGCTACCGGGAGCAATTGGTCAACAAGGTGCGTGACTGGCAGCGTAAAATGGGAATGCTGTCCGAGGAGGGTGAGGTGCAGGAGGAGGAAGAGATGATGTGGTCTGCTACCCCTAGCAGCAGCATCAGCAGCAGTGCCACAAGCAGCACAACACAGCTGAGTGGAGCAGCTGCGTTTTGGGAAGAGGCACTTGGCAGTATAGTTGGACCATCTGACAGAGCTAGCAGCAGAAAGGAGAGTAGTGCTGCTGAAATGGTCAAACTTTACCTCTGTGAAGTTCCTTCTGCTCCTAATGTTGATCCTCTTAGCTACTGGGATGAAAAGAAGAGTGTGTGGCCTGCACTCTCATGGGTTGCGCAGCAGCTTCTATCATGTCCGCCAACCACTGTTCAAAGTGAGCGCGTGTTTTCTATGACTGGAAACATACTGAGTCCACAGCGCTCACGCATGGCACCTCATCTGATGGAGCAGATTGCCTTTCTTAAATTCAATCTGCCCAAATTGGGTTACCCAGCTCTTAGCTTGGAAAGTTAAATTTTTTCTCTCTAATGTTTAAGGTAGTTTCTCCCCCTGGTTGCACTTGCTGCGGTGTGGCAATGCCTGCTACCTCCGCTGGTGTAGCCAATTTACGCTAGGGCCTAGTGTCTGAGCTCTGTAAGTCCGCTCCCAAACGCCTAGGACTGACAGTCTTTGGATGCTTTGCCCTGGGGTGAAACAGGTGAGTGGGTCGTCAATTGCCCACTCATTCACCTTTTTCCGTTTCCAACGCTGCTGCTGGTGGTGGTGCCAGTATCTTTTGCCAGTTCGCTTCCTGGCTGAAATCATGCCTCAGATGTCCCTAATGGAAAGGGTAGTTTCTCCCCCCTGGTTGCACTTGCTGCGGTGTGGCAACGCCTGCTACCTCCGCCGGTGTAGCTAGCTTATGCTAGGGCCTTGTGTCTGAGTTCTGTAGGTCTGCTCCCAAACGCCAAGGACTGACAGTGCTTGGATGCTTTGCCCTGGGGTGAAACAGGTGAGCGGGTCGTCAATTGCCCACTCATTCGCCTTTCCCAATTCTGCTGCTGCTGGTGGTGGTGCCAGTGTCTCTCTTCAATGCCAGTTCGCTTCCTGGCTAGTGTCATGCCTCGAATGTCCCTGATGGTAAGGGTAGTTTCTCCCCCCTGGTTGCACTTGCTGCGGTGTGGCAACGCCTGCTACCTCCGCCGGTGTAGCCAGCTTACGCTAGGGCCTTGTGTCTGAGTTCTGTAGGTCTGCTCCCAAACGCCAAGGACTGACAGTGCTTGGATGCTTTGCCCTGGGGTGAAACAGGTGAGCGGGTCGTCAATTGCCCACTCATTCGCCTTTCCCAATTCTGCTGCTGCTGGTGGTGGTGCCAGTGTCTCTCTTCAATGCCAGTTCGCTTCCTGGCTAGTGTCATGCCTCGAATGTCCCTGATGGTGAGGGTAGTTTCTCCCCCCTGGTTGCACTTGCTGCGGTGTGGCAACGCCTGCTACCTCCGCCGGTGTAGCCAGCTTACGCTAGGGCCTTGTGTCTGAGTTCTGGAAGTCCGCTCCCAAACGCCAAGGACTGACAGTCTTTGGATGCTTTGCCCTGGGGTGAAACAGGTGAGCGGGTCGTCAATTGCCCACTCATTCGCCTTTTCCAATGCTGCTGCTGGTGGTGGTGCCAGTGTCTCTTCTCTGCCAGTTCGCTTCCTGGCTAGTGTCATGCCTCAAATGTCCCTTATGGTAAGGGCAGTTTCTCCCCCCTGGTTGCACTTGCTGCGGTGTGGCAACGCCTGCTACCTCCGCCAATGTAGCCAGCTTACGCTAGGGCCTTGTGTCTGAGCTCTGGAAGTCCGCTCCCAAACGCCAAGGACTGACAGTGTTTGGATGCTTTGCCCTGGGGTGAAACAGGTGAGCGGGTTGTCAATTGCCCACTCATTTGCCTTTTCCAATGCTGCTGCTGCTGCTGCTGCTGCTGCTGCTGGTGGTGCCAGCATCTCTTCTCTGCCAGTTCGCTTCCTGGCTAGTGTCATGCCTTAATTGTCCCTTATGGTAAGGGCAGTTTCTCCCCCCTGGTTGCACTTGCTGCGGTGTGGCAACGCCTGCTACCTCCGCCAATGTAGCCAGCTTACGCTAGGGCCTTGTGTCTGAGTTCTGGAAGTCCGCTCCCAAACGCCAAGGACTGACAGTCTTTGGATGCTTTGCCCTGGGGTGAAACAGGTGAGCGGGTCGTCAATTGCCCACTCATTTGCCTTTTCCAATGCTGCTGCTGCTGCTGCTGCTGCTGCTGCTGGTGGTGCCAGCATCTCTTCTCTGCCAGTTCGCTTCCTGGCTAGTGTCATGCCTTAATTGTCCCTTATGGTAAGGGCAGTTTCTCCCCCCTGGTTGCACTTGCTGCGGTGTGGCAACGCCTGCTACCTCCGCCAATGTAGCCAGCTTACGCTAGGGCCTTGTGTCTGAGCTCTGGAAGTCCGCTCCCAAACGCCAAGGACTGACAGTCTTTGGATGCTTTGCCCTGGGGTGAAACAGGTGAGCGGGTTATCAATTGCCCACTCATTTGCCTTTTCCAATGCTGCTGCTGCTGCTGCTGCTGCTGCTGCTGCTGGTGGTGCCAGCATCTCTTCTCTGCCAGTTCGCTTCCTGGCTAGTGTCATGCCTTAATTGTCCCTTATGGTAAGGGCAGTTTCTCCCCCCTGGTTGCACTTGCTGCGGTGTGGCAACGCCTGCTACCTCCGCCAATGTAGCCAGCTTACGCTAGGGCCTTGTGTCTGAGCTCTGGAAGTCCGCTCCCAAACGCCAAGGACTGACAGTGTTTGGATGCTTTGCCCTGGGGTGAAACAGGTGAGTGGGTCGCCAATTGCCCACTCATTCGCCTTTTCAATGCTGCTGCTGGTGGTGGTGCCAGCATCTCTTCTCTGCCAGTTCGCTTCCTGGCTAGAGTCATGCCCAAAATGTCCCTAGTGGTAAGGGCAGTTTCTCCCCTCTGGCTGCGTCTGTCTGCGGTGTGGCAACGCCTGCTACCTCCGCCGGAGTGGCCAGCTTACGCTAGGGCCTAGTGTCTGAGCTCTGGAAGTCTGCTGCCAAACGTCTAAGACTGACAGTGTTTGGGTGCTTTGCCCTGGGGTGAAACAGGTGAGTGGGTCGCCAATTGCCCACTCATTCGCCTTTCCCAATTCTGCTGCTGCTGCTGCTGCTGGTGGTGGTGCCAGTGTCTCTTCGATGCCAGTTCGCTTCCTGGCTAGTGTCATGAATCAAATGTCCCTAATGGTAAGGGCAGTTTCTCCCCCCTGGCTGCCTCTGTCTGCGGTGTGGCAACGCCTGCTACCTCCGCCGGAGTGGCCAGCTTACGCTAGGGCCTAGTGTCTGAGCTCTGGAAGTCTGCTGCCAAACGTCTAAGACTGACAGTGTTTGGGTGCTTTGCCCTGGGGTGAAACAGGTGAGTGGGTCGCCAATTGCCCACTCATTCGCCTTTCCCAATTCTGCTGCTGCTGCTGCTGCTGGTGGTGCCAGTGTCTCTTCGATGCCAGTTCGCTTCCTGGCTAGTGTCATGAATCAAATGTCCCTAATGGTAAGGGCAGTTTCTCCCCCCTGGCTGCCTCTGTCTGCGGTGTGGCAACGCCTGCTACCTCCGCCGGAGTGGCCAGCTTACGCTAGGGCCTAGTGTCTGAGCTCTGGAAGTCTGCTGCCAAACGTCTAAGACTGACAGTGTTTGGGTGCTTTGCCCTGGGGTGAAACAGGTGAGTGGGTCGCCAATTGCCCACTCATTCGCCTTTCCAATTTTTCAATGCTGCTGGTGGTGGTGGTGGTGGTGGTGGTGCCAGCATCTCTTCTCTGCCAGTTCGCTTCCTGGCTAGAGTCATGCCCAAAATGTCCCTAATTGTAAGGGCAGTTTCTCCCCCCTGGCTGCCTCTGTCTGCGGTGTGGCAACGCCTGCTACCTCCGCCGGAGTGGCCAGCTTACGCTAGGGCCTTGTGTCTGAGCTCTGGAAGTCTGCTGCCAAACGTCTAAGACTGACAGTGTTTGGGTGCTTTGCCCTGGGGTGAAACAGGTGAGTGGGTCGCCAATTGCCCACTCATTCGCCTTTCCCAATTCTGCTGCTGCTGCTGCTGCTGGTGGTGGTGCCAGTGTCTCTTCGATGCCAGTTCGCTTCCTGGCTAGTGTCATGAATCAAATGTCCCTAATGGTAAGGGCAGTTTCTCCCCCCTGGCTGCCTCTGTCTGCGGTGTGGCAACGCCTGCTACCTCCGCCGGAGTGGCCAGCTTACGCTAGGGCCTCGTGTCTGAGCTCTGGAAGTCTGCTGCCAAACGTTTAAGACTGACAGTGTTTGGGTGCTTTGCCCTGGGGTGAAACAGGTGAGTGGGTCGCCAATTGCCCACTCATTCGCCTTTCCCAATTCTGCTGCTGCTGCTGCTGCTGGTGGTGCCAGTGTCTCTTCGATGCCAGTTCGCTTCCTGGCTAGTGTCATGAATCAAATGTCCCTAATGGTAAGGGCAGTTTCTCCCCCCTGGCTGCCTCTGTCTGCGGTGTGGCAACGCCTGCTACCTCCGCCGGAGTGGCCAGCTTACGCTAGGGCCTAGTGTCTGAGCTCTGGAAGTCTGCTGCCAAACGTCTAAGACTGACAGTGTTTGGGTGCTTTGCCCTGGGGTGAAACAGGTGAGTGGGTCGCCAATTGCCCACTCATTCGCCTTTCCAATTTTTCAATGCTGCTGGTGGTGGTGGTGGTGGTGGTGGTGCCAGCATCTCTTCTCTGCCAGTTCGCTTCCTGGCTAGAGTCATGCCCAAAATGTCCCTAATTGTAAGGGCAGTTTCTCCCCCCTGGCTGCCTCTGTCTGCGGTGTGGCAACGCCTGCTACCTCCGCCGGAGTGGCCAGCTTACGCTAGGGCCTTGTGTCTGAGCTCTGGAAGTCTGCTGCCAAACGTCTAAGACTGACAGTGTTTGGGTGCTTTGCCCTGGGGTGAAACAGGTGAGTGGGTCGCCAATTGCCCACTCATTCGCCTTTCCCAATTCTGCTGCTGCTGCTGCTGCTGGTGGTGGTGCCAGTGTCTCTTCGATGCCAGTTCGCTTCCTGGCTAGTGTCATGAATCAAATGTCCCTAATGGTAAGGGCAGTTTCTCCCCCCTGGCTGCCTCTGTCTGCGGTGTGGCAACGCCTGCTACCTCCGCCGGAGTGGCCAGCTTACGCTAGGGCCTTGTGTCTGAGCTCTGGAAGTCTGCTGCCAAACGTTTAAGACTGACAGTGTTTGGGTGCTTTGCCCTGGGGTGAAACAGGTGAGTGGGTCGCCAATTGCCCACTCATTCGCCTTTCCCAATTCTGCTGCTGCTGCTGCTGCTGGTGGTGGTGCCAGTGTCTCTTCGATGCCAGTTCGCTTCCTGGCTAGTGTCATGAATCAAATGTCCCTAATGGTAAGGGCAGTTTCTCCCCCCTGGCTGCCTCTGTCTGCGGTGTGGCAACGCCTGCTACCTCCGCCGGAGTGGCCAGCTTACGCTAGGGCCTTGTGTCTGAGCTCTGGAAGTCTGCTGCCAAACGTTTAAGACTGACAGTGTTTGGGTGCTTTGCCCTGGGGTGAAACAGGTGAGTGGGTCGCCAATTGCCCACTCATTCGCCTTTTCAGTTTTCAATGCTGCTGCTGGTGGTGGTGCCAGCATCTCTTCTCTGCCAGTTCGCTTCCTGGCTAGAGTCATGCCCAAAATGTCCCTAATGGTAAGGGCAGTTTCTCCCCCCTGGCTGCCTCTGTTTGCGGTGTGGCAACGCCTGCTACCTCCGCCGGAGTGGCCAGCTTACGCTAGGGCCTTGTGTCTGAGCTCTGGAAGTCTGCTGCCAAACGTCTAAGACTGACAGTGTTTGGGTGCTTTGCCCTGGGGTGAAACAGGTGAGCGGGTCGCCAATTGCCCACTCATTTGCCTTTCCCATTTCCTTTTCCATTTCATTATTTTCCTTCTGATACACAACCAACCAAACATAACACACACAATAACACATATAACACATATAACACACAGTGACATCACACATAACACACATACACACACACTTACAATGCACAAAACACAAGGACCTTTTCCTTGTTATTTGCCCTGGCCTTCACTCACTAATAGCATTACATTAACACTATAACTCACACTTCACCCTATAACATTTTTCCATCCACATACCTGCCAACAGACCCAACTTTTTCAGGGACAGTCCTGCTTTTTTCCAGTCCTGTCCCATCTAATTTAGCTAAACTAGGTATGCAAAATGCAAATACACATAGGTAGGTATAGCTCGGTAGGTAACGCTACTATAAACATTTAATAAATATAATCAAGTACTAAATAATAAATCTAACTTTAAAATACATTTAAATAAACCCCTATTTTTTTTTTAAAAAAAACATTAAAATTAAATTATTATTATTTAGACATAATCCATCTTTAACCAAACCAGTGCACTGCTACTAATCTTAAACATAACCGTACATTAACCCTAAGCTATTTTTTAGTTCTTGTCCAACATTTTTCCATCAGCATACCTGCCAACACACCCAAGATTTTGGTGGACAGTCCTGCTATTTTCCAGTCCTGTCCAATAAGTAAGTTGGGTTGTTGCAAAGTATGCCATTGTAAATAGGTAGCAAATGTTAGGCATGTAAAGTGGTCCAAAATCAATTTAAAAATGTAAAATATTCCCTATTCTTTTATTAAACATCTATGGACAGTACACCTCGGTATGTGTGTGCAACTCTATTGGTCGTTTCGGCAGGGGGCTCGCCTGCCATCAACGAATGAAGTGCATTCTGCAGTTCTGCAATTCACTCGTTGATGCCAGACCAGCCCCCTGCCGAAACGACCAATAGAGCTGCACACACGTACCTTCACGGCAGCTGCTGCTGCTGTGATGTGTTATTAACCCCGTATTAACCCCTGCTAGGCAACCAGGAAGAAAACGAAGATTAAACGAGCACGAAGAATGTCCGCGAATATTCGCCCGAAGAGAAGACAGGAACGGGCGAATATTCGCGGAATACGAAGATTTTTTTTTCCCCGAAGACGAGCACGAAGACGAACACGAAGAGCCCCCTGGTGCCCAAGTCTATTTCAGACTCTAATATTGGCGTTTTGATGCTTTTACAGGCAAATACAGCCTTTTCTCGAAATCAACATCATCATAAAAACTTTTGAAGATACAAAACAACTGTTTCTGATAGATGTCCTTAAATATACTCCTTAAAATATGGTTCTCTCGTACAGAAAACATTTATTTGTTAAGCTGGCTTGCTGAAAAACAGAAATGTCTTGATTTTTTTTTCTTGATACGTACAATAACTTGTTTTCCGAAAAACCCATAAAAACGTTTCAATTTTCACAATACAGCTATAGAAATAAAAAGTAAACGGTTCGTGCTTTCCAACCAGTGTGTATCATTTTCCAAAGCCACATTCCGTACATAATACAAATCTGAAGTAACCAATCGCATGATTCTTTTCTCACACCTTCTGCCATTATGTTTTTTATTTCATGTTGAGATAACAAAACCAGAAATCCTTCCTGGAGGGAAACAAAGAGAATAAGTGAATTCTGGTCTGTTTTTTTGTCCCAGTAAGCAGGCAGGAACAAATGTTATAATAATTCCCCATCTTGTCATGTCCAGTGTCAATTTCCCATTCACCCAAAGGCTATTAAATAGCATTGATTGAGTGGTAGAAGCAGAGATCACAGAATGGCAAAGTCCAAAACCCTGTAGGCACCTTGGGGAAGCCCATGACTGGTTGACATGAACTATTATAAATCACGTGGAAGGAAAGATCAGAGATATGGTACTTTCTACTGACCAGTCTGCTTTTTTTATGTACTGTGTTGTTATTTTATACACGCAGCTATTCAGATGTTGACACCGGCCATTGTTCTTCATCAGCAAAGGTTTCAGAAGTGTAATTCAATTGCATATTCTTCTTGCATGGAAAGAATGTAATGTCGACGTTTGCCCTAGTTATCACCAATGTTCTGTTTGACTGTTCTTGTCCTGCATTTCAGGCTTTAGTCTCTCCAGATTTCCACTCTAAAGATTTTTATTGCTTCCAGATGCTTGGGTGGTACTGCTCACCCCAGAAAAGCAAGCACTCGTGTAAATTAAAGAGGTGTACTGAAATAAACAGAACAATGAATTAAAAGGAATCACCGCTACTGGAATTTGGGTTTTTATAGCTTTTCAGCTACAGGAATTGTTTTTGAACAGTACTGCGTTCTCGATACTTGACTGTGGCTATTTTAACCAGTTTCTAACCAGTTTCTTACCAGTTTTTAACCAGTTTCACTAATACGCGTTTCTCATAAGTGTCTAGACTACCAATGAAGCAGGGAGACATAGAATCATTGAAATATAGAATTTGGCAAGTGTTACAAATCTTACAATCTTTGCCAATTTTGTAAGCTTGTAAATGCTTACCAGTTGTCCATCGTCTTGTCTGTTTCCAAATGTGAATGCATTTTTGAGTATGAGTTTGTCTACTCAAGTCAAGTCTGTATCTCTCACCACTGGTCCAGGATTCATATTTTTATGTTAGGTCTTCTCAAACATTTACTCCGGTTCCGCAGCCTTTAGGTGGATTGGTCATTAAGAATATTAATCTCTAGCTCCCAAAATTGTATTTTTATATTTTTCTGCATGGTAGAGGTAATCTTGGTCCATCATGACCTTGGGACAGGGACATGTCCACCCAACCATGAAATAGTCCTCTATTGAGACCAAAGGTAATAAATGGCCATACGTTGTACTTATACTTGACATCACCCTACCCTCGCACTCAGTTCTATTTCTAGACCTGCAAACCACAGCATAATATTTGCTCTGATACTGCCTGACTCTGGGTATGTTACCTAAAACACATACATTCTTTTCTGGTTGTCACTAGAAAGCTTTTCATATACAGAGTATACTGATTGACACCTATAAAAACGTTCCTGGCTTTGGTTCACTTTCCATGAATTCTTGAAACAGTATAAACCATCTGGAAACATATGATTCCCCCCCCCCCCCACAGTGATTCACCGATCTATCTTGGGAGATATGACAGATGGTATGGACTATTGTTAGCACCACTGTATCTGTATGAATACAATAGGTAACCCAACAGATTCCATACTATATCCCGGAAGCTTCTTATCACATTTTTTTAGGATAATTTCGGAAATATTTAAGTAGGCAACCAGCATCTTTAAAAAAATATAAGAAAAATTGGAAACCCTTTACGTGTTTTACCTGTCTGCCTCCAATCAACTGTACAAAATGATGAACGCATTGAGATTAATTCAGTCGCACCAGCAGCGCAACACAAAATACTGAGATTTCCCATACCATCTTCACCATTAGGCGTCTTCCATGTTTATTACTAACACAATTTATTTGAAAGGGTCATTAAAGTGCTTTCTTATGCGCAGCAAGACACTATATAATTAAATAGAACTACAGAGATATACAGTTGTTGCATTGTGTTAGAATGACCTTGGTCATTGTTGTGAATGTCACCATTGGTGCAATGCATATATTTTGTGCATGGAAATGAATGAACGGCTCTTTCATGGAGTATACGCGGAAAACTCAATGAATGCAAACTTTGACAATCACAACGCCAGACCCCGTGTGATAACAAGCTTCAAGAGTCAACTTACACCGACCAGCTATGATCGGTATTAACCTCTGCACTGCCGGATTCTTGATGGCCGTCCTGCACGCTGATGCTATGTTTAGCAAACGCAAAATGACCCTTTTTTGCTCTTCCTTTGGTAATCATTCGCAGCAATGCAATTATTATGTTGTGATTTATAACGGAGCAGATCTTGCAAACGGTTAGGTTGCTGTAATTGTATACCCGTTATATAAAGCAAATAATAGGGTCAGGGGTGAAGGAGACGCTACGTACAGGATTCATTCTGGAGAGGGGACATTGATAGATGAGTGAGAAGAAGCATTAGAGATGAAGGACGGGGAGGTTATTATGAACTCCTCCTATTTCTGTCATCATTTATTTCATTACCGGCTCTGGACGTAAAATGTAACTCGTTAGCAGAATAATTTTTCAAGGGACTATGGGTCTGATACTTGTAGTGACCTCTGGCTGAATATAATCATAAGGATAAGTTTATCAACGCTGCCATATAGTATTTATTAAAGTTGTTAATAAATACTTAAAATGTAAGCTGTATGGTGCTAATATATTCACATCGATTGCAGCCCAATCAAAACTATATTATTATAACGTGGTCCATACCTTTATTCCCATTTTTAATGTTTTATTTGGTAGATTTGGCGGAGGCGATCACTCAGGTATGGTAAATAAATGGTTAGGTCCCTCTATGCATTATTAATAATTGTGGGTATAATAAAATAAAGGGACTAAAGAATTGTGAACGAAAAGTACATGTTTATTATTTAAATAATATCTAATCTTATTTACCCTTTGTCTTGGATAAAAGTTGGCATCGCCGCTCAAGATGATCTTGACCATGTCACTCAATGTTGTTTACTATGAATCTTGTTTACCCAAAAGGCACGGGCAAGACCCTAAACGTAACACTTATCTTTTAGTATATTAAAAAAAACCGTACACAACATGCAAATATAGTTAACTATTGTGCTAATATGGCTATAGCTAACATTAAAAAAATATTTATTAATATGCTATTCTAATGAAAGTGTGTGTACGCTAAATCTTAATATACCGTATTGGCTCGAATATAGGCCGCACTTTTTTCCCCCACTTTAAGTTTTTAAAGTGGGGGTGCGGCCTATATTCGGGGTCTAGCGCCCGACGCCCGGGACATGCAGTCCCGGGCGCCGGGCAGGCAGCGGGGTTAAGATACAGATCCCCCGCAGCGGTGCAGGGGACCTGCATCCTACTCCCCGATACGCTCAGACAGCCTCCCCTGCCAGCACTTCCCACGGGGGAGGGTGCCGGCACGGGAGGTTATCTAAGCGTTTTACCTCTGCCCACCCCCGACTTACCGGAGCAGACTCCCGGGTGTCTTGCGGGGCCGGCGGGAGACATCTACGCAATACGCGTATGCAACTTCCGGTACCGGTACCGGAAGTTGCATACGCGTATTGCGTAGATGTCCCTCGCCGGCCCCGCAAGACACCCGGGAGTCTGCTCCGGTAAGTCGAGGAGGGGGGGCAGAGGAGGACAGCGGCAGCGTATCGCGGGGAGGGAGGACAGCGGCAGCGTATCGCGGGGAGGGAGGACAGCGGCAGCGTATCGCGGGGAGGGAGGACAGCGGCAGCGTATCGCGGGGAGGGAGGACAGCGGCAGCGTATCTCGGGGAGGGAGGACAGCGGCAGCGTATCGCGGGGAGGGAGGACAGCGGCAGCATATCTCGGGGAGGGAGGACAGCGGCAGCGTATCTCGGGGAGGGAGGACAGCGGCAGCGTATCTCGGGGAGGGAGGACAGCGGCAGCATATCTCGGGGAGGGAGGACAGAGTAGCAGCATGTTTTTTTTGGTGCTTTTTTAAAGAAAAAAAACTTTTTCTTTAAAAAAGCACCAAACTTTTAGGGTGCGGCCTATATACGGGGGCGGCCTATATCCGAGCCAATACGGTATATTGCAGCAATTATGAAGAATCTATTATTAGTATACTGACAATATAACAGTACATGTGTTAGCCGTACATACAGTATGATAATTGCTTGTAAATACAGAGGGTGGAGGGATTATGTGGCATAAATAATACATACGGCACCGCCGAAATATAAACTGCTTAAACCTGTTCTATGATTTTATTTCAAAACCTACTCTTTAAAAGGAAGATATAAACAGGACGAAGTATTTGTAACAATATTACACAAAAAAAGGAAAATGCGGAATAAATGTATGTGCTAGACAAATAATGGCTTAAAATAAAAAAAAATCCTTGTTTTACTTGTTTGAAGAACCGTCACATTTGATATAAAAACAGAATTAAAATCGCAGGATTTATAAATGGATCAAATGTATATTTTACACATACTGTACATATTTAATGTGTATTTAAAAAAATTAACCATGGATAATACCCCCCAGTGTAGCAGATGGTGCCATATTGTTTTCTTATTCACATCATATTGTGCCATATTGTTATTTTTTTTTCACATCTTTTAATGTCTCGAAACTGTTGTTTGTCCAAAAACTAGTATTTTCTTTCCTATAGGTTCTCTAGAAAGTTCCAATGTATCTTCCCCTGCTTGATAGTAGCTGGAGCTTTTGTTGGTGATGGCGATATCCTTCTATAGTCCCTCATACTTACTCATACTTCTATAGTCCCTCATACTTACTCATACTTCTATAGTCCCTCATACTTACTCATACTTCTATAGTCCCTCAAACCCTTCTTCTGAGCTTCTGCCCCCCCCCTCTCTCTTAATACTGCAGGCAGCCATACTAGACATTCTGTAACATTACTGTCCAGGCCCGGGGCAGCTTCTTCTCCTGAAGGCTGTCTATTTCTTCTCAGGATAACTTGGATCAGTCATCTGTAAAGATACTGTTTTGCAGTGTCCAGGGGCAAATATTCTATATACCTATGATTAATAAAGATGAGGGATCTTCCAGAATGTGCCAGTACCTCTTTAATGAAAATATGCTTCAGTGATGTAACATGATGATACATGTGTTACTCTCGTGAGCGCGCCTCTCCCTCCATCCTCTATTTGTGCCTTCATAGAACAATAGGGCCCTAGGCAGCTGCGTATTGGGGTCATACGGTTGCCTCTGAGTATAGGAATACTATGTCAGATGCCATGACCTTAGGGTTCTTTTGCGACAGTGACCTCAATAGTGCAGATAATAATAAATGATAAATAATAAATAATAAATGAAGAATAATACACCCTTTCAATGACATCAGAAGCAGACACTTACTGTAAATGATACTTCATTGGAAATTTTAATGCTTCCAACATTTACAGGGACGGTTCTGGTCATTTCGGTTAGCGACAGAAAACGTCAGCATCCCTCAGAAGTAAGCAGCGTGACAGAATTGATTGTTGTTGTAAATGACTCTGCAGCTTGCGAGGAGCTATTAATGTAAATATTGATTCATTTTAAGGGCGTCTCAGAAAAAAAACAAGAATCCTAAAATGCAAATAATATACTCAATAATACACAGCAGCAGTTCCGAATGCAGAGCCATTTGTAATCCTTTAATGGCTGAATTTCCCTTTTGGTTACTAAAACAAAAGAGCGATCTTTGAAGCACTGATTCTTCACTAAAGTTTAACTGAGGAAATGCAGAGCCTGCAGAGCGCTGTACAGAGCAATGGCAGCTTGTAATAAATATCCTCGCAGAAAACATACTGTACTCAATGTATCCACCGCATGCTGTCAGATATATGGCTTGCATCATTACTCCAAGTCTCATGAGCTTCTGTCTGTGTACCTGTTTGTAAGTACTTAAAACTAAGACATATGATCATTGCCAACTTTTATGGGCCTACGCTCTCTCTTCTCACCCTTTCTCTCTTTTTCTCTTTTTACAGTTATACCATGATATTATTACTAACTAAACTAGACTAAGGTTGTTTCACTGTCCCCGTCCGTCTGCGACACAAGCAGCTTTTTATTGTGAGACTTGCTTAATCACCTGATGGCTGCCACTTGACGTCATGTGTTCAGTGAATGAATGTTGTCAGCGGGACGGTCCTTCATATGTGGATAATTGGAGCAATCACCCCGGGTCCAGCACCGCTATGAGGAAAGTGCTGAAAAAGGAAAGCTTTCAGGCAGTAAGGAAATATTCCGGCAGCCAGCTAGTGGCATTATTATCATTATTATCATTGTGACCTAAAGAATGAGCTGAAATTTTGGCAGGCCAGGACATCTTCCTGGTTCTATTCAGCACTCCTGGTGCATCCTTACCATCATTACAGAAGCTTGTAGAATGGACTTGAGTGTCCACAGGGGTCCAAGTATGCAGAAGTAGCCTTGTAACACAAATAACACCTGAGGATGGGGTGAGAGGTGACAAAAGTCAGCAGGCTTGGGCATCATGAGAGCGAGGACTGGGATTTATCATCTTCCTCAAGGCTGACAATGACAGAGTAGTCTCTTAGCAGACTGAGCCTACAGCAGTTCCAAACAGTCATCTGTTCCTTAACCATGATTAGGTAACTACTGGCAAAACACAAAACATCATTTGCTCAACATATTTGGCTCCAAGCTTCTTCTAAGCTAGAAACAGTTGACACTCTTTGAGGTGCGGTGAGGTGAGGAACATGGTCCTTATGCGGCTCACTTTTACACCTGGGGAAAGCCCAAGAGATTCCCAGTACAACATAAGGGTTAGTAGAAGTATTATTAAACACTCATCTACAGACACCAGACAAGCCAGAAGGCTTGTTTTTTCCTGCAGACATCTCATGGTGCTGCCACAACCACAAGGGATTCTGGGTAGACGCATGCAAATAATGCTAACAATTATCACCTTTATCATGAGATTTCTGAGGGAAAAACAAGCCTTCTGGCTTGTCTGGTGTCTGTAGATGAGTGTTTAATAATACTTCTACTACCCCTTAAATGTAAGTGGAAGGGTTTCCATCACCTTTACCCACCATAACTTTCTTGGCTACCCCAGTATCACAATCTCATGCTGCCAAGTCCCATTAAGGATTAAACAGTTGTTCACTGCGTCTCAGCCGGTTGGCTAAGATCAAGTCTAGAATGGGAAAAGGAAATGCTTGATTCTCTGGCCTTAAGGTCAAGATGTAAAATTGAGCCCCAGCTTGTAGTATGCTGGTGTTGTTCTTCATGGTCTGCACTTCCCACTTGTGGATATGAGTTAGTATGATGAAGGTCTTGTTCAGAATCACTTCCTTTTAGTCTTACCTTATAGGCTTGAAAGAGGATAATTTTTTTGATTTCAGCCAAGTGCTGAACACCTTATTTATTTTCACAAATTGCGCAATGTGCACGTGTGCCAATTAATTGGGCCTCCTCTTCGGAGTCTTATGGCTGGGGAGGGGAAGAATTTGTGTTTGGGATTTTCTTACGAGGATTTGTCAGACGAAGACTGAAAACGTTTCAGGCTTCTGCTGCTCTTAAGGACATAACGCACGCACCTAGAAGCACGGCACCTCGGGCCACAAGTGGTGATCTGGCTATTGCACCTCTTCCCGCGTTTTGTCTAAAGGCTGTCCTGTACAGCAGGCAATTACTTTTAAGGGATCCATGTATAAAGTGGATATAGAAGTAAAAGGTGATAATTGTTAACCTTGTTTGCATGCGTCTACCCAGAATCCCCTGTGATTGTGGCAGCACCATGAGATTTCTGGCTTGTCTGGTGTCTGTAGATGAGTGTGTAATAATACTTCTACCCACCATAACTTATGTAATGATATTCCAATATAACATAAAAGGGTAAAACTAGCACAGCTGGGAATAGACCTGCCAACAACTGAATCCCATAGACATCTACTTGGTTAACGTTTGTTGAATCGCTTCTTGGCCTTTTGGTTAAGATCAAGTGTAGTACCCTATGGGAAGAGGGGGAAACACTTGATCCTCTGGCCTTAGGGCTGGGATAGGAAGGAGCCTAAAGTGTTGATTTGCCCTGGCTAAATGCCAGAGTCACGGAATGCACAGCCTGCAGCGTGAGCACAATCTTTTTTTCTTTGCTAACATGCACGCTTCTCCCCCTGATCCTTATGGGCTCGGGGTTAAGCAAATTTTTTTTGAATCTGGCCAGGCCAGGAATGGCTGGCCCTTATTTATTTATTTATCCACTCACATTTTGCACGAGTGCCTATTATTTTGGACTGATGCACGTTATTGAACCCACGGCGAGGTCACCATTTGGTTTTGGATCACGATTCTGGCACCACGTTTTTTTGGTCACTGTTTTTCGCAGTGAAGCTTGTTTCAGTTGGAGGAGGTGTAGGGAGGCTTATGGCCCTCCCCTCCATCCAAAAAAGGGGTCTTTCCTCCCAGGGATTGACCTGAAGTATAAAGGAGTCTCACCCTTCGGGGTGAGACTTGAAGATCCGGCCCTAGGGAAGGAATTTAGTCTGGGTTTTCCCTTCGGGGAAGCCCAGAATAGTGTTCAGGCTTCCGCTGCCTTCCATAACAAGGATGCGGCACCAAGGAGCACGCACCTCAGGCTCCCCAAAAAAAAAATAAAAAAAAAATCTTCTTGGTTGAAGTAGGAGAGGAATAAAGGAAACACAAGGAGGCTTTTGGAGAAGCAAAATCTTTTTTTGAAACAATGACAGATTTCTTCATATGTTCCAGGTTGTTCAAAATTTACTGTGTATACGTAAGAAAACATAGGTAAATTCTAGACTGTACATCACATCTCGGGAAGCATTAGAGAACACTGATTAAAATAGAGGATTTTAACTTTTATATATCATTATATATATATATACCTATTCCTATGGCTGACCATAGCCCTTGTTCAGGTCCTGACATCACCCTTTGATCCCTGACTTGTGCTTGTCTTCTTGGACCTTCCTACCTTGTTTGGTTGTGACCCTAACCTTTGATCAGTTTATTATTTAGAAAGAAGTCTCTGACTTGGCTTTTTTGCTTTGGATTTTTTTTATTACAACCTATTAACTGCCAACGTTGGGCTTTATGCATTATACAGCTGAACAATTTGGAAATGGATAAAAATAGACGAAAGTGTAGAAGTCATAGAGTTATAGTATCCTCCGTGTAAAGTATTTGAAATGATGGATTTTTTTTAAAGAAAGTCCAATTGTTTCTTTTTAATTGGTAGTTATGTCCTTATGGTAATGTCTTTGTCTTCTTGAAAAGAGGGAAGTAGGGAGTGAAAATTGCATTTCCCTGGAGGTAATTTCAGTCCTAACGTGACTAAGTGATGCTGTCCATGTGTCTGACAAAATCTATTTCAGTAAACTAGCTTCCTGCTTTAATTTTGCACTCTTATTATTGAAGACTTGAAATACATTGTCAGTTTCTCCGTGTTTCCATGTGCCTAAGGAGTTTATTACTTAAACAGCGATGGGCACGTTGGCAGCTCATGTGTCGAGTATAACCCGGAGGTCTATATGACCCGGTCCCACTTTGGCAGTTGCTTCTGTTCATGCTGTCACGTTTAACTGCTAAAATCAAGCGATTTTTTTGTTAATAAATGTTTAACATTCAGTATTTGTTTTATAAAATTCAGGGAAACAGGTCATTGGCAGGGCAAATGGCTACAAAGTATTCTGTGCTCCAACTTCTAGCTTCGTGTTGGGACCCCTACATACTGAGTAACTGAGTAATACTACTTTACTCATATGTGAGCTGGTGACTAGACCGCCTTGCTTTTTTTGTTGCTGCTTTGCCAAGCCTGTTTCTATCTATAACTTCTGCTCACCTTATAATTAGTTGCATTTCCAAGAAGCACCACTATATTAATCCTTATAGCTTGCTGCCTATTAAAATGGGCTATTTAAGTATGCCACAAGTGTTCACTCAGTCTCTTGGCATAAGAATCCCCCTTTGGGATATGTAGCCCAAAATCTAGAAGCAAAGCAAAGAGAGGAACCACTAGAGTTTTCAAGGGAAGATGGTGGCCAATAGGCCAACCAGCCTTCCTGACAAAAACTGATTCTTTTAGGAACCCAGCAAAAAAAAAATCATATAAGCACCAGACATTTACTAACATTATAAAAATAAAATCTATCACTTGCAAGCCATAGGCCAGGCTAGTGAGGAATTAAAATAAAAAGTGCAGTGAAGGGTCTCAAGATGTAATCAGGGTACGCATCGCCACCATGATAGGCACCCATAAGCCAGGCCTGTAAAACTCCTCTTTGACTTCAGTGCACCCTCAGCCTTAAGGCCAATGGACCAACTATTCCACCTATTCCAGGAACAAGTTGATGTCAGTCAAAAGTCTGAAAAGCAATAAGCTTATCTGCGCTTTATAGTTACATACAGGATTTAAGTTAAAAGCTTGCGGTGTTGTGCTTTAACTATGTCGGTGAAGTTGGTCAAAGTGCCAGTGCCATTGTAAGGCCATTGAGGAATATTAGGTTGCCAATCATCTTCTTCTGGAGCCCACCCTTCCTCAAGAGATATGGAGACCATTTTAAACAAGGTAGGTTGGTGTCTTCTTGGTCCCTTACTAAAGGGAGACCTGGCTTCATTATGGCATTTTCTGTGCATAGAAATTATGAGAATAAATCTCAATCAAGAAAAAAAGTGACGCACATTCACTGAAACAAAAAGGTACAGCATGCAGGAGCAAAGCAAAAGGCCCCAGGCCATGGCTGACATTACAAAAATTAAGCAAACCAACCAACCATAGGATGATTTGGAAAAAAAATATATAAAAAAGGTTCAGAAAATCAAACTTTCCTTCTTCTTCACATAATCTTAACTTAAAGGCCAAAGCTGAGAACCTCAAAACAAGCCTTGTCAGCAAGATTCAATTAGCATGTAGGAAGGCACTGTGAAGAAAGAGGTCTACATCTGGGCTCCCGTTTACTCTTAGGGATGACTACAAAAAATTCCCAAAGGGGAAAACTTTTTCTAATAGATATGAGAGAAGCTCACCCAAGACAGTTCTTAAATAGCCTGCTGTATAAGACTAATCCTACTCACAGGGGTGGTCTAGAACCAAAATGCTCATTCCAACTAGACTTATACTAATTATACCCCATTGATAAGGCCCATGAGGATTGAAAATGATTTCTGTACTTGTTGGGTCTCACATATATTTTAAATTTTCCTTGTATTTTGGTTCTAGACTGCGCTTGTAGGCAGAATTAGTCTGATATTCTGAGAGGGCTTTTTTAAAACTAAATGTAGGACTCTCCAGAGCAGGGAGTGCAAGTCGGTGCATTCTCAGATGAGATAAAAACACCATACTGTCTATTAAAACTACATTTCCCAGAATCCCTTGCACGCATTATTCACCGCTGTAATCAGGATTGCTGGGCCAAGTAGCTGTATGCGAGTGAATTACCAGGATTTTGCTCTGCGATGCTCCCGCTATAAAAAAGAGATCTGTATATTTTAGCACTGCTCTACTCCGCCAGTTCACACGCCAGTTATTTGCCAGTCTCTGGTGTCTGATCAGGAATTTCACTGAAGGACGCGTAGAACAGCAAAAAGTTTACATTAAAGCAGGAAATAATTGCACTCGACATTGTTAGCGAATAAACCTTTTAAACTATGCCATTTGCACACATTAGGTTTTTGAAACCGCCAGTACATTGGAATTGATGTTTTGGTTAATGTTACATATTCTACTTCTGTGCCTGAAAAACGCACTTAAGAAGCAATCCGCAGCCATCGTGTTTGTCGTTTGATTGAATTGATGGCTGTGGTTGTAGTCTGTGTCTAGGAGCGCACACATTATGATAACCCATAGATGGACGGCATCATTCCTTGTGTTGCTGGAGCCCTGTAACATGTTTATGTTCTCCCTACACAGTCAACTCATAAGTCCCCAAATCTGACACCTATGAACTTTACATGTTACAGATGGGTCTGCCCAATGCTGCCCAGCGGTATATCCAATTTATACACTGCATTCAATGCGTGTGAAGCGTATGAGTTTTACATACTGCCGGGGGGCATTTGTCAGCTATACATTACAAAACTATACATTTCACATCTCTGGCACTAAGAGGCTGAAACTCATCCATAGTAAGATGCAGGTTTAATGAACACGCTGCACTACACGCTTCTCCATTTTCAAGGTCGTGTTTTTGACCCATGATGTTGAATCGACTTCAGACTTTTGCGTTTTTTATAAATATCATTTATTAAGCACCAATAAATTACGCAGCGCTGTACAATTTAAATGGGGCAGTTAACACACGTGCATAACTCATATACATTAATACATACGGACCCTGCCCATGAGCTGCCATGTAGCCTTATGGCACTTTATACAATGTTCTTGGCAGCAATGGTGGGCTTAAGAGGGCCCTGCTTGTGAGCTTACAATCTAAAGGAATTTTATGGGTAATTGAAACAAAAGAAGGGGTGAAAAGAGAGAATAGCAGCTGTCATGTAGTAGTTTTTAGGGATAACATGCAAAAGAGAATGTACAAATAAAATGAGGGGTTTGGGGTTGAGTGCTTGGTTTCAGATGGTGGTTTGCAGAGGACTTGTGGCGTTATATCTTTGATACGGATCAGCAGGACTGGTCGCGTCCGCAGCAAAATAATAATGGAATTCTATAACACTGAACAGCATCACGCAATTAGTACATACCCAGCAGGAGTTTATTACACTACTGTGTCAAATTGTATGTTTGTATGTTTCACCGCACGTGCTTGCATGGATCACCATATCCATTCCAAATTCAAATAACGCAAGCAGAGAGGATGTTTTTAAGATGAGAAGAACATCAGCTTCTCGCAGAGACACAACTACATTTTATTGCTATCCACGGACGTATTTAATGCAGGCAGGAACCCTGAAACGGCACGCTGTGTTTGGAGGCAATGAGTGTGTGCATTTGGCAGAGCATATGAATAAAGTATCCTTTTTTTTTTTAGCTGAATGCAAATCTGGAGAAGAGGGAATCTTATTTACATTCAAGATGGGAACCCTGCACTCAATGTATCTGCCGGAACCTTCAATCAGACACACTCCTTAATGCAAACATGTGAAGTCTGTCACACGTTGACTCCTGCTTCTCATTACGACGGATGGAATGGCCTACACGGTCCGCGGTGTTCTCTTATTTATAGGAATGTTTGGTTTTTAGGAACTGACCGAGAATAGGGCCAGGCATAATGGCTCAATGCATATAGAAACCCAGGATATTCACTTTTTCTTCCTCCGGTAAAGTGTGTCTACTAACAACAGAGGAACCATTTATAGTATCGTAATGCTGTTTCTAATTTAACACCGACTTCACAATAAATGAATGTTTCCCCTCAAATGCCCAACCTAAAGACAGTAAAAGGCGATACCTTAACATCGAAATTTTCAATAGCATTATTTTAATCAAATAGGATACAGCGAGAGAGCAGCGTTCTCCCATGCATGATAGAATAAAATCCATTTTACACACAAAGAAGGTGGTTATAACTGTATTCCTCTTTATTTTATTACACTCCAATTGCCGGTTTTGAGGATTTATACCAATGCGCTATGGTGGAAATTAGCTATCTGAAGGAAGCTAAGAATATATATGATCTGTGTTCTTCAGACACCCCAAAACTTGACCCATTGGTTTTTAATTAGTTGATCCCTGAAGACCCAATCTGGTCAGTTGTTTTTACTTATAACCAAGTAGAGAATGGCCTATTCCAATTTAGGTGGACAAGTGATCAAAGGCAGGTCTCAGTCCTTGCTCTATATAAGATGACTAACAGCAGATATTGTAGAATCTCATATGTTGCCAAGAGAAATTGATTTTCTCCGTAACAGAAGGTAGTTTCCAAAGAATTACATTTTTTAAATGGCATCTTATTTTTCCTTTAATCTATCATAGCGAGACATAATATGACTCAAGTATCAGAAATCATATCATAAAAACTTAGAAGGAAAAAAATAAGTAGACCATACAATATAGTAAAAATATACTATAGATCACTACAGTAGAGCTCCTAAAACCAAATGTTCCTACTTCAGTAGTTGGAACTGGGGCAACAAATTAAAGAAGATCAATAGGCTGTTGTGGAAAGCTACATATTTTTTTATTTTTTTTTACCCAAATGCTTAATCTGCAAATTCTTCACATGAATTGATATGAGAGCCGTTAATATAACACTAGACAAAAGATAATAATGGTTTCCTCCAGTGTAAAAATATACTATATAGCATTACATGTAAATCCATAGAAATTGATCATATTTAACAATTTACTTGCATGAAAACCCATATGTGCCTTGTGTGCCTCTGGCAGCCAAGTAATTATCCAAGAAATTTATTTTTTAAAAACCAAATATTAGCGCTCTTACTTAAGCTACTTATTAATTTATTTTATACGATAAATATGTTTAATTAATGAGGATTATTGATGAAGCGCTCACATTCACATTAAAATCTAGCGCAGGGCTAGAAAATAATTACAACCATCCTCACCAATATGTTGAGAGAAGAATATTTTCGGTGTGAATGTGTATAGAAAGAAAAAGTGACACCTTTAGACATGGACAAGATATCATCAGCAGATACCTATTTTTAATGATTTAGAACTGCTATTTTCTTTTTATCCAGGTTATCAATTGTTTACCCTAACTCCAGATATTCTAAGCTATAGAGGATAGAGGCATATGATGGTCAGGACATTAAGATACTTAGGATATGGGATTATATATTTATACTACAGTAAGAAGAATAGATCAAGCATTGAGCAATACCCTAATAAGAACCCTTGCACTTATTTATTTGATTTTTTTTGCCACAAACATTGTCATCAGTCGTCTACACCTGGGACACAGAACTGGAGGAGCTCTATAAAGTTTGGCTGAACACCCCTGGATACTCACCATCGTCAAAATATTAGAGGATCAAGTCGTTCACTTTTATCTTGTAGTGTGAAATGTTGAGCAAATTGCTAGAAGAAGAATGGATGTTTGAAGCGGTAAAAGAGCTGGAGTGAACATATATCTCAGTTAAATAGGCAACATTAACAGGGGCTTTATTAACTAGGTAAAATGGTTTGGTTTTGAGTGTTAATTAGTTCCCTTAATATGTCACACTGATTAGAATTGCAGTTACATTAGAGGTCAAAGCAGGACATTGAGTTTTGCAGCTGTTAAGTCCAACAAAATGGATTTTTTCTATACAAAGTGCCTTGATGTTTATCATACATGAGGCTGTTTATAGTATTTGACTAGAATGTTACAAATGAAGAGTGCCTTCACGTTGGATCTTAAGGTCTGGTGTTTCTGGTGGATCATTGAAGTCCAGGCCGGCACAAACCTAGTGGGGGACTGTGATCACTTGCATGCACAGACAAGCAGTGGTGGCGGTCCTTATCAAGCTTAACCATGCCTTCCTGGACTTCAATGATCCAACAGAAACACCAAACCTTAAGATCCAAGGTGAAGGCAGTCTCCATTTGTAAGTAACAGTCTAGTCCTCACTAACTTCCCCATGTTTAGACATCCTAAGACATTTTTACTTCTGCAAGCAGGAGGAGATTAAGATCTATCTTCATGACACAAATCTATCGTTAAGCGCCCTGTGCAGGTTCCTGGCTGTATTTTTTTTTTTTTACTCTCTGACCCTCATGAACAAAAGACCTTGGTCGCCTGCTTAAGCACTGTGGTGATCCTTTGCCCGGTCACCTCTGCATCCCCTACAATTTATCTCAATGCACCGATGCTTTCCTGTTGGGTTTGCATTACTGCCGGCTTGTTTTCTTGTCTCCCTCTGCAATATGTGTCTCTAAGCATGTCTATTTAGAGCATCATAGTAGGGTCATTCTTATCAGAGCAAAACCTTCAGTAAGCAGAGTCCCTCAGAGCACAAACCTTAGTGCACAAAGACCTCTAAGGGGGTTTCCTTTTAACCACATGCCTCCAATACTCCAACAGTATAATTAGTGGGATCTTCATACAATAGGACAAGGGAGAACCCTCATTGGCAGAGGAAGATGTGTGAATCCTACAGCACCAAGTGACCCACAAATGAAGAAATCCTTGCAAACTGCACTGCTGGGTTTGATGAGTCTATAATTATTTCTTATTTTAAAATATTTTATGCATTATTAGCAACTATCACTACCAGATAAATATATATATATAATTGTATATTGAAAGGTATTTAGAGCGGACTAATAAAACTGTCCAATGGGAGCAATAAAGTGATCATTTGGTTATCACCTGCATGCAGAAACTTGGAAATAGACAAAAAAGAGCTGCACAGCACTATATATATATATATATATATATATATATATATATATATATATATATATATATATATATATATATATATATGTCACACTGTACTAATAAATAAACCTGCAGCTAAAATATGTTTTAATATATCCATCTGGAAGTGTAAGTGATTTCCTGGCACATCAATGAAAAATATGGAATTTTACTATATATATATATATATATATATATATATATACTGTATATAATGAGTTATTTATAGGACAGAGTCTGGATAAACATTTTTAAAATGGGGAGGGGGTGCCTTGTATTGATGCTGTAGTATATGTTTGCTGCATGTGAGTTAACATGTAGTACTCCCTTCTTCAGTAACAATGGGCATATCTGAACAAGTAAGTGAGTGTTTGGAAGCTGCTAGGGGCTCAGCTCCTGAAAGCTCAGAACACACTGGATGTTAGATGCAGAAGCTTTGAGTCACTGTAGAGGAGTCCTCAGACCCCAGCTCCTGGGTGTGTGTGTTTCTATATATATGTGTGTGTGTTTCTATATATACATATATATGTGTGTGTGTGTGTGTGTGTGTGAGAGTGGGTGAGGCAGAGAGTGGTCTCTTTAGCTAAACACAACACACACACAGACAGCTCAGGCATTTCACCTCATCCCTGGAAATCAATCACATCAGCTCTGAGCAAGGAGGATAGAGGCAGGCAAAGGCACCCTGGCTTGTAGGGGTTATTAAAGGGGATTGAATGCATTCAGCGTGTGCAGGAAAACAGACCAGAGACCAGGACAGGACCTTGTTCGGACCAGCTGGGACTCAGTCGCCAAAGGTAAGTTTCCTGCATCTATTTGCCATCCTTTGTTCGGGATGGAGCAGAAGCATCATTTCCATAGCAGGATCACATGCCTCCAGATTAAAGGTCCTGTGTTTCTCTAACCCAGATCCTGATTATTTTCTCCAGAGGGGATAGAAGAGAAAGTGATCTGCAGCAGATACATTTAAAGCAGTGCGCCTGAACTAAATCCCCCTTTAATAATGACGGGGGCTCTGCGGATGACCCAGCTCATTGAGAACATGGGGGTGATTAGTAACAAAGGGCATACGCAGGTTAGTAGGATTTAACCCCTTCGCCCCCGATTGGAGCTGGCGATGCGATAGATCAGAGACTTCAGCACTGCTCGGTGTGGACAGCTCCCGGCAGGGGACTGTGCTTTGTGTTCAGCCAGCGCTGGAGGGGCTGCTGTGTCTTTCATGAGGTCCTGTGCCAAGAGCTGGCCCCCGAACCATCCTCAGCTACACAAGTTTTCTCAATAAGACCATTCTATGCTGGAGCAGCTGAACTGTTTATGGGGAAACAGGTGTCTGCCTTTTTTTCTGCAGATCTATAAAACTAGAAGTATTGATTTTTTTCCCAAATTTAAATGTCTGGTTGAGAATTAAAAGTTTGTAGAGATGATGGCTAAACTCATGGAAATATAGATAGTTTGTATCCCCATATTTGATATCATTCCAGATATTAAATAAAGGGGTCTTCAGATCATCTAACCCATATGGCTTGATTTCTCTTTTGGTCTAAAGATTTATACCTTAATTCAATATTATCTGTCAAACTCTCCATCCATCCATCCTTGTTCATGTCTTGTGTACTTAAAAGACATTTGTAATTTAAATGATCACATTTTATGTGTAAAAACACACTTTCTTAAAGTAATTTTGCTATCCGGTACTAATTTTTGCTGATATCCTAGAATAATAGAAGATAAGTATTTCATATTAATGCATGATACATTTCAGATCACTATATTATAGTTGAAATTCATAAAACACTGCTGTTTTGTTTTGCGATATTGGAAAGAAATTGCAAATAGCATTATGCTTTTGAGTGCAGTGTTTGATATTTCATTAAAAAGAACATTACGGCTTGATGACATGATGAAAAGTCTGTCAGTCGGAGTAACAGTTTATGTTTTAGTATTGTACAAGTAGGGGGTTGGTATTGACATGCAATATATTTGTTTTGGGAGACATTTCTGTTTGTGCATTAACAGCTGTCCCCTACTATGACCAGAATATTATATCACTCTCGGATATATGTAATTATGTTGTCTTTAGGCCACCTATAAATTATTGCATGTGTGTAAAATGCAGATAAATATATCATTCACTTTAGGAAGATTTACTAAACCAAGCAAATCCAGAGTGATTTTATTCTGTATATATATATATATATATATATATATATATATATATATATATATATATATATATATAGAGAGAGAGAGAGAGAGAGAGAGAGAGAGAGAGAGATATTTATATATATATATATATATATATATATATATACATATATATATATATATATATATATATATACATATACTCGGTTATGCTCACAAACCTAATTTATATCCCGGTGAGGATTTCCCATGAAATAACACTGACATTTTCATTGTCGTGAAGTATCTCCAATGGTTTATTGGTTAGTAAATCTTCTCTTTGGAGTATCAAAAGTATGGAACTCAATTTTATTAGTTCTAAAATGCCAACTCAACCTAATTGCACTGCCTACTTTAACTTTGTTGCTTGGATGAAAATCAAGAATATCTAAATCACAGAATGACAAGGTTGAGTAATGGCTTCATAGTATAGGCTATGACCAAAACGGTGTGTCATGGGCAGAAAGGCTGGGGTCATTTGTTGAACTGAGCTGTTTAGGTAAATTATGGAATATAGCACATTTGTGGTATTTGGGGAGTCTTAGATCAGATTACCAAAGATTTTATGGGAGAAACCTAAAACAATCTTCCTATTCCACAAAACAATTTTTGTGCTTCCCTATTTCATAAGGGTTTAGCCTACATCTGATTACAGATGGAGGATGTGATGGGTTGCCCCGATCTGACCAACACATAATCGGTATGAAGGACCACCAGGAGATATATTGTAAGGTTTCTCTGATATAACATTACTTACAATGTATACAAATTAAATATATATTTCTCAGATATTATGCATAAGCTCATATGAGCCTGAGTACAGCCAATTACTTTTTCATCACAATCCAATTGGCAGTCAGTGGTTTATGATAAAATCCAAGCCATCTCATGCATCTCACCATAAGTGTGGATTCCCTTTCCAGACAGATGGCGTAACCTATCTAATGATGAATGGAATTATCTCACCAGCCAAAGAAGAAGAATGTATTTGTTTGCTCCCTCACGGTCTAGATGTTACGCATTATGTTGGTGAAATGAAAATGTCTCTTAGCTAACATGATTTGGAAAATACATACGTATGTACCGTTCTTTACCATGCTTGGTTTACTTCTTCAGGTATCAACATTCTGCATTCCCTGAGATTTTCAATATAAACTTCCGGCTCCATTTTTTGTGTTGTTGGGAATTTAATGGAGGTATGTGAGGATAGCAGAATTTACCCCAATTCTGAACTTCAGCAGGATTATGCCAACCTACGCACCCTGATCCTTCTAGAACAACCTGGCAAAAGCTGCTGTAAGGGTATATGGGTGTCTTTGCCTACAACCCAGTTAGATATTCATAGAAACATAGAACTTGATGGTAGATAAGAACCCTTTGGGCCGTCTAGTCTGCCTTTTTCTCCTGATGTAAGACTCAAAGCTTAATAAGACCTTGATCTTGTCTTAGATTCAGTATGGCTTTATGCCTATCCAACGCATGTTTAAATTCTCCAAGGCACATCAGCGTACATCGGACCTCTGTCTGCATTGAGTATCAGTAAAAGAATAAGAAACTTAGCATTTAAGATGCCTAATAATGAGTTACTTAGTTCCTTTTGTTGTAAAAAATGCAACCCTGGAATTCTACACATATTTCCATGAGAGTTTTTGTTTGTCACATATTACTTTATTGTAGGTGGTGGGTTATATATGCCATTAAAATTACGTGAAAATACTCAACACATGGACATCAACATCAATGCCTTTTTTAGTAACTGGTTCCGCAAAAGAGCATGCACTTTTTTTCATAATACCCCCCCCACACACCACTAATTGTTGGATTAGCAGCCAATTTTCTCAGCACAATTATTCCATAACCAAGGTAGCTCAATTTACAAAAGGTCAAAAACGTGACGCCTTGGGAGCAAAGAGAGGACAATAGTTTATCCAATATGTAATCTGTATAAATCAGTACACTGGTCTTTGTGCTCCCCAGAAGAAGGATATCTTATTGAATGGATGGCAGGATTTTTGAACAGCATGGAAACAAATTATATGTAATTTGCAAAATAATTGTTATTTATATGTTTAAATGTGTTCTTTATAACCGGCTCTTAAGAAACACAGGTTTTCTTTGTTTCATGAATTCACATTTAGTATGGTTGAAATGTGAGTGCAAGCAACATGTTTTTCATGTTTTTTTTAGTCTTTTAGGATGGTACCATAGCTACCGGACGATCCAATAGTAACATGGATATCTAGACATTAGACTTATGCATTTCAATTTGTACGAATTGTGAATTTACCGAATTTACTCTCACATTCTTGTTCACTCTCTCTCACATATTCTCTAAATGTTTCCCCACCTTCTCTGCTTCCGCAACTTCTTCTTTCTCTACTTCTTCTTCATCTTCTGTCTTCTATCTTCTTCCTTCTCATCTCTCTTTATCTTCTATCTTTGTCTGCATCCCCGGTGGGAACTACCACCAAAATGGTTTCACTTGTGGTGACGTCCACTACCCATCCAATCGGGGGAGAGGACGTCACCTAAAACATTTTGTCCTCACTTCAACTCGGAGCAATAAGACAGCACCTGCTGTGACATCCTCACCGGGATTCCTCCAATCGGGGGAGAGGATGTCATTGCAAGTGCCATAATTTTGCGCTCACCTTGGAGACAAAAGTCCATGGGACATCACTCGGTTAAAATTTTAGCAGTTAGACTAGGATAGAAATGTAGTCATTTTTGTAGGGAGCCTTTTCTTTAAAAATCTGTCTTTTCTCAAATCTCACAGACCCTTAAGGAACTAGATCTGGGGAAAACCATATTTCATATGATACAATTGTGCTAAAATCTTTATTTTTGATCTCTTTTATTCTCAGAATGAAATGGCCTATTTCTGCTATTTCTGCTTAATGTGTAGATGTAGAACATGTGTCGGCAGTTATGAAATATGTTTTTATGTAAATGCTCTACCCTTATTGGGTTAATGTCTGTGCTGTCTGTGTTTGTGTTGTCCGTGTCTTGCATCCCATTTTTCTTCCATTGTAGTTTTGCTTGCTAAATCTATGGAAATGTATCCTTAAATGTTCTGTTCATGAACATGGCAATGCAAGCAACCATTGGATAAGACACTGAGGATGACTGATTCATAATTATTATAATTTTAGAGAGTCAATTATCCAGGCTACAAACCTTCCACCAGCTAGAAATTCCCTTGTACCTTGTTTTCCATTTTGTTGAAATTATTATTAGTATTATTATTGTTGTAATTGCCCACTCAAATATTTCCTGACTTCTCAAAAATAAGTTTTCTCATAAATCAAATACTTTAACGTGTGATTTTAAGTCTTCATTTTCAAAAATTAGCGTAGGAAATGGTAGTACCATTGGGATGAAAGCATAGGTTAACACGTGTTATGTGCTACATTACTCGGCTAAAGTGCTATTATTATTTTACTCTAGAATATGTTGAACCAAGTGGTTTAAAAATGACATTTTCTGCTCTTTCTGCTCTGCAGTAGTCTTCAAGTATAAATAGTTTCTGTTGCAGTTACGTTATGTGCATCATGATATTTACATCACATGACATAATGAGTATGTCATAAGACATGTGACCTTTCGGGAAGTAAATGGAGTTGTTTTTTGAAATGTAAATGGAGTTGTTTGAAACATTTAGTTGAGACAAATTAGCCGAACAGACACTTAATCACCTTGTCTTGTAAGTATTTTTGTTGCAGAGGTATTTTATATAATTATATGCTACCGATGTGTCTCGTCCTTATCCGCTCTTCTTCTCAGTCCCATTACTCCTGTGAGCCTTTTCTGATGGATAAATGTGAATGTAAAAGAAAGTTAAAAGCTCAAAATATACCTTTCTGTGTCAATATAATGGCTAAACTTTATCTATTGAGTTTTCTCTTAAAAAAATTCTATCTTGTCACATTGGTTTTTTTTTCCCCGTAGCACCTCCGTATATCAAATTAATTTTAAAATCAAAACTAATAAAGTCTGCCATTTCTTATTATTATTGTAAACATCAACTGTAGAACCTATGATTATTATTATTTTTAGAGATGCGATGTTGGCTTTGTTTGTATTCCATCTTTCTTATTTCAGTTGTTTCCTATCTCTACCCTTGAAATTTCCATTTTTTGGGTTTCCGAGGCTTTTGGATTGCCTACTTTTATTTCTGTTGCTAATAAATGTAGCAGCTGATAAGTAGCTAGGAATAGTAACTGCCGCACCTGCAACCAAGCCGCAGAAATAAGTTTCAGCTACAGATGTGAAATGCAATACTTTTTAGTTCCGTGCCAATAAAATTCGGAAGAACCTAGATATTATATGTGAGCTTTTGAAATTGCTTTCTCCAGATCCCAATCACCAAACAGTAGAATCCGGTCTTATTCACGTGTGCAAAATGTTCTCCTTTGTTGTTGAAGAAAGAGGTCATAATCGAAAACTAGATGGTCAGAAGCTCAGGTGTAGAAACACAGAACTTGATGGAAGATTAGAGCAATTTCAGGAATTTTTACTTTACTGAGATGGCAATAAATTAGTCAAACAGCTCCGCGCCCCCCCAAAAAAATCCAAAAGATCATCACTAATTGTTCAAACCAACACACATTAGCAAGCTTTTTTTTTTAAAGAATATTTACTTATCTGGACTCCTGACAGCAATGTATACATTTTAATTGGCAGAAATAAAATGGAAAAAAAACAGTGATGTCTGCAAAGATTTTTAAAATTGATACATTTGTAGCAAGCCGTTCAATTTGATAACCTTAATGTAGTAAATTTTTTCTGGAAATTGATATTTTTCTGGCAGAATGCCCAGCAATGTATCATATCTCTGTTCAGTAAACATTTCAAGAGACAGAATAAATGTACTGATATAAACACAGCAAAATATGAATTTGAACCTCTTCAAGGCTGGTGCATATTTAATGAATTTAATTAAATTAAAAAATGTTCAAGGTATACTGTTCTTACACTTCTGAGAGCATGCGCTGTATGTTTGTGTTAGTATTCTACATTACGCTAACTTAATTTAGAATGGTGCGGAGATTTCTCTACATACTTTTCATTGTACATGTAAAACGCTACGGTAATACTCTGCATATAACCATGACTTTCTTTACTAAATGAACTGCATTTTATAGTAAATTTCTAAGACCATGTAGGTCTCTTTTACAGGCATATTATATATATGACGCTGATATGCTGATACATTTATACAATAAAATGCAGTCACGAGGAGATACACAGATTGTGAATTGATATTACATTAGCACCAGGATCTCTGGGGGAAACACAAATCCATTATTACATTAGAGTGTCACTCTGAAATGTACGGCTGTGTGGATATTGTGAAATAAATTCTTTTGAGGTTTATTCAGTAAAAGAAGAGTTGACAAAAGAGTTATGGCTTTAACTCTTTCACTTCATTAATCATTATGAAGGGCCAACATTAGCAAGGACTGAGCTGGCCCTCTATCATGCATAGTTTAATGGTTGCTTTAACTATGCATTATATATATATATATTAGGGTCTGGATAGGTTCTGCATGTGGTAGTGGTACTGTGTCTGTGGTGTATACGTGTGCACCGGTTCACACTTGTTTTGAAGACACGGACATTCGCTGTTGGTCTGTTTACTGAGCTCCTTACTACTAGTTGATATAGATTTGAGGGTTGCTTATCAGAGAGCAGAGTAGGAGTATGCATATTTACTTTATCCTCTCACCTGTAAGTAGTGTTCATCTTTGTCTCCCATGGCTTTGCTGTATGTGATATTTGTTGTGTGTTGTTGCTGTTACGGTAACTGGGCTTGCATGTTAGTTTGTAGTATGGGCTCTTTTTATTACTGTATAGTGTTGTGCCATCCGTCTTCCTGTATTTGTGCTCATATACTGTAAGTCCTGTTCAAATTTAAATAGCTCGCGTGTTAGCATATGCTTATTATTATTTCATATATATATATATTTGTATTATGCAATGCTACTTATTGTTGAGACGTATGTTGGAATCAGAGTGATGGTCCTTTGGTCTTGCACTGGTATGACACATGTTTTTGTTTTGTCTGTATTTATATATAACTAAATGAAAAGGTGGAGGTATCCTTGTAAGGTACATTGTGTTTTATGGGTTGCTTTTAAAGCCCCATTCTGGAGCAAACTGGTCTTCTAGCAAAGAATGTTCCTGCCTGTTTCAGGATTCCTTGGTAGCTCAAAAATCAATTTTGGAAACCTAAATTTCTGTTTAGAAGCATCAGGGAAGTAACCTGTCCCTATCACGTTAAGACCAACAGCTGGTAAAGTATGTGTGGCCACCGACTGGACATGCGTCAGTGTCACGCATGGAAGACCGTTGGAGGCCTTCATGCAGCAGGCACCTAGCCGACTGCCATCTTCTGCAGGGTCACGTCGGGCTGCTGGAACATCTGTAATGTGCACTAGGGGGCACTTCTGTGACGTGCAACAACAGACAGGACAGGCCCGGCACCGGAGTTAAGAACCCAGAACTGCTGTGCAGATGCACCCTAGCGTGGTCCTTTTATGACGCTGTTTATGACTCTTGGCTTGTTTGACTGCTCTCTCCCTAGCGATTTCGTACTTTGCTGATCTACTCTGTGTACCATACCTGGCTCTCCTTACTACCCGCTCTGTGTTCCAATCTTGGCTACGTCTGAATCTGGCATTGAGCGGCTACCTGTCCTGTGTACCTGCCCTGGCATCCTGGGGCTACCTGTACCATGAATCTACCTGTGGCACCTCCTATATACATGTATCTGTCCCTTCGGCAAGTGCTTTACCATCAGTTGCTATAGTATTTGCCTCTACCTGAGCCTCACCACTTCTGGGATCATCAAAGTCCCTGGTCTCCTATCTTAGGGCTCAACCCTTTCGGCTGGTGCATGAGGGTGAATAACTCCTGTGGCGTGTGCTCCTGGGGCTGGTGCTGTGGAATATACTTTGCAAAGGTAACAAATTCCTTTCTTTACAAACTGCCTCTTTGAATCATTCCTGGAGAACAAAATGCAACAAAAAAATAACACACTTGAAAAATGTAAAAAAAATGAAAAAGAAAAAAACAGATGGCGAAAAAGGGTTATGAAATTCTCATCTTTATCAGTGCGCTGAGCAGTTCTGTACGCCAGTTCCTGATCCAATTTCTGCGGTCTTATCTTTACAAGGAATTTATCCCAGAGTCGCGGCATGAGGAAGTAAACACGATGCTTGTTTCAATTTAGATATAATTTAACATTAAATATATGTAGTGCCTTGGTCAGATTAAATAAAACAAGCTTTTACAGTCCTGTTTTTCTTTCCTCTCAGGCTTATTTAACATTGATGTTCTAACATTTCCACGGCGGGGGGAAAAGACAGCAAAGTTAATTTGGAAAGGAAACGTGTTAGCAAAATGTCATTTCATATTCATGTTGCCAATAGCTTATGCTGGTGTTATCTATATGCAATGCAAATGAGTTTCTGCCCATTTTGCATGTTATTCTTTCATGAGGTCAGGGAACTGCAGTTGGAAGCGAAAAACTGAAAATTGAAAAAAAAAAAATTGCTCTTTTTAACGTCATGTCTAAACTGGAACATTGTTGGCTGAGAAAATTGAGGTCATTTGGATGTGTGGAAGTGGGGGAGGAAGGCAATTTAGCTTTGGTTTTCTATTTTGAATGCAGATGTTGACTGAATTAAATACATTGCTTAAAAACGGCTCCTTATAAATGAAAATATTGATTAATCAGATGATTCGGGTAAATCTAATTAATGTATAAAAATGTATATAAAAATGACCTATGCTCTCTGTGGGTGGCATCCCAAATCTCACATAGCACCTATAGTAGACTTGTATATTCGGATTTGTACGAATAGCAGATTTACCGAATTTTGATGAATTTGGCGATTTGTATGATGGCCTGAAAACAAGGCCAAATCCCCACGAATTGGACAAAAACAAAGCAAACAGCTCCAAATATTTGTCCGAAATTTGTGGGCCCACGTTCACTCACACTCTCGCTCACTCTCTCACACTTGCATTCTTGTTCAGTCTCTCTCTCTCACACACACTCTGTAAATGTTTCCCTATTCTCTCTGCCAACCACTTCTGCTTCTATCGATCACTTCCACTTTCTCATCTTCTTCAACATCTTCCTCTTCTTCATCTTCTATCGTCTCCCTTCTCTCTTTAGTCTTCAATCCGCTATCTTCTATCTTCATCCGCATGTCTGCAGATTTCCCTGGCAGGAACTTATGCCAAAATGGCGCCACTTGCAGTGACGTCCTCTCCCCAATCCTCCAATCAAAACAGAAGAACCTGACATACATTTATCTAACATAATACGATGTGTCCTTAACTACCCAGGAAAGGAATGTTGCCCAGAAAGAATTGTTACCAGTGAGCTCATTATTTTGTGACCAATTACGTGTGAATATAAAATATAGATTAGTAGGCGTGGGTGGCAGTTTGCTAATTTAATGCTCTAGCCTGACAAGTTCTCCATACAAATAGCAGATTAGTTTATTATCGTTAATTAAATGAAAATAGATGAAACTTTGACTCTAAATTAGCCTCTACTGTATAAGAACCAGATTACAGACAAAACCAAAAAGTTATTACAATCAGTGCTCACAATTTCATTTCTTCCCTAATAAAATGTATTTAATAATAAGATTGCAGGGAAGATGTATCCATTAGTTACTCATTCTTAATCACGCAGAGAAGATCTTGATTCACACTGCTGTAACATAGATAATGTCTCATAGTCTACAGAATAATTAATCACCCAATAGTATCCAGTTTTTAGATTATCACTAATTAAAAAATAATTTAAATACGTCTCTCTTAAAACTAGATGATGCTTTTTTTGTATGAATTTGCACATTTTACAAAAGACGGTCTTTATTGTACACCCAACTCAAATTATCTTTTGTGCTTACATCATACATCCATTTTAGCCTTGATCTCAAGTTACATCATACACAGTCATATGGTTCTTACAGATATTTTCCTGTAAAAAAAACATTTAACAAGATCGGCAAGCTGTATAAAGTATATATATATATATAAAAAAACTATACCGTACGTCAAAACATTACCCTATTTTTTCAGTGTAGAATTCTGAATTGACTTCAAAGATATAGTGTATATTAATAAGTAATTGGAAACATTCAGAGCTCCCTGTAATTTATATACTGGTGGTATGATTTCAGCATTGCCTGCTTACAAATATTCTAAATATAATAAATGTATCATATAAACATATATTTACAGTTAATAAAAAGACTTTGTATGAATAATTATTTTTAAAACTATACAATATCCCATTTATGACAGCGTGTAGTTTTATGTTGTTTCTTATTGCCAGATCAACGCTTAGATGTGTGTTCATGTGTTTAATATTTCATCATTGGTCAAATGTAGCTCATACATCATTCAAGCTGCAATTTAAGTCAACAAACATTTGAATTCCACAATCGGAGTAAGTTTCGACCATATAGTGCTGTCCCACCACCTGGTAAATTATTGATACAAACTCTGATCGACCGGCGGTTTAATTTCTTCAAGGTTACATGTATGCCTTGAAGAAAGTATTCCTACCATTCCAGCTCAATTTCCTTAATATGGAGTAACTTCGCTTTCCATAACCTCTGATTCATTTATTTCTCTGAAAGCAGTGATTGAATAACATTTAGATACTGTTTTCAATGAACAAAGGACGCTCGGTAAAAACAGATTACTTTTATTAGATTTGCTATGTGTTATAGCTGACAGTGCATCATGGAGGTTGAAGGGCAGATGGGAAAAGTCTGTGTCTATCAGTCATAGCCTATGGAAAAAAATGCGGTCTTCTGAGTTTGGGGCGAAAATGCAAATATGAACCAAGATATTTAATGAAATGAGCAGAAATGTACCCAGAATAGATAGCTGTCAGGGGTAGAACGTGACATTGAAGCCAATGAGTCATGCAGTGTATTTTCATATAGGGGGACGCTATGCTGGATAGTATACAGGGTTTATACAGCATAAAGTATACAGGGCTTTGGGGAGTGATGTACTTTCACTTGCACTTAGCCCATTTCTTTTCAAGGATACTGGCTTTTAGAGTTGTGCTTCATTTAGCATTGAGTTCAGCACTGCGAGCTGCCGCGCCGACGATCCTTGGGGCTCAGTTGAACTGCCTGCAGAAGACTTGAGAAAATAAACCTTTGCATTTCATTAGTTTGCTATGATTGCTTTGCACTTAAGGACTGACAAATTGAGGTTAATTTGCTAACCGCACTTCATTCCGTCATGCAAAATGACATTTTCTAAGATCCCCTTTCTTTGCAGTGGAATGACTAGAGGGCTGTTGGCATCAAATACATCTTGAAACCTGAATAACCCACTGGTTTTAGCCATTTCAGCTGTCTCTTTTTTTATTATAAATGTTACCAAATTAACACAAGGAAAAAATGATCTTGCAAGTGTATGTGTAATGTTAGTTGTTGATAGTTGGAGGTTAGAGTCACTTAGCAAGAAGACCGTGCGTTGCCTGCTGGTGAGTTGTGTGATGTCAAACAATCACTGAAAAAAGCTAATGCAGGAGGTCAACCCAGAGGAGCAAGGGTCTAAAATGAGGACTAAGGCAAACTGGACACAGATGATTACTGGTTAACCACGCAGCTACTGGACATGAAGCTGGAGATCTTGACAGCTGACAATGTACATAGCAGAAGAATAACAGAAATCATTGAGGTCACAGATACAATGGTGGTGGGCAAAGGAGCAACTGAAAAGGTCCATAGGTTCATAAATATTGGACAGGTGTAGGCAAGAGGCCATAACCAATATTAGCAGGACTGGTAAGGTCAGGCAAATCATGGTCAGAATATAGTACCAGGCTTGTAACTGGAAGTCCAAATAAGAACAGTCAGGTAGCAAAGTTCAGAATGACTCTATGGGGGTTAAGCAGTGAGATCAATGAGCATAGGAATAAAAAAACAGAATACAAGAAGCAAGAATACTCCAACCAAATACTGCGCATGAAACGTTTAACCCCGTAATATCCTTAAGATGTACTATTACATCTTAAGGTATGCATCCCTAACAACCTTAGGACGTAATAGTCTAGAAACACTTAAAAAGGGTAGAAAATAGATTTCCCAAAGTGTCTGTCCAGCGAGAGAGTCACACAGATGTTACTTAATGCAAGGTCAGCTTATCCCTTCGTGCAGGAGAAACTCCCCAGGGTAGGTCCTTCATCAGGCACGGCTAAGTAGGTGAATTGGTTTAATTTTTTTTTTACAACATCTTGCTTAGTGAACAGCTGGCCAAATATTAAACAAATATGCTTGCGAAAAAACAGTCCCCCAGGAACTTTGAAAGGGACCTGGATACTTTTTCAATGAAGCAGAACATAGAGGGCTATGTATGATAGTATCGGAATTAATATTTATTTAGCGATTGTAGATCCAAGGAGAAATCGGATTGCCATTTGGAGTCAAGAAGGATTTTTTTGCCCATTGAAAGCACAATTCGAAATTTTTTGCCTTCTTTTGGATCAACAGCCGTAAACGAGGAATAGGTTCAACTTGAGGGGCACAAGTCTTTTCTCTACCTTAACTACTATACTAACTGACGTGGGAGCACTGACAATAAAAAAACTAGGAGAAATCAAGATGTGGCTAGGTCAGATCAGACGTGGCAACAAGGTTTTCCCTGCATGAGCTTCTTCAGGGTGGAACAAACAGCATTCCACCCATTTTCAGACACGATAGACTTTTTTTTAACCCTTCTTTATATCTCTAGCGTATTTTGGAAAGTTTACTCTTAATATAATTGCCCTGCGAGAAATATCAATGACACACAAGAACCCAGCTTAGGAAAGCGAGTCTTCGCTTTATAGAAGGCCTCTCCGCATTTCCCAGTATCACGCTCTGTAAATGAATTGCTTCAGATGATTAATTTCTGCAGCTGTATGCTAAGCAGCATTTCCGGAAAAAGCTCTTGTCATTTCTTGTTTGTGTATATTTGTCACTATGTACGTGGCCCTGGTGTCTTTCAGAAGAGCTGTTAGAAAGGCCTGCCTGGGTCTGGTAGAGGGAACCACGGCTATGTGGCCCTCACATTCACAAATTGGCAGAAGAGATCAGATGAAAACTTGGCCATGTGCCATAAATCTGCAGCGAGTGGCTTTGGAAGCATGTGAAAGGACCAGCAGAAGCTGTAATTATGTGCGTGGCATATCCTGAGCCCTATACTTAGGACAAGCTGTGTATAAAAAGGGAAGCGGATAAGTCACATTGTATCTTCTCCGCACAGTGCACGTCTATTCAGCGTTTGCTAAACATACTCACACTGATACATTCTGACATCTCTGTTCCCCATGCTAGGTGCAGGTGTTCTGTCGACTGCACTAATGATACAGATTTGCTAACCTTATCCTTCTCAAACCGCCTTTTGCCTTTGATTGTTGCTCCACTGAGAGATCTGGAAACACCGCTCACATTTTTCCACCCTCAGCTTCTCAATTGTTAGGGAGCATAAATATCATATATATTGTTTTTTATGTTTTTCCTTTTCACCAGCTTTGTCTTGTGATGGCCGGCACCGTGCTGCGGCCTCACGTTTTCAATTGTTACTTAACAAGAGTTACAGAACAACTATAAGACTGCGGATATTCTCTGGCGCCAGACAGCCACGCAGTCTGCTAAAACAATGCGCAAGCAACACAGAAAGTGTGTGAAACCTTCTATCGGGGCTGACAGGAGGACTCCAAAGCAATCTTTACAGATGACGTATGTGATAACATGGGGAGTATTTGCAATACAAGTCGGTTTTCAGTGCTGGATACAGTTATAGTTTTATCTGATAGAGTTCCTTTAAGTTACCAATAAAAATCCTCTCTTTGAAATCAGTGACTCGGACCATATAGGGCCCTAAGCATTTTACAATAACCATGGCCTCCTGTCACAGCAATTTAATAAAAGAGATGTATATGCCCGTCCGTTGTTACTTTGCATACACATTTACATTTTTATGACAGCTCTAGGGGCTGTGAGAGGGTTTTGCTCAAAATACGTAGAGAGCTTCCAACAACAAAGGCAAAAACATACGCGTGACATTGTTTGCCTCACATTTTGCATCATGTAGGCCAACTTACGAGACCCCCTGATCTGTCACCTATGTTGTTCAGAAGAACAGGAAACCAATACGCTTTCCTGATGGTCAAATGCCTCTTGCTATCAATATAATGAAAAAATAAACTGCTACATGCTAAAATCACACTCATTCCGGTGTCCCAGGTAGGATACTCAACAAAGTATGAAAAATAAAGTATATTGCATTTTTCAAACCTAGGGAAAAAAATAAATACTTCTCTTCAGGAGAAGCTGCAGCTACAGAGCTGCAAGAAAATACCTCCCACATGGTCTGATGTTTCCCGACACTGATTGGCTGCTTGAAGCAGCCAGTCGTTGACAGGAAAGTGCTCCCTCTGAAAATGTAATGGGGGTGCATTTTGCACATGTAGTGTTTGCTGAGCTAGCACTGGAGCTCACCTTGAAATCAAAATATCTTCAGTCGACAACGTACAGCTAAATAAATTGAACACCCCATATGAATCTGAAATAAACACCCTCAGGTGCCAACAGGTAAAACACGGTATAGGTATAGCAAGTTAACCCTTTCAGTGCCAACACATGGACTGTTGCACTAGAATGTTACCCATACTCTAAATTGTTACTGAATTTATCTTTTGCCACACCTTATTCTCAATCATTTTCATATGGGTGGCTTCACATTCAGTTAAATATTCTCAATGTTTAACACATAAATTATGTTATTTTTTACAACTTAACTATACTGGTTGATACAGTTGCAAAAGCAAGAAACATATATTGATTTAACACAAGGGTAAACAGAAATAACAAAAGAACTGACTGAACCACATTGTAATGAGCTTCTGCTGGGGTAATGACATATGTTAACCACAGTTATATGGGTCCATTGCTTACTTGTGACTCTGACTTTAGCATGACATTTTGATTTGCGGCAAGCCTAAATTCCAGATGGATCATTGAATAGAACCTTATATAATAGAATAATATACACCAAAAAACTGCTCTGTTGCAGGTCCTAACGTGAGAGCTCAATTATTTTCCCAAACAAAAATATATATATAATGAGAGATCAGTTTTTAAACATATTTATGAGAATGTTGAAAAAACACTGTTATTGAAAACTGTAATTTAATCTTTTAGAAATGACAATGTTTGTGAAATCACTAGTGCATTGTTTAAAAACTGCAGAATTTGTTGATGCAGACTATACCATGTACTATTGAAGCCTATTTCATGCTCTGATGAAAAATGCAAATCTCTGCCACAATGACTATTGTTTGTGTACTGGCAGGTAATAAATATTACCATTATTTCTTAAACATTATGCAAAGGTTCCCATATTAAAGTGAGTTTGCATAAATGAAGCAATATACATGCAAGGGAAGGCTGGCACAGTCTGGCCCAGGAGGTCCCATTGGCCCCTTAAACCCCCCGTAACCTACAGACCCACTGGCACACATATTTACACATACATACTCACACTAACACACATACATACGCCAACACACACATATACACATTAATGCTCACACATACTTACACATTCATGCTAACACACACACACACTTACATATGCAAACTTATGCTCACACACAAACATTTACACACACATTCATGATAACACACAAACATAGATATTTATGTTGACATACACACTCATGCTAACACACACACTTATACAGCCTGTCCCTGAATGTATGTGTATTAGAAACCCACTTGATGTGTATATTATTGAATATATATTACTGAATGAGACTCACTTATCTCTTCTCCATTGTTAAATGTACACTTTTACCCTTACTGATTGACAATCTAATGCTAAAAGCTCTGAAGTAAAAGATTATTTATTTGTTAAGTATTTGTTTATTTTAGTTGCATATTAAATGCCCTTTCGGTCTTATCTCCTAGAAAAAAAACAAGAAAGTCATTATCATAGGGAATCATAGTAAACAATTAAATCCCTCAGTCCTGTTTTCAGAGATAGATTACAGCTAATGATAGCCTATGGAGGAAGACAGGGCTACATAAACTTTGACATAAAGCAGTCAGTATCAGCAATCTCTGGGACAAAGGTGACTTTACATGCAGCAGCGAGCACCATCTCGACAAGTAAAATGATATATTTTGCATTAAGAATTAAAACAAATATTTCCCTAATTCTATATAAAATATTTTTATATTTCACTGTTAGGGTGCCAAAAATGAGAATTTATTTTACAATCCAAAGCCCTATGATTGCTGAAAAAGCAAGCAGGGCTTTGGGCTGCATTACATTCTTGTACTTTGAAGGTTACGTGTATACACGATGTTCCTATATGGGCAAGAACAGAATGTTCCCCTAGAACTTAAACTGAACTGCAGACATGGATACATCAGTCCTTTGTGCTCTCGTGGTCTGCATTGCAGTGTGAATTCCCATAGACTTATGTAAAGGCAAAGCGTTTTTTTTTTTTTTAATTGTCCCTAAAATTAAATGAGAATTAAATTAAAGTAGAATTGAATTAAGCCCTATGTTAACGCCTGCCAGAAATGATCTCACACTTCAAAAAACATGAAAATGGAAAACTCGGGACTGGAAAAATCAAGCGATTATACTTATGGTAAATTTCACTCATTAGTATTCAATCGCACAAAATTACCTAGTAATTAGTTGCTTAATATCCAGGAACATGATTATAGTTCTCTTGGTAATCAGATACACTGCTTGTATAATTACCATTCATTGCACCAATGCGGCATTGACCCCAAGATGCACCGATGAGCTATTTTAGACTTTACAGGTCTTGTTTGGAAAGAGATAAATTGGATACATTTCACCAAACAGATTTATAGGAACAGGTTTGCTAAACTCTTAGTGAACTAGTCGCCTTGTTTTAAGGCTACGTTAGGGTTAGCTGGACAATAGCATTAAATACATATCTTATAATAAAAATATGTTGAGTAATGTAGTAACATTTTGACATTTTCCAAAAATTTTAATTGTTCTTTTATTAATGTCCTCTCTTTGATGTAGAATTTATACCTGCTCAGGTGGACAAGATTCTATAATCACAGCTAAGTCTCGGATAAAAAGAATACCAACTGAGGATGACTTAAAAACAATGATAATGAAAATTGTAATAAAATAGAATCTATTTCTCAAATAGATATGAACATTTTGTGTGATTAAGCAGTGTAGCAAATGTTAATATTAAATCCTAGTTTCAGCCTTCAAAGTAACACGTTCGCAACTATTTTATTTTAGAAGTTTGTACAATTTTAGAGTTTGTTGTCTGCCTGATTATAGTTGTTACATATTGCTCTTAAGCCAATTAAGAATGTGGTGGGTCTTATACACGGTGTCACCAGTACCTAATACTGAGAGGCCCACCGCAGTAGTAGACACGTACTGCTTATGGTTTCTCATGTAAGGATCTATCACTTTGCCAAAGAATCTATGGTATCATTTGCCTTGTGGTTAGTTCTCCTATGGTCCATTCGCATTAATATCATTCTGATCTTAATGGTTCATTTTGTTGATAGACTGCCTTTGAGTGACATTTCCTCTTTTGAGTAATATGGTTGACTGCAAAACATGCTTGCTTCTTAATATTTTGCCTGCATGTGCTGACATTTCCATGTTTCCTGGATGAGAAAAAGAGAATATCATAAATAGTAACAAAATGTTTTACGCACAAAAAAAGAGACCTAAGGAGAGGATAGAGAGGTTAAAAAACCAAGGCAGGGTATATATATGGAATATCACCTTTTCTATAAGGTGTTATATTTCTGGAAGCATGATGCTGCTAACATGCTGTGATTAATGTGGCGTGCAGCACATTTCTCTGGAAGGCTTTACTCTAATCCCCCTAAAGGCATCCGTATTACTAGAAAATTGTGTATGATGTTGGATAGAATACAGCTACCAACGTTCTGAGCCAGTCATAGACAGAGAGTAAATATTGGGAAATTGTAATTAAAAAAACTATTTGAGTGCTATACTTCTAGAGGTACTTCTACAGTCTCATTCACTATGGAAATACATAAGTCCAAATTCTTTTTTCCATCTGATATTAAGAAACATCCCAGCATTTGGTTTAAGGGGTGTGATTACGCGCATGGTTATGCGTAGGGCGTTAATGTTTTATGTGACACTTTGACCTATTGAGCTACAATGCAGTGAGGCACAATTACAATTTTACACAATTTCATTTCTATACAAATTTTGTCCGGGTGTTTGTGCAAACAAATGTATATTTATGACAGTAGAGCACTTTGATACACCATTATACAGAAAACATATTAAGGTCCTAGAAAAGACTGACATTAGGAAAGGAAGGAGAACAAAGAGGGACACTTAGCAGGGAGAGATGGACAATGCAGATCTTGCTCGTTTGGCAGAAAAAGGAAAATTACAGTTATGTTTTTTCTGATAGTTTGTGCATTTTAATCACACAATTTGCATAGGGATGCTATTTTCAATTATTGAACTAGTTAAATATTTAACATATCATTGCTTCAATTATTCAGTATAATCTATTTAGCTAAAACACTGAATTTTTTGAAAATAAGAAATAAATTGTTATGGATGTCCTCCGGCAGTATTCATTTTTACACAAAGGCTCTCGAATTTTCCCATGTGGGGTAAATCAACTGATGTCTTCTTGGAAAGAAAATAGTATTTACTGACTAAATAAAAACACATGGAATTGAGATACAGGTGATATGGAATCATCAGGGGATCAATAAGTATTTGCTTGTAGATGTTTCTTGATCTTGCCTAAAGTGATTAATTACCATCCTTCCAGAGGTGACTGTTCAAGGAGTTGTAGCTTGAAAGACTGGTAGAGCCTGATTAAACCTTCCTTCGTTAAAAGCCAGTGGTGGAACTTGGGTTGTAGTAAGTCACAAAAATGGCTCTTGAAGCACTTATTTTGTTTGTCTTATGGAAATTCAGTCTTGGCTCAAGTTTGAAAGACTGGATTAGGCAGAGATATTTTAATACATTGTAATGAACTTCAAAGAAAAGTGGAGCAAAACATGGATAAGTACTGGTAAAACAAGCATGACACCATCATAGAGTCCATCATAATGGACTACAACACTGGTGCTCCTGCTTCAACTCAAATGTATCTTTATCTTTTTGCAGTTGGTCAGTGACTTTAGGCTCAAAAACTGATTGCCGGATCTGCAAACAAACAGAAATGCTAGTCTAGTGTATGGCATGGCAAGACAGTATAGAATAGACTTAAGTCCCAAAGGACCACGTGCACATGAAGAATAAACCAATTTCCCCCATTTCCAAACAAGATAATTGTCACGTCTAGTGCACATACCGTAGGACTTGTCTGTGCTTGACCTAATGCTTAAAGCTTGTAATTTGATTTTCAGAAGTTAACTCCTGTCCTTAAAATACTTACTACAGAATGTCTGATTAAATCATAAAACGATTCAGTTTCTGCTAGGTGTGTTACGGAAAAACAGGCAATTCACAAAATCGAAATAGATGAACAAGACTATCCTTCAGAATACATACATTATATATATATATATATATATATATATATATATATATATATATATAAAATAAAGTTTTCATAGGTTACTGTATTTTTTATGTATGTGTAGCCCTATTCCTGTCCAAATAAACCATCCTTATTGTGATTTGCAATGTCATGTACTTAAGATTTCCTTGGCTAGGGTTAGCAGATGTTCCCTTTTACTGAGGACACGTATGGAATATGTATACTGCATGGCTACTTTTTAAATGATTGCAGCCTTTTAGAATGCTTTTTTAAGAACTGTTTCCAGTTAAAGAAGCCATCTGCTCTCCTACCACTGGTGCCATGTAGTTTTTTGTTTAAATGGACATAAGGTTACTTAATAATTCAACAATTTTACACATATATTATATTACAATGTTATTTTATAAGGTCCATCCTAAGAGTACTGCTCATAACTCAAGGAAAAATATGGCATGCATTAAAATGTTCAAAGCATACAGTATTCAACACTATATTTAAAATATGCAACAATCTCAACAACTTGGTTCTAAAAGTAAAGCAGAGATTAGAAAATTCTCGTTTCCATTTAGTAGCTCCGACAATTAAATAGTTATATAGCAGGCGAGGTGAACGGATATGGTGATGTCAAAGTTATACGCCAAAACTGAATCAAGAACACTATTCTCCCTTATGTCCTAAAAAACACTGAAATGAAACATAAAGGGATATTACTTCTGCCAGGCCTAGACAAATCATCTTTTTCTTTGAAGCTCAGTCCTGCCTTATCAGTTTTATTGAACCGTAAACTTGTAAAGCATCAGGAATTCCAATGTTTATCTCCTAAATAAAAAATATATATCTTACATAACTCGTTCCTTTGTCTTTTGTTGCGGTTTCAGATGAAGGCTGCGGAAGTTGAGGACCAAACATTGTTTACAGATACCTACTGCAAAATCTGCAATGCGCAGTTAATTTCTGAATCTCAAAGGGTTGCACATTACGAGGTGAGTTAAAGACTCTTGATGATGTCAGACTTGATGATGTCATGTCTTTGGAATGTAGCATGGAATGTCTATTGAAATATTATTTTACCAGCATTGAGAAAATGTTTCTAGAGGTGTCAAAGATTAATCTTATTTTTGTGCATACAAGGTTTGAGTGATAGATCTCTAGTCTTCACAGACAGGGCTGTCTTTAATACTTTCCTCATTTTTCAAGTCCATTTCTTTATTTGCTGGGCAGGGGGGTGACATTTGGTCATGTCCATGCTCTACCTACTACCCACCTGCTATTGCCTGCTGTCTATCCACTCTATAGTAGACTTGTGCATTCAGATTTGTACAAATTGCAAATTTACAGAATTTTGGTAAATTCGTACAAGGCCTCGAATACAAACAAAGCAAAAAAATAGCTCAAAATTTTTCAGGTCCATTTTCCTTACACGTGGTTTGAAAGGGGCAGCACTATTTCGAAGTGATGGTGCAAATGTATCTTTCGCACTTCTCCTGCTAATGAATCACATTCTGAATGCCTGTGCTAAATGATAGATCAAGAATGACACCTTCCAGGAAAATGTGCTATAAACATATAACCCTACATCGCAATTGTTGTCCCAGTGATGCTGTCCATGTGACCGGAGGGCACCGCATGTACAAAATCATTTCAGCACAATACGTTTCTGCTGATGTGAACTGGTTGCTTCTGTAATTTTGTTGCTTAATCTGGGGTCTAAAGAAAAAAAACCAGCCTATTTTGAATGTCATTGCAGTAATGATCTACTAATATATTAAATAATTTCCTGGGATAGTTGGGCCATGGTATTTTATGGAGAGGATACTGTGGATTTCTTCTAAATTTCATCTTTTGTATATATAGCTCCCCTCTAATGGGTTTGTTCCTGCCTTCAGTGGTCTGGGTTCATATCGTATAGATTTTTCTACTAACAATGGCCATGGTAACTAGATGGTGTGTGTAATATATCTCTGAAATTGCAAGGTTCAACCAGGCACAGAAATACCATTCTTAGGAATGGGTGGATGAAACTTGATGTCAATCCCACCACAAAAAATTAACGGCTGAAATGTACCCACAATCCCCATCATAACCGCTTATCTCTTACTATCTCTGCTATCACGACACTTAGATGCCAGCAGTCATGCCCCCATTCCTGATTGGGCGAGAGAAGGGCTTTATTATGAGCAAAAACTGTACATTTTAACAACAGCTGAGAAACTCATTAATTTTTTACATGACATTTTGCCGCTTGATGATAATGACTTTAGAACACTTAAGGCAATCGTTGCATATTTCCTGCGTGCTATGAAAAACAACAGCATGTAACGGGCACGGAGCTCTTATGGGGCATAGCCATGCATATTGAAATATCAGCTTCTTAATTGCCATGTGCTTGTTTATACATAAAAAATCCATGTAGGTCAAAAAATAAAATGCATGATTTGTGTCATATGCAAATTGCCTCTGGCATCAAGAAATGAAGTTACAAATCCATTTTTCATTCAGGTTCAGGAATTCCATTTCTGGAAAGGTAGCAATTAGACCTGAGATCCCCAATTGGAATCGCAGTTGAATCCACTTTTGGATTTTGACCACATTTGGATATAACTTTCTGCCCGTTGGCCTTTTAGAAGTGTTATTTAGAGCTCAGAATCCCACAGATGAATTTAATATCTAACATTGGGTTTCTGATTTTGCACCCTAAGTCAGTACATACCACACAGTCAACTGCAGACCATGGAGGTTAAATTAATTGTAGCCGTTTCAGGTACACACATCCCAAAATTTGCAACTAACATACATATCTAACCGAGCCATTTATAAAGAGGTCTCTTATTTTCAACACATTTTCTGCTGTTTCCATATACGTTGTTGAGGCTTTTTGGGGTTGTAGATCACTGTGATACCATCATGCCCATCATCCTGAGCTCTTAGAAAGGAGGGAAATCAGAGGAAAAAAGAGGGACAGAAGGATTTCTGTCTCAAGAGGATCTTCTTGTCCATTAAGCTGATTACAGCTTCTCCAATCCATTCTCTTGGGGACCACTGGTTGTGAAACTGGTGTCTAGAGAGTCACCATCGCTGCTTGCAGCTGCCTTGTTTTGGTTATTTTATTACATATTCACCATGAAGGCAGGGGGTGCTTCTACATTTAATGTAATTGCATTATACACTTTTTGTGCACGTTATGTATATTCCTCTTCTGCTGACATATTTCTACTTGATGATGACGCCCTTTGGTCTCAATATAAGCCACCCATTTCCCCTGAAATCTATCACATTTTGGTTTGTTGTACAACCTGATTTTCTCAACATTTCATCCAAATAAGGTTTTGATTCCAGTGCAGCCCATAATTGGATGCAGAGAAGAAGTTAAATAAATAATTATATAATGCAAACTAATTCTGCAGTGGGGATTTTTAAACATCACTATTGGTGACGGACATATCTATAAAAAGGGACAGATACAAACATTTGTTTGTCTATGCTTTTTTTTGCTAGACCTAAATGCATAGCATTTCCCTAAAAGCTGCCTTTTCTTACTGTCTCTTGTTTTATTCACCAAACATATTTACATTCACATATTTATTCATGGCCACCGCTTCTGCTTCAAGCCTCCTCTGAGCAACAACTATTCAGATTTGTAAAATGAACAGATAGGGCCAGTTTTTAGAGAGAGTTCATCTTTTGTTCCCCTCTTGTTGATCGTTGTTCAATTCATTTTGCATGAATATGCCTGGTAAATATTTTTTTTTTAACAAAAAAACAACCATAAGAGCCATTTACATAGCAATTGCCGTCTCGGTGTTGTATCGATAAGAAAAAGAATCAGCCATAAGGACAAGACGACTTATGGGACTCCGGAAACAGATGTTTTCTTTGCTTCTTATAAAGATATTTGAATTTCTGTCCACCGAGGCTCTGATCAAGGGTCTTCTTTTTGATGCGTGTCTCACATTTACCCTCTCTTTCAGAGCAAAAAACACGCCAACAAAGTTCGACTTTACTACATGCTTCACCCGGAGGATGGAGGACCTCCTTCAAAAAAGCTACGTCCTGATGACCCGGTAAGTGGATGAAATAATATGAGGACAATTTTCTCTGAACCATAACAGAAAGCCTACTTTATTTTTTATTGGGACCCCTTTACCCAGTAGGATCAGTGATTTAGTTCAAAGCAGCTGTAATTTTCATAATATGATGTTTATTGATAAAAAAAAAATGAAAATCTTTGGTCTATAAGAATTAAATCAGATGGGAAATCTGATTAAAAAGAGAGGGACTTAGATTAGATGTCTTCGGTCATTTCAGCGGTGTATTCAATAACCGGGGAACATTTCAACCCCCTGCTTTCAATATGTGTTTTGAACGGCCACCAACAGTGGGCTTCTCCGGGTAGAAGGGCTGATCTTACCCTGCATTCTGTATGGCAAATATTTGGAGAGTTCTTGAAAGACATCACCAATTAAACTATGCAGGGCCATGTCAGTTCTTCTTGCAGGTGAAGCTCTCTGGGTTTTTCCCATCTTGATGCATAACGAAGATGGTAAGTTAAACTATTAATCTCACTAATGAGTCCAAGAAGCAGAGAGAGAAGGTCTCTTCAGATGAATGGCTGGGTTCCAATGACATCTTATAAATAACGATTGCTTCTAAGAAAGAAAGTTTATTTTTAAACTTGAGTGACGGGTCAATATAATATTGGATATCTTCTACTCATAATGCATACTCGCTAAAAGTCTTTGCAATAGTAAAGTACAGTAATGCAGTAAACGCAATAAATACCTGCAGTTTGTCAGGGGTAGACATCATTGGCTGGCTTAGCATGATGAGAGTTGTATTTGACAGCAGCTGGATTTCCAGGTGTTTGCCTATGAGTGGTTTTAGTTTTTTTGGCTGGTGCTCTAGAGATGAAAATAGGATGTGTTGAAGCATATCAAATAAATGAAAGTACAAATTTAGACTCCAGAAAAAGATAAAAAGTTCTATGAAAGAGAGAGAACAGCAGGGAACGGGAGTTAAAAAAAAAATTCTAAAAAATAACTTGAGGCGATGCAATGAGTGTGAGCCTGCGCAGCCGAAATAATTAACAAAAATAAAAGCTAATATACTGAAAGTGGCAGCAATAAAATGCTAATTTACTGAGGGCTTCCGATCCGGAGCAACATGTACTCTGCAAACGAGAGCTACATATTCTGTCTAACGTGTTGAACTTCCACTACGCTTACCGCAATAAGCCAAATGGCATATGGAAATGGGGGTCATTATACCTTATTACTTATATTGCTAATGTTAGATGGGGCCTGTGTTCAAATACTATATTTTGTAAAGGAAAAATGCTTTATTCCCTGCCTAGCGAGTTTCAGGTGCGCTAAGGTCACAGTAAGCAGTTGATCTCACTGCATTAAATATTCATTATGAATGTGCAACCGTGGTGAGTCCTTTATGCAAGGAGAACTTGGCTAACCTATATCTAGGTGCATCTGCGTGCACGAAGTGCGTAGGGGACATTTATTTCTCTTATATTTAACCTTTCATAGAAACATAAAATGTGTCTTTTAAACCTTTGCCCCTCTTGTTGTGGTAGTATTTCTTCTTTTAAATAAACTCTCTTCCTTTATCATGTTGACTCCCTTTAAGTATTTACATGTTTCTATAATAGCCCTCCTGTCACGTCTTTCTTCCAGGCTATACATTTATTAAGATCCTTTAACAATGAACCTATATAAACTCTAATGCGTATTGCCCACCGGTTGTAAATATAACAATTAATGTAGATGTAAGACTAGCAGTTACTGTAAGTTTGGACTTTGTACAAATCTCAGTTTCGGGTGATATTAAATGTATTTTTCTCAGACATCTGAGGTGGTTTACAAAACAGGATTTAATGAAACCCCCGGTCGCTGCTTGTTTTGATGAATGCATTCACAAACCCCCAATTGTTTCCATTAGTAAAAAGTATCCTCATTTAAGAAAGAGAATCCCTCAAGGAGATGTACAGGGGTTACATTATACAGTAGCTTCTCTCTAATTCATTACAACCAGCTTTGAAAAGGAATTCTCTGCTAGGGGTAATTCTGTTGTTAACATCAGAGACAGCGCTAAGGGTTGATATGCTAAGTAGAATTCTCTAATACTCTTGGGTGTCTGCTTTTAACGGAGAGGATACATTACTAGAAAATCTCTAATAATGATATCATCAACTCTCTCTTCCCTTATTATGTCTTTTTTTGTTTCTCTTCTGGGCATTGCATCTTACGCGCTTATTTTCTCAGTGGTTTTTCTCCCATTTATACAAGAAACAAATGGGGGTTTCATAACATTCTGCAAATTCTTGAAGTGTAATTGAGTGTAAATGTGAATAATACCTATGAAGAAATTTATTGATCATTGATTTTTCATTATCCGCTCATAATTTTGTGTTGTACATGACAAATCACAATTCAAGTGGCTTAGCAAAGAATATTTAGTGCTCAGCCTAGAATCTAAAATGAAGTGGTTATGCTAATAATTGCACCTTATAATTAGATGTAGAACTGTGCCTGAAATATGGTTGTACTAGTAAAATAAAAGGTGGTAATTCTTTGATTGACAACTCAAGCTGAGACTATTGAGTCGCTCAACACTATAGATAGCAAATCTACATAATGTCTCTTTTTTCACGTTAGTGTGGATAATACAGGAAAAGTCAAAAGGTCCAATGACATTTCTATTTTTTCAGAAAAACCTAGTTTGAATTTAAAAAAGTTAGAGTGTTTCTATACTCAATGTAAGTCCATTAGACAGCAATGTTTCCAAGCTTCCTTTGCTAGTATCATTTGAGATCAACATAACATTATTTGGCTGTTAATTCCACAGTTTGGCAGCACTTACTGTCAAAGAGTAGTTTACTTGCTAATCATGAAATGTCATCTAAGGTTAAGAAGTATGCCCCGTGAACAACATTAGTCGTGTATATATTTGCATCTTTTGGAAGGCTCTCCCAAAGCAAAGATTGTCTACTGGGCCCATACCAAACACATTTTATTTATGAGGGCCATGACTGCTCAAGCATTTGTTACAAGCCAGATGATGTTGCTTGCTCTCAGTTGCGTGTGCCTTACATTAGTCTGCATTGTATGTTCCAACATACAGCTGGGTAACACTTACCAAGGACTTCCAAAGAATTATAGAATTTATAGGTATCTTCTAAATGGTTGATATGACATCGCTAGGTTAACTTACCTGCTAAATATAGGCTATTCTACAATCTGATCTAATGTACTAAATTAAATTGAGTTTAGTATTTAAAATTTACATTTGATTATAGAACCCTGTTGCTTTACTAAACTTCCTCCAAAGTACCCCCCCCAAAAAAAACCCCTGCAAAATACAATATTGAGTAGTGATCAATAGTAAAACACAAAAAAGTGCTTACATTTTACTATTAAGGAAACCTGTTGTAATTCTCAAAAGGTAGAGAATATATACAGAGGTGTGATAAAAACAAACAACACTTAAATCCTGAGTCTTGCTCAAGCCACATTACAGAAGAAAAACTTCTATAGCAAACTAATCCTACCAACACCACTGGTCCAGGGCACTTAAACATCTTGCTCTATGGTGTGTGCCCATTCTCATCTGAACGGGTCTCGCACTTTATAAATATTTTCTCCCTTTGTTAATAAAAGGAAATGACTTCCTTGTCCACAGTCAACAGAGGCATCTCAAACAAATCCATGATGTAGCCCCATCAGATGTAAAATATTTGCCTGAGGATGTTGGTTTCATTGTGCCTTGTGTTTTGGTTTTAGACTAGTGTTCTGGGGGGGAGGGGTTGTAAAATGTTATACTCTCCCATGTGGGGACTCATCATAGGATAAGTTATGGAAACATTGTGCCCTCTCTACAAAGCTCTTTATACATAATCTGAAGTTAATTGATGTTAATGTTCAATTGTCCTTTACATACGTATACACAACATAATGCCTGATAATAAAGTCTTCACTAGATTGGTGTGCATGGCAGGTTGAAGTACCACTTTCAGAATTTTGTTAAGCAAAATCCACCAAAAAATTTCCATTGATTTAATTCTCTCTCCAGCCAATAGAAATCTTGTTTGCCTGTAACCAGAAGGGCAGTGGACAATCATGACAGAATGTCATTAATCGAGTCATCCTCTTTATGGAGGTCTTCAAGCTTGGGTGAATTCTGCAGGGACTATATCCAGTATGATCTGGTTTCCATCAATCACATCTGCAGTTATGGGAATTTATGTTTTACAACGATGAGTACATTTAGAAGGGGCAAATGCACGATCAATACGCTTCTCTGCAGTTGATGGGGAAATGCAATCATCCTGAAGCAGAACTACAGACATCCAGACATAACGGAAGAGAGACACATCCTAATATGTTATTATCTGATTGCTGAAGGCAAGACACACATAACTCTGTACTGCACTATAGTATGTATATTAAGAAAAATTCTTCCGACATCTTAAATCCTATAAACATTTACAATTTTGCTACATAGTGTCTATACAGTTGAAATAGTTGAAATGGAGAGATGATCTGGGAACATAGACATAGAACGGTGCTAGTTTTAGGTGCTAAATTCTGAGGAGTCACCGTGGAAACCAATGGAATGTTTTTGGTGATTGTTCTACGGTTAACCCTGTCTCAGAATTACATTTTTATTAATATGGCCTGTTGACTTCTTTACTTTTTTAAGAAAACAAGGATGTTGAAACATTTCCAAGCATTTCTGTACAACAACGTACATAACTTGTCCCAGTTGATGCAACTTATACATTAAACAAACCCGTTCTGCTTCCAAAGTTGCTTTCAACTATGTCCTAAGGATATGTCAATATACGTTTCTTACAACACTGTGCTTAGAAAAAGTTATGGGTCCTTTAATGATTTTTTAAGTGCTTATTTGCTTCTAACAAAAGCTTTTGCAAGAAAGCTGATGTCGATCACATTAATAACAATTGTGAGTTGCTAATAGATCATATAACTTAACAGAAACGTAAGCGACAATTATCAATTAACTAACTAATGAGTGCTAAACAAACGTGGGGCATTGATGTATTTCCACTTTTAAAATCAATGCTTGTGCCTTATGTGTGTAAAATGTTAAATCCCGAATGCATTTCAGAAACTCTAAAATGAACCAACCTTATAGTGAATTTAATTGTCATCTTTTTTTACCTCTTTTGTGACTGTAAGTAATAGAATCCGTTTAGTTTATTATCTCCTCACAACTTCTATTGATTTCTGGCCCATTGATATTTAAATGTTTTAATAGTCATCTATTATTGATTTCCGAAAGGTTAAGCACTGAGTGTGATGTATTTGCCAATACACCTATAATGGCTATTTGTAATTCTGATACATATTTAATATACAAAAAAAGATGCAATCATCCCGACAATATGTTTGTTAGCAAAAACTGTGTTGGATGATTAACATAATTAAAATGTTAACAATTTTCAAACAACTTAAGAGTTCATATTTCTCAACATGACTTAATGATAGTCTCCCATATCTGATTTTAATAGCCATTTGATGACATTGTGCTTTATTGTTTGTTAAAACTATCAATGTACGTCATTTAATTTATTTTTCCGGTATTCTATAGGGTGGAACAAAGATGATTTTTTTGATGATTTTTGTGTAAAAAATTAGATGCCCTGACTTTACATTAATATTTACGTGAACAAAAATGTTATTTACATCGATTTATGAATTAATGGAGGGATTAAAAAAAAAATAGACGTAAATGGTTATTTTGTGCTCAGCTCACATACACACAAATATATTATATACCGTATATATATATATATATATATATATATATATATGGCAAAAGTATGTTTTTTCCAGCTAAAGCAATAGACAGTTCTTACATGCTGTGATTTCTGAATATTTTATCTGTTTATCTGTCTACAATAATCCTGCTGAGCACCAAATGCTGCTGTCTAAATATTTTTAGTGCCTGTTACATAGAATGGTATCCCACTGGTAGATTGGAAAAAAAGACTCTTCTGGGTGAGAGAAGAGATACAAATAGATTTCTTCATTAGTTGCACACTGTATCGTGTGATGTCATTTGAGGTGTCACATGATAAATGTCAATTTATGACATTTACGAAAAAAATTATCAGGTCAAAACATCGCAGGAGGCACAGAAGCAGACATCATGTTTCTTATTGTCCATTTTTCTCATTCTTGCATCAAACAGTTGACATTTTAGAGAGAATCAATCACCAAGTGAATTTAAAATGCCAAACAATATTTAAAGGAAGAATACGGAGAGTATACAGGTTCCACTGACTACCATATAAAGAGGATGATGTTATTGGTAGCAACATGGATCTGTTTTACCCTTTGTACACTGGTTGTTATGCTGCATCATATTTGTGGTATTTTTGCATCTAATCCAGTTTGTTGTTCAACTTTTTGCTGGTTGGTGATGCTGCTGATTTATTTAATGTATATAACCCATATGCCCACACACTAACACATCCAGATACTCAACACTAACACACATGCACACACTAAAATATCCACATTCGCACTAACACACACTCATCTGGACACTCACATTAACACACATGCACACAGACATACACTAACATATCCAGACACAGACACTCACACCAACACAACCAGGCACTCAACACTAACGCACACACTAACAAACCCAACCAGACACTCACATTACCATGCACACATACCCTAGCATACTCAGACACACGGTCACACACACTTATTTTTCCCACACAAACACATAAGCCGACACACACCAACATATCCAGACACACCAACATCCTCGGACCCACAGACAGTCACGCTAACAAATTCACACCCCAAAACTTACATTAAGACAACCAGACACAGTAACACACACTGACACTAACATAACTGAGCACACAGCAAGGCGCTAACATAAAACCACACTAACAAACACACACACACAAACTAACATGCCTAGACACACACTGACATATCCAAACACGCAGACACCACACTAACATACCCAGACACACAATGTCACACACACTAACATACCCAGATATACACACATAAACAGACACACACTAACATACCCAGATATACACACTAACAAATACACAAATATACCCAGGCATGCACAGTCAGCACACTAACACACACATACACACAGTCACACAACTCAGTTATCATTGTGAAGCCTCAGACTGCCCTTAATGTAGCTTGCAGTAATAGCTGTGGCGCTCCTACCGTAAGGTCACACAACGTGAAGTGACCTCACCTCTTCCTTGGAATTTGGGGAATAATAATGCTGCTGCCTTTCTCCGTTGGGGCAATCGCCCCTTTACCACCACCCCTGGATCTGCCCATAGAACAAACTTGGGAACATGTTTAGTTACGCACCTAAATCCACCTAAAGGACACAAAATATCTGCTGGAATGTCTAATTGAATCACACCATTCGACTTAAAGCTATTCTTATGCCTTGCTTTATTATATAAAATTCAGAAGTACACCCCTCTGTCCACAGCACAATAATATCAAGCTTAGTATAAAAATACCTCTATAGAATGCTAATTACAATACATATAATGATGGGATGAAAGTTAGAATTTTGATAGGTATAATTATCATGTTTGCATCTAGGATCTTTCCCCATAATTTAATCTACTCTTTAAAGCATCTGCTTTTGATGTTAAATACTCATGTAACTGTCTATGTATAAATAATATATCAGGTTAAACCAACCTCCTTCATAATTAGTTTTTTTAAATTGTATTGTTATAAATGAAAAAAAACCTTAGAAAACATTGTATTATAAGTGAAATGAGAATCACACATTACAGCAAAAATGACACTTTCATTTATGTGACTTTTCTGGTTCATTGGTGACATGCAAGAATGCAATTAACTCCTATTGAGTCTGTGACATTTAATGCAAATCTGCTTAAAGACAAATTCTATACAATTATACCTGGTTACTATTTAGGGACACGCCATCTTAGAATATATGTACAGAGTAGACGTTAGATAATGCTTACATACATATACATAATATAGTGAACTCAGCCCCTTTTGTTGGAGAAACTTGCCATTGTAACTAATAGTGAAGTGAGTTAGTTGAAACCACAACGCTCCCTTTAGTGAATAAACCCCAGTGACACACTCTATTACAGGACACAATCCCTGCTCACAGGGGCTGGCTGGCCCAGGGACCAATTGCCTCCTTGGGTCGGTCCAAAAGTATTCACAAAGGGCCACAACATAACCAGGTTACGTGAAAAAATGAGACCGCTTGTGCACAATGCGAGCAGCCAGAAGGAAAGTGCAGGAAGACGTAAAATCCTGAGAGAGGGGGAGGGAGGTTGTGAATATGTATGTTAGACAGAGTGTATATATGTAATTTTGTGAATGAAAGGGAGTGTGTGTTAGCATTAATATGTAAGTGTGTATTCGCATGAATGTGTATGTGAGAGGGAGTGTGTGTAAGCATAAGTGTGTGTGTGTAAGTACATGTTAGTATGTGTAAGCGTGTTATTGTAAGTATGTGTGCGTATGTGTGTTAGCATGAGTATGTGTGTGTGTAAAAATGTGTGCTAGTGCATTTGTGAGTCTCTGGGGGCTACAAGGGGCCGCTGGGGCCACTTGTCTTGACCTGCCCCCCCAGGCAGAAAGTGCATCCAAGAAACTACTTGATGCAGGTGGAGATGGGATGCAACCACTCCATTATGTTTACCTTCCTATGCAGTTTTTCTGCCTCTAGCTACAGCCTGACACACAGGAGTCTGCAAGGTCATTGAAAGACGCTTTCTGTGGAAAGTGGAAAATGTGCATAGGCCGTTGACGATATATTGGCCCTGTTGTATAAGCGGCCTGAGTTTAACAATAGAACTAGTTTTTAATAATATAATGTTTGCTGAATTAATTCTCTTTCGACGACTAAAACTATTATTTAACCACAATGTAAACCATAACCATAAATGAAATCAGTGACAACTTCAGGTTTTTAAGGGCTTTAAGTGATACTGTTCAGAGCAGTCCTTCTAATATTCAAGTGATTAAAAAGATAAATGAAATTTAATGATGATCATAAGTTTGGACAAGAAGAAAAATGCATTGTAGTGATTATAAACTGAAGTAGAAACTGCATCTCTCCTCCCCTATTGCCTGAAGGAGACCCCTTTAACAGTGGGCACTTAGCAGATACTAAATACACTCTTGTAGTTTTGTTACATGGTCCATGTATGCAGAATTTAGACCCCAAATGCACATGATAGCAGCAAAGTCAGATCTTCCAGGGTGCCTTTCCCTTGAAGATCATTGAGATTGCTGAGGCTTCCATGAATGGCATGTGGTTGTATCTAGTAAATTGGTTAACCCATTAAATGTATTTACTATCTTGGTCGATTACCTCTGTCACCAGAGTGCAACTAGGCTTGATTAATACCCACAACATATGAAGAACACATGAGATGCAGACTGCAGTGGCAGGCAACACACATACAGTCACAATCTATTGAGTACAATTTGCAATTTTATGATTCTGACATAAATTATGCCCGTACTGGAACTGTAATTAAGTAGAACAGGCATCAAAGGCTTCATGCATGCCAGCTTAGTGCTAATACGAGATAGCAGTTCTGTATATGTAATAAATTATTGAAACATGGAATAAATTAGATCTTAATACATCCGGGATAGGATAGATTAAATTTGGTTTTAACAATGTACTAAAATAATAAAATGGATGTTGGTAGTGGTTTGTCAGTGAGCTGGAAATAATATTTAATTGGCCAATAAGACGCTTGATTGCTTTTACCGGACACAAGGATTATGGGTATTGGATATCTGATCTCATCCAGGCGCAGACAGGTATAACACGGCATAGTTGACAAAACGTATTATCTGTGAGGAAAATGAATGGCAATTATGCTTTCTTCTTCACTAGAACAGTATTCACCATTTGACCAAAACTAGTGAAAATAAGATGTCTTTTCACAAGGTCTGCTAAGATCGCAGACAGCACACAAGATTTAAGTTAACCAGGGAATGCATGAAGTACTCTTCTGTGGGTACAGACTGAATTTATATTCCAGGCACATGTAGGCCAAAAATACATAGCCGTGATGCTTTGTTGGAGGCAGATAGACGTAAGATAACAGAAACAGGAGTAGATAGAGTGGTTTAATAACTGCACTATCTTTACTTTACATGCTTCTCTTAAATATATGCCTAGCTTGCCTTGTGAAAAATTAAGCCCTGACATTCAGCACTATCCAGCAGTGCCTCTCTTCCCCACCAACTATGCTACTGGAAGCCCTTCTGCTCCTCATGGGCAATGCTGTCCGGCAGCCCCTCCCCTCCTAACATAAAATAATATCCAACAGCCCCTCCTCACACACTATCCAACAACTCCTTCAAACAAAATGCTATCCGACAACAATGTTATCTAACTGCTCCTCCCCTCCAAACACACAATCCTATCCGACAGCCACTCCTAACACACAATGCTATCCAACAACCCTTCACACAAAATGCTATCCGACTGCTCCTCCCCTCCTCACACACAATGCTGTATGGCAACAGCCATCACAGTGGATGGCACATACATCAAAGGTCCAATCACAGTGCACTTTGTTTAAAGCCCTATTCGGTCTAACCAACAATTCCCACTATGATAAGGTTTTTATACACAGAGATCAATTACAGATTGTGTTTAGGGATGTTTGCTTTAACCATACCTGAATGCTTACCAAACTCCTACCTCCGCTGCTACCGTGTTTCCCCGAAAGTAAGACAGTGTCTTACTTTCTTTTTATCCCTAAAAGCCCCACTATGTCTTACTTTCGGGGTATGTCTTATATTGGGAAAAAATTGAGAGTGATGGGAGTTATGATGTACTTTTAGAGCATAATTAGATCATGAAAAAGACATTGGAAATGGTACAGCATAACACCCATCACTCTCACACACTTACCAATCAACACACCTACCAATCCACACGTATACCAATCCACACACATATACACAAATCCACACACGTATACACAAATCCACACACATATACACTAATCCACACACATATACCAATCCACACACATATACACCAATCCACACACATATACACCAATCCACACACATATACACCAATCCACACACATATACACCAATCCACACACACATACACCAATCCACACACATATACACCAATCCACTCTCACTTAATGCTTTCCTACCTTTCCTTTCTTCTTTCAGCTTCTTTTCCTCCTCTTCGCTCCTCTTCTTCAGTTCTGTCTTCTTCCTGGTTCAGAGGGCACGGACAGCGGTGGGCGCGGCTTCAGTGTTGTGCGCCGGGATCTGACAAGAAACCCCGGCGCACAACAGCTGTTGCCGCGCAGATCACAAGGGAGCGGTATCGGAGGTCATTAACAGACCTCCGGCTCCCTTGAGTGATTTTAAGCCGGGTTGAACCCGGCTTAAAATCACTCAAGGGAGCCGGAGGTCTGTTATAGACCTCCGATACCGCTCCCTTGCGAGCCTGCTCCTCCAGCGGCGGACATTACTGTCCGTCTCTGGAGGGGTGCCAGGTGCCGCAGGTTGGCACCCCCTGGAGTGTGGCGCCCTGTGCGGTCGCACACCCCAAAGGTCGGCCCTGCTCTAAGGGGCCGGCCTTAGGGGTCTGCGGCCGCACAGGGTTTAAATAAAAACATCGGGGGTTTTTTTCAACTTTATTTAACATCCTCCATGTTAAATAAAGTTAAAAAAACTTTATTTAACATGGAGGATGTTAAATAAAGTTAAAAAAACCCCCCGATGTTTTAATTTAAATCCTGTGCGGCCGCAGACACGTAAGGCCGGCCTTGGTGGGGACTTCCCGGCCCCTTAGAGTTGAGGACCCGGCAAATCCCCCGTGTTTCCCCGAAAGTAAGACATATGTCTTACTTTCGGGGTACGGCTTATATTAGCCGACCCCTCTGAAACCCCCGATACGTCTTACTATCGGGGGTGTCTTACTATCGGGGAAACACGGTACTTATGGGAAGCAAGAGGGGTTACTAGGTTGAGACTGTGGAGTAAGGCGGGCCTTCAAGGTATGGAATTCCTCCCCATGTGTGAGCCAAACTTACTCCTCATCTGGTTTCACCTATTCTTGCTGGAGGCCAAATAATGGTCTGGAGAGTGTCTGAGCCTTCCAGTTACTATATGGTAATAACATAATGTGAGATATACTCACATTACTTTTAATTTTATTGTGTTGGAATGTTTTGGCATCCACACACATTTTGGAACACTATCCATTGGCTATTTAGACAAAGTACTAACCCTGTGGGCTAGCTGGGTAATTGATATTACGCCATTGGAGTGAATTAATGTTTTTATGTATGTGTTCCTGAGATAGGCTCTTGTTCCTTAGCCTTATGTCAATTAATGGCTTTTCTGGGCTTTTAACCTTTCACCGCCTTTGACTGTTCACTGTTGGTCTCTCTCCATCTCTCATGTGACCTTAGCATCCCATCATCTTCTGTTTGTTCCGCTATTGATTTTTAGTTTCTTCTTCTGAGAAAGAAAGATAATCTTGGAAATTTGCCCCACTTTATCAATAGATTAGAAAGAAAAAAAGCAGCCTGATTATAGCTCGGTATCTCCTTCGCCTTTATAAACTACACAAATATGTATTTTTTGCACCATTAATAAGCTGCCCAGAATGTCACAGGGAAATTATTCTCCAGCTATTGCATTAATTATTTATCGCCAGTTCGGATCAATGGGGCTGGCAATTTTACGGCTTCATGCAGGTAGTTTATTTCTTTTTATCCGTAGATTTATGGAGACATTTTCATATTAGGGGTTTGTCAAGATGAATATTTTTAATGTGGCAGCTAATCACTCTTATGCTAATGTCTGGTGGGACACTTCATCATTACACTTAATAAAGCCCACCAGAGTCTAAATATTGCAAAGTTCCAGGTGGTTTATTGAAAAAGAAAATCTGGACTTTAACTTAATATTGTGACGCTAGAGGAATGAGAAACCTTATTCATTTTACTTTTGGGAACGTAATTTTCGCACCTTCTCCAGATTTATCTTTATAACCGAGGCAATAATCCAGACTGAATGTTGCTTCAATAAACCGAGGCATCATTCATGAACAGATTAGCTCACTTAGCCGTATACAGATAGGAATAAATAATGCAAAGGCAACGGCTAAACGTCTAGATTACATATACACACACATATATATATATATATATATATATATATATATTTATATATATATATATATATATATGGCCCATATGACCATTAGCCACTCTGGGGATATTTACACAAATATGTAATGAAAGGTAGTGACATTTTCCTGGTTCAAATTGTGCATTTTCCTTTCTTTAGAAACAGGGTGCTCCATTTTTCTACAAAGCATAGGCCCAGAACCGTCTCCGTTTAGTGTTAAGGGCCACAATTGGACAGCTTTGGTTTACCAAATTGCTTCCACAGACCATTGAGAAGACATTGCCGGTGTGATCATCGGTTGTGTGTATAGTGTAAGGTTAGGGGTATGAGCGGCCAGTATTCTGTGGTACCGGCTGAATACCTCACATGACTTCAACGTGTGAAGAAATGGCGAGTTGAAATTTAAGGAACATACAGATTTAGCAGCGGAGGGAGAGCTGGCACCTTCTCGCCTACAGTGGCCCTATCAGCCCTTGACTTACCCGAATGGCTTTCTGGCTGCCGTGGGGTCACGTGACAGATCACCGCCGCGTTCCCGTCTCCTTGACCGGCTCTTCGATCCTGCTTCCTAGGCCAGCCCGCCGCTGAGTTCTCAGAAATGTGTGACAGGAATCCTGAAACGGATCTGGTTGAGTGTGTCACAGACTGAGCAGAGATAAGCTCATGGGCCGCTGGCAGGACTGCGTGGCATCCTGCTGTGTGGCGCACTTCACTAATGCCCCATAGGCCTCACAGACTTCACAAAGCCCTGTCAGGAGTCTCTGGGTACGAACACTTTTCCCATCACCGGTAATTGGGGAGCCCGTGAGGTAAATTTCCGAGGACACCGGAAAAGGGAGACAGACTGTGAGTGGAAATATAATTAGATTACAACGCTCATCAAACTAAGCCATCCGAAAATAAATTTGTCGATGTGTTATGCAGTGTATTTTGGCGCCATTCCAGTTTCTTTTTGATTTAAATATATGTCTCTGATTTCTCTGTATATATCACGTTTAACATTTTCTGATTATTGCTTCAGATTAAGCATTATTTTTGTTAATAGTAAATTTAGTGTGAATGCATTTTTTATATTATTCTACCTTTTGTAAGAAATTAACCATTTTTGATAGTAAGGCAATACATAAAAATATAGATCACGTAGTACGCTTTAGAAAGCTTTTTTTTGCGACCGAATGTATAGTTTTACACACATTCCTGATGAAGTCGCGTGCTATCTTACTATATGGGCAACACAGATGTTGTGTCATGGAATCCAGGAGTCTTAAAGGGGCTATCATAATATATCAATGAAGATGTATTTTAGAGATCACACTGACTTTCCACCGGGAGAGAGGTGAGAGAGGCCCATACTTCATACGTGTGGGAGAGGAGAGAGGCCCATACTTCATACGTGTGGCACTCGGTGGAAGCACCGTGCCGAGGAAAAGTGGGTCTTTGTACCCTCTGTAGGGTCAGTGACTTTCCATGGAGATGCGGAAGTGAAGAATAACTTCAGAAGGCCGAAGTGGTTAGATGGTACTTCTGCCGGACACATCACCTGGAAAGAATGGTAATTTGCAAAAAAAAGTATTGGGACACCTGACCATTACATCAGCATGGGCTTTTATGACATTGTATTCTAAATACACAGACATTAATATGTAGTCGAATTTTTGTCCATTCATCCAGTAGAGCGTTTGTGAGGTCAGGCATTGATGTTGGACTATAAATTTCGGCTCGTAATCTCCGTTCCAGTTCATCCCAAAGGTGTTTGATGGGGTTGAGCTCAGGGCCAATCAAGTTCTTCCACACCAGGTGTCCCAATACTTTTGTCCAGATAGAGTAGGTGTGATTAGGACAACTCTAGATCTATTCTGTGATTGTTGTTTCATGGTTTTTTTTTATGTTGTAAATATATAAAAGTTATATATTGTTAACCAATTTATTTACTTGTGTATTTTAATCAGGAAAGCGATGAGACTGAAGTGGATAAAAATAAATGCTGTACCCTTTGCAACATGTTCTTCACATCTGCTATAGTCGCTGAATCTCATTACCAAGGCAAAACTCACGCTAAAAGAGTGAAGCTTGTGCTTGGGGAGTCTCTGAACACACCGGCTCAGACAGGTAATGTGTGCATTACTTCTAAAGGAACCTTTACTTTACCAACCAAAAGAAGCATGTTGTAAATGTATAAATGCCGGAATTGGAAATCTGTCGGACCGTAGGCTGGATACAAACATGGGGACCCCTTAAGCTTTCATCAGCCTGTCTGGTAAAAGAGTATGAAATTACTAAGTCGCTGCTCCCTTGCACCGCTGTATGCTCATTGACATAATTTCAGGTGCTTCGCATCACCCGCCAGCATGCAGAAAAGTGTAATGAGACAGATCCTTGTCTCATTACAGATTCCACAGACATCAGAGCAGGAATTCTCAAGCTTTTTTCAACCAAGTTCATCTAAACAAGTAGATTCCATTTCAGTTATTTTTCTTAGTATGTACTCCCCTTCTGTTCCGCTAACTTATTGTAGTTCCTGGGTACTGACATACCTCCCGGCTCATCAAAGTTGTCCAAATTCTATATGCAGGCCCGGAGAAAAGAGCTTTGGTTGCCAGCCAAAAAATATACCCTGTTCGGTGCCATATAAAGAAAATTTAAGTATATTTTGACTTGTGTGCTCGATTTTCTTACATGCCATAGGCATAGGAAGTTTTTTTGGGTATATGTATGAAGGGATGACAAGCACTCAATATGTAGAATGCGAGCACATCTTTTATTAATATGTCTAATAAATAGCCAAGTGCAGAAACGTGGGCGATACAGCATCATTAAATAATGAGGACGGTTCTTGGGCTGTGCCGAGCAACTTGGCATCTCTCTGCCATATTTCCCACACTTAGCACTTGTTTGTTTCATTGTTTGAGTTCTTTGTTAGGATTTCTTTGTAAAACACATATAAATATTCAGTGTAAAATAGGAAGCTTAGTGAGAAACCCATAACAAGAAAGGTGCAGAAGCATTATAGAGAAATATATGTTTCAACAACAAAAGCACATTTAGAAGACTGTGGAACAACAAAAACATACATTTTCCTTATAAGGGTAAAAAAAAAGTAGATGCTATGTAACTCCCAATTCGTGAAAAAAAATTTCACAATTTCTTAGTGTTGTAACAGAGCATGTTTGAAGTGACCGAGGTTGGAAATTTCCTAGAGAACGGCAGTTTTAGCAAAATTCTTTTATCCACATTGAAGGTTTGCAGTAAAAAAAACAACCTTCAATTATAATAGGGCTGATTTTAGTGTTTAACCCTGGGTTTTAGGGTTTTTTTTTTTTACTGAAGATTGAAGGGGTAGTTCTCCGACTCACACAGTATGGAACATCTTCCTTCCTATTACACACTGCTGTGATCATATATAAGACTCCCAACTGGTGCTTTTGCTACCAGTATTTTATGATTGATAAAGCCATAAATTGGTAGAGCCATGTGGGTAACACATGTCGAGTCACTGCATATAATCTTTACTAAAGGTTATTAAAGGGTTAAAATTTAAAGAGCCTCAAGGTCAGCTCATTTAGAAAGATCTCAGCATATCAAATTAAATGGTGCAGCCTGGAAAATTGAAAAAGTGTGTCTTTAAATTGTTCTCAAACATTATTATAATATTTTGATCATCTCTTAACACAGTTATGTGTTAATTACTTCCACTAAAGCTGGTTTATTGCACCTGCAGTTTCTATCCGAAAAGCTGATGTAATTTCACTGCACTGTTCTCTGCCAATGCTTTTTCCTTTATGCCTACGGAGCATTATTTCAACAAAGTTATAGAAGAAAAAACATAAAGTAGACCCACAAAATAAAGAACACCAGTCAAACTACACCCTCCTCTCTCACAGTGTTTGATGGCATTATCTCACATACCCACACATATTTACCCTTTCTTCTCATTTCTGGGAGTTTTTCAACAGCTTCTCAGTTTCATGTTGGTTATTGGCTTTTTTCTCAAGCGTTTTACTTTTTCATTTGCTCTTTGTCACCTCCCCTCCTTAATTCCCTCCTGGAACTGCTGACAAAGCTGACATTAAAATGTGCTGCATTTATATTTTAGGAAAGTTTAGAAGAGAGATGTGAGCTACTTGCCGGGCAGGCTTGGAAATTAGATAATCAGGGTCAGTGGGAGCAACGGTATTTTCCATTGAAATTCCAGTTCTTGAGATGAACCACAATGCTGGGCTTTTTAATAGAAACATATCATCTGAAGGAATAAAAGAACAAGGGTTCAAAGGTCAGGGTCACTATATTACTGCTATAACAAGAAATGTGTATGATGCACATAGTCATATAACTATTATTCTTTTAAAAAGCTGTAAATGCAATCACTATAGCAACCATTGGAGTTATGGTACTGGTTTATCTACGGAACATGATTTGTTCAACAAAAATAAAGCCGATAACCTAAAGAGAAAAAAATATGATTAAAAAATAGCTTTTATTAAATCAAATTAAAAAACTCAATAGGTTGGTAATAGATCCTCCATCCATCAAATATCACAAAAAACATAAAGTCAAAATGGAGAAGCCATGGGTGAAAACCGAAGTACACTTTATGACTCAATAGCTTCCAGAACCACCTTTAGCAGCAATAACTTGAAGTAATAATTTTCTGTATGACTTTATCTCTCACATCGTCGTGGAGGAGTTTTTGTCCCACTCTACTTTCCTTAGTTACTTAAGGTCTGCGGATATTTATTTGTTGATTTGTTGGTATGCTTGGGATCATTGTCCTGTGGCATGACCCAATTTCAACCAAGCTTTAGCTGTCAGACAGATGGCCTCACATTTGACTCTAGAATACTATGTTATGCAGAGAGTTCACGGTCGACTCAATGACTGCATGCATCCCAAATCCTGTGGCTGCAAAACAAGCCCAAATCATCACCCCCTACCACAGTGCTTGACAGTTGGTATGAGGTATTTCTGCTGATATGTTGTGTTTGGTTTAAGGCAAACGTGACTAAACATCGCCACTTTGGTCTCATGTGTCCAAAGGACATTGTTCCAGAAGTATTGTAGTTTGTTCAGATGTGACTCTGCAAACCTAAGCCTTGCTCCCATATTCTTTTTAAAGAAGAGGTTTTCTCCTAGAAACCCTTCCAAACAAACTATATTTGTTCAGTCTTTTCTAGCATGCTAACTGAGGCCTGTAGAGTCTGAGATGTAATTCTTGGGTTTTTTGCAATTTTTATGAGCATTGCACAGCTTGACCTTTGGGTGCATTTGCTGGGATCTCCACTCCTAGGAAGATTGGCAATAATCTTTCTCACTGTAGAATGATGGACTTTAAATAGTTTGGAAATGGCCTTATAACCCAGATTGATAGCCAGAAACAATTGCTTCTCTAAGATCATTGCTGATGCATTTCCTAGGCATTGTGTTAACACACACCTGAATGCTCCAGACCAGAAAACTGCTAGAATTTTGGCTTTTATAGAGGTGGTCACACTTGCTGATGATCAATTCATCAAGGGCATTTGATTAGTAATACCTCTTTGCTTTTTAGCATTTAGTTTGTGGTTTGTGTTTTATTAAGAAATATTCAATTAGGTGCTATGTACATATACACTGATCAGCCAAAACATTATGAACACCTGCCTAATATTGTGTAGGTCCCCATTTTATCGTCACAACAGACCTGACCCGTCAAGGCATGGAATCCACTAGACCTCTGAAGGTGTGCTGTGGTATCTGGCACCAAAATGTTGGCGGCAAGTCCTGTTGTTACAAGGTGGGGCCTCCATGGATGCATCCTGGTGCCATGTGTCCTCCAGGTAAACGACGCACCTGGCCATCCACGTGATGTAAAAGAAAATGTGATTCATCAGACCAGACCACCTTCTTCCATTGCTCCGTGGTCCTTTTCTTATGCTCATATGTCCACTGTAGGCGCTTTAGGCAGCGTTCAGGGGTCCGCATGGACACCCTGACTGGTCTGCAGCTACGCAGCCCCATATGCATACTGCGATGCACTGTGTGTTCTGACACCTTTCTATCAGAACCAGCATTACATTTTCAGCAATTTGGGCTACAGTAGCTCGTCTGTTGGATTTGGCCACACAGGCCAGCCTCCGCCCCCCCCATGTGCATCAATGAGCCTTGGCCACCCATGACCCTTTTCCTGGTTTGCCGCTTTTCCTTCCTTGGAGCACTTTTGATAGATACTGACCACTGCAGACCGGGAACAGCTCATAAGAGCTGTAGTTTTGGAGATGCTCTGACCCAGTCGTCTCGCCATCACAATTTGGCTCTTGTCAAAGTCACTCAGATTCTTACGCTTGCCAATTGTTCCTGCTTCTAACACATCCATTTTGAGGAATAAATGTTCACTTGCTGTCTAATATATCCCACCCCCTGACAGGTGCCATGATAACCAGATTATCAGTGTTATTCACTTTAGAGCTGAAACAACGAATCGATAAAATCGATAATAATCGATAACGGAAATCATCGATAACGATTTCCGTTATCGATTAATCGAGTGATCAATTCGTTGTTGGAGCACTCGGCTCCTTTTACTTACCTCCGCGAGCGTTCCCCGCTTCTGCTACACGCTCTGCAGTCTCCGCCTTCTTTTAGCTACGTGACGGATGTGACGCGTTCCGGAGGTAAGTATTCTTCATGTCTATGTGCACGGATCGCACAGAGCCACTCGCACAGAGCGAATCGCTCTGTGCGAATGGAGCCACTCGCACAGAGCGGTTCGCTCTGTGCGAGTGGCTCCACTCGCACAGAGCGGTTCGCTCTGTGCGAGTGGCTCCATTCGCACAGAGCGGTTCGCTCTGTGCGAGTGGCTCCATTCGCACAGAGCGGTTCGCTCTGTGCGAGTGGCTCCATTCGCACAGAGCGGTTCGCTCTGTGCGAGTGGCTCCATTCGCACAGAGCGGTTCGCTCTGTGCGAGTGGCTCCATTCGCACAGAGCGGTTCGCTCTGTGCGAGTGGCTCCATTCGCACAGAGCGGTTCGTGAGTGTGGGTGCAGGGCAGAGTGGGGGTGGGGGTGCAGGGCAGAGTGGGGGTGGGGGGTGCAGGGCAGGAGACTGGGTGCAGGGCAGAGTGGGGGTGGGGATGCAGGGTGTGAGTGTGGGTGCAGAGCAGAGTGGGAGACTGGGTGCAGGGCAGAGTGGGGGTGGGGATGCAGGGCAGGGTGTGAGTGTGGGTGCAGGGCAGAGTGGGTGCAGGGCAGAGTGTGAGTGTGGGGGCAGGGCAGAATGTGGGGGCAGGGCTGGGTGCAGGGCAGAGTTAGAGACTGGGTGCAGGGGCACAGTGCAAAGTGCTGGGTGCAAAGTGCCAGTGCTGGGTGCAAAGTGCCAGTGCTGGGTGCAAAGTGCCAGGGCTGGGTGCAAAGTGCCAGGGCTGGGTGCAAAGTGCAAAGTGCTGGTGCAAAGTGCTGAATGCTGGGTGCAAAGTGCTGGATGCAAAGTGCCAGGGCTGGGGCAAAGTGCTGGGTGCAAAGTGCTGGGTGCAAAGTGCTGGGTGCAAAGTGCCAGGGCTGGGTGCAAAGTGCTGGGTGCAAAGTGCTGGGTGCAAAGTGCAAAGTGCTGGGGCAAAGTTTCTTGAACAGTAATAGTCCACCTCTTTTCAGAATGTTTGGGGTTATTTTGTTTCATAAATATTGTGTTTGGGTTCTTGTACTTTGAAAATATTGTTTTTTATTACATCATAACAAAATAAGAATGTTAATGTAAATTTTAAGTTGTTTTTTAACATCCAGTTCATTAAATTCTTTTAAATAAACGAAAAATTTGCATATTGTTTTTTTTTATCCGATTAATCGATTAATCGAAAAAATAATCGGCCGATTAATCGATTATTAAAATAATCGTTAGTTGCAGCCCTAATTCACTTCACCTGTCAGTGGTCACAATGTTATGGCTGATCAGTGTATGTTGCTAATTTTATACTGTAAGCACCATTACACATTGTGTATTAGAGCCTTAATTAATCACTTGCTCGATTTACCAGCGTGTCAGGAATTTTAGCACAGAATCTTATGGAACAGAGGTACAATAAATCTTAATAATGGTACAATTGACATGTTTGAAAGAAGGTAGCAGTACTCCTTTGTATATCTGTGGGCTTTCCCTTTCATCGTTTGTATATCTTTGGGCATCATGAAACAGTTTATGAAAGATGTGAGCCTGCCATTTGTTTGAATTGTGGTGGAGAGTTCCTCTAAGGGTTGATTTTCAAAATGGATTTCATGAGCTTTGAAGCGAGGTCAAAAAAAAGAACCCTTTTGTACTTTTGTAGAGGTCGGCCACGGAAGCGTTATTACATGTTAGATGTAGAAAATGTATTTCCTACAGCCCTGTCGATGTGGTCTATTTTATGAGAAATATTGCTTAAATGGGTACGGAAACAATTGTACAAATGTTAGCTAATAATATTTGCTTAGCTGCTTACTGAAAATCCCCATCTTGTTTGGCGCTTTATATAATAATAGAATCCCGCTATGACATTGTTTATGAGGCTGACCTTATGACTGGGGGCTTTACTGGCCTTGAGCATGAAATTGTTCCAGGGTGCTTTTATTTGCTTTAAAGGAGCAAATCAAAGTGACAGAAGAAATCCACCCCAAGGACATAAGGTTTTTTTTTTTTTTATCTAGTGTTTCCTTATGAAGGGCAAACTTTAGCTTCACATTTGATTACGTTTCCGAGCCTGATGCCGATGTAAAGTGGCATAGGACCAACTGAAATGAGATCTGATTAGCAGGAATTACACAGATCATGTCTGCACCCTCTTTATATCCTACCAGAAATATCCACTTCTGAAAACGCGGTAATTTCACACACAGCACCGTACGGTTGAAATTAAGATCCCAAGCGTTAATGCAGATCTAGACAGTACCCATTTGTACGTGATAAATTAGCCATATGATAAAATGGAAACACTGTACGTAAAAAATGCTTATTTCATGTCAGTTACAGAGCGGTGTAGCAGAAACGTGACTTTTTTTTTTTTCTTGTGTACAGGTACAGCTTCAAACGCATTTATTTTCTCATTACATCTTCACAGCCCTCTGGTCCAGAGTGTTAATCCGAGTTGATGTATATGTGAGCCGGGAAATGTCTGTCGAGGGTAGTGGATATGTGCTATACAATTTGGTAGGGTGGGCGCTTTTTGCAAGGAGGACATATTTGATTTTGTGTTTAATTGACGGCATTGTACCACAAAACTGTTTAGCAAAAAGTAATGCAGATTACCGAGTATGTTTTGGGGTCATCACATTAAGGCACTACAAGTATATTTATTTAGGGCCAAAATGACTGCCCGCCAAATTGGACTTTTGGCATAATTCTCTAGCTTCATTTTGGCAGATGTTTAATTTTAAGTAACTGCCAAATGTGACAATAATGAAGTTGGCTTGAATCAATTGAACACTGCCATTTTGCCTCTTGGTGCCAATAAGGGGTATCCAACTGGTAGCTCTCCAGCTGTTAATGACCTACTTGGGATAGTTAGGTGTAATTAAGGTGGACAGGGGCTGATGGAGGATAGTTTAATTTTTTTTTCATTTCATCCATACAGCATGTTAGATGAATTGAAATATTAATTATAGTTACCCACATAACAGCATTATGCCCTGCAAAACGCATAGTTCAATCATAAAAAATAGATTTAACTGTTTATGTAGGATTTGCTCTATTCGTCTCTCATCAGCGTTTGTCCTCTCCTCCTCCTCCTTGTACAATCTGGGATGGGGGCATTGCCTAATTGAGAGACAGTAATAACCACACAAGGAAAGAGTTAACTCCTATAGACTTTGTTTGCGGGGATTATATTAGCTGCTATGAGCTGTGATTTCTGTAGAGTATGTTCTTAACACTTGGGTTATAAAGATTAAATGTTTCCTGTAAGTATGACATTCAACCTGCGTACAACAACGTTCATTCTGTCACCTTTTGTACAATAATGTACTGTTTTTTTTTTCTGCACTGAAAAAATAATAAAAAATTGTTAAACAGTAAATGTTCCCTCTGACAACAAATCACCAACACATGTAAGTAAATCCCAATGAATTACCTGTTTTTTTTTGGTTTTTTTTTGGTTTCATTTGCCAGATTTAGGGTAATCACTTACTTGGAGCTCTTGATAAATGCTAAAATATGGACAGGTTTGTTGGAATTTGTCTGACATCAAAATTGCTTTCTTACTCCCAGTAGGAACGATTATTGGCTGTAGCGAATTCTAGAATTTAAAAATGTATTTTTTTATTCTTTTATTAAATATGTACTTCTACACAAAAAACAATGAAAATACTTTTAATTCTGTTTTACCCACCTATTAAGTGTAATTTGTTTAATTACAGCATTTCTTTCTGTATGTTTTCTGATGGTAAAAAAATAAATCTGTTTACAAAAGCTTAATACAAAGTTTGCACAAAATATTTGCAAAATAATCCTATTCAAAGTGTACATTTTAAATGCAAATCTGGGAAAGAAATAAGACTTTTTTCCCCATATTTGTATTTGCTTTTTCTGGTTATTTTGTTTCTGGTTTCAGTTTTGGAATGACCATTTTTGCCTATATTTTGGATCTGAGCGATATTTACTCTGATGTCAGATAAGATGTTACATTCTGTAATCATTTATTGCATGTACAAGCTGTGTCTGTCTAACTCTTGAAATATGGATTTGAATTATTCTCATTAAAATAAAACTGGAGACATAGTCAATGTAAATTCATGTAAATGTTCAACTAGTTTGAGGAAGATATGTGAAAGTACGTGGAGAGCTGCTATTCGGGACAGAGGTATGAATGTATAATTATCTTGTGGGTTTTCGCCTGTTATTAGTAGCGCTGTATAATTTAACAGCAGATATAAACTATGGAGACTGCAGATTTCCTATTTAATATTGTTCAGGAAAGTAGTGTTTCTGTCCCACATATTCTTGAAACAACTTGCCAGAGATAGAAAATGTGTATCTCCAATGGAACACAAGTGTTTTCCGCCTCCTCATCGTACCGGGGAAGTCTCTAGGTTTGACCCAGAGTCTCCAGGTGAAGCACGGCTTTCTCGGGTCAGAGGGGCAGCGTTTGGCGATGCTTACTCCCTGCCCATTTATCCTCATATTCCCTACCCACCTAAGACTTCATGGGGCTATGCATTTGAGTAGCTAGCCCAACTCATGAATGGCAAACCCCACTCAATACATGGCTAGCCCTGCTTCCTCTGACAGCTAGCCTCACCTTTTGTGGACGTATTCTCCCATATGATATCCCTACTAGGTGCCCTTGTCTCTATTTTCTCAGACTACCAAAGAAGAAAGGAAGGAGACCAATCACCACAATGGACCTCAAGGAAGTGGGAATCCCCCAGACCACTTGACTCGCAGCCCTGCACCCTGTAACCCATGTTGTTGTACTATTTTATATACATTCATTACTACATGCACATGTTTAAGTAGAGTGATGGAATAACGTGGTGTAAAGTGACATAGCTTTGAAAGAAGACTTATTCATTACCATCAAACCATTAGATTGAACTGGGAAATTCTTCACTCGGTGAAAGAAGCGTTTTTCTGGTTCTGGAGAGATGTACACGCCTGCATCACTTGGGAGATTTACATGTGTGACTAGGCATCAAATCATAAATAATCAAGGCCATCCGGCGAGATTCAGATGAAAGAGATTTACTTAATGGAAACCTCTGAACTCAAGAGGTATTCTAAGATTTTCAGACCCGAGTGCATTAATAACACATTTATCGAGGAATCGTTCTGGGGGGGGGGGAGAGGCATTACATTTTTCAGGAAGATAAATGATTATGTGTCCACGATTTATTTACAGAAGCATTTTTTTTATTTTATAGCCAACTGGTCTGATTTCCTTCAATGTCAAAGTAATCGGCTTAACATCTTGTTTTTGTGCTGTCAATATTTTGGATTGTTCCTCTGAGCAGCAATGTACAGACTAAGAAAGTATCCTTTACTCAGACACATATAGACTTTAGATATAACATAAGACAGCTGGATGAAGTTATTTGATTTTGAGTTCTAGTTTGTTGTCCGGCACACAGTCCACTTCTTGATGTGTGTATGCGACACTTTTGGTTTCTGATGTTTTTTAATAATTACTTACATACTTGGGGGCAGTTGGAGATGGAATTACTGTGGAAGCAAGCATTAATCAGCATTAAAGCATTAAATCTGCTTTTCTTGTGGAAAACCTAAGCTTCTTGTGGACTTCTTGTTGAATGCAATATTTTTGGAAACTTTGTGTTGTGATGTCAGGAGGAGAAGGTAAATAAAGGCTCCAGGCACTCAAGAGTTCCAGCGTCAGGCAGATTTATTGAGACAAAAAAACCAACGTTTCGACCTCACAATGAGGTTTTTTTCAAGTTCAAGTGATGTCAGGAGCAGTCATTTGATAATCTCACGATCAGAGGAAACTCTCTGAAGAACAGGGTTTTTCCTGTGAGAGATGATCTTCGGTGGAAATTGCGACTTTGCACCCGTTTTTGGAGATAGGGGAATATCTTTTCCCTTTTCTATATGGGAACTTTCTGGGTTTACCAGGGGAATCTGTTGGTGAAATGATAGTTGATTGCTGGGATTTCAGGGCGAATTTATGTGCATGTAAGATAATTTGGCGTTTGTCTTTGCACAGCACCCATGTGTATTCTTGTGCAGTAGCAGCCAGGAACACCCTGTGTGTTATAGCCCTGCCTTTCTGATCCAGCTTTGCCCTTTTTGGCACTCATACAAAGTAGAAGAGTGACAGTTTCTGGTCAGCTAGTCTGGAAATTTACTGGGTTTGTCAGAGTCCAATGTCAAAGGAACCTGATTGTCTCACTTATGGGGCTGGCTTTGGTGTCCTCAGACCCTGGTTGTCCCCCTTTTTATTTTTTACAGAAATCACCTTTTGGTAACATTTTAACAAAGGCACAAATGTCTTGTTCTGATTTGCACTTTCAACTTATGGCTTTGTAAACCATGAACTTCAGTTAAAATATACAAATAAAATGCAGTTCATGTTCAGTATTTATTTATTTATTTTGCTTCACAATTGGTACCATTCTTAGCACAAAATAAATGAATCTAGATTTTGTAACTTTACACTGCAATAAAGTTTTGGGAGCTTCTGAGAGAGTTGACGTGACTATTTTAGCTTATGCTTCAGTGGTTTTACACTCCAGCAAACTAGATCAATATGGCAGCAAATAATATAAGACAAAAAAACACATTATTTATGGGCCTAGAAATAAAAAAAAAAAATAGTTTTAAGCTCTTTCCTGGCAACTGATACACTTCACTTGCTCAGATAAAGAACAGGAAATAATCAGCCCTCAAATCTGTCTTTATCAGCCAGTTGCCAATTAAGTACAGACATGCTCAAAAGTTTGTTACATTCAGTTACTAATGTACCCATAAACTGTGTGATTTTTTTTTCTTTTTTTAGAACCTGTTCTGGAGACCCCAGATGAACCAGACCTAACGCTCCAGGAAGAAGATACTCTCTGGAGCATAAATATTGGAAATGAGTCTAAAAAATTTTGTGACCTCTGCCGAGCGTGGTTTAATAACCCATTAATGGCACAGCAGCACTATGAAGGGAAAAAGCACAAAAAGAATGCGGCAAGGGCTAAACTTTTACAAAGGCTTGGTGAAACCCTGGACTCCGAAGCATTGGAAGGTCAGTGATTTTTGTTACCAGTAACAAGTTCTAGAATGCACTGCATTGGCAGATGTTACTATTTCATGCAGATGTTTCCCTGCCTGTTGGGTTCCCAAGACTTATGACTGTATATAGGATTGACACTATGGCACTAAAGTGTGAGTCTTATAAGTACAGCTGGTGTGAAACACGGCTCAACGCATGCTGCTTCCCCAGCTCTCTCACCACACTTGTTTTATGGGGATCGCTAAAGCTATACCCTTGAATTCATGCGGGTGGCTGCTGTAATCAAATACTAAATTTAGCTGTCATGAAAATGAATTTGGAGTATGATATACAAACGACACCATATATTAAAACATGCATTTACTGACTAACCAGATTCATTACCAGAGCCCATTAAATTAGAAAGATGGCGGCTGGGGGGGGGGAAGAAAGCAAATATGAGAAAGCCATATCTCATGTAATGAAATGCAATATGTCACAGTCATGGAATGGCTTCTGTGGCTTGGCCCCAATTAAACATCCCCATTAGTATGTTTAACGTACAGAAAGCATATGCCCTAGTGAAATAAGTATGAATAAGTGAAATATCTCTGCCCCGTAGGTCAGTAATAATTAAACCTAGCAAATGGGTATCTCTGTGATGCAGCCAGCATGGATTTAGACCTCTTTCTTGTTCTTTAATGGTTTTACTCACTTTACCTGGTCTTCAAGGTCAGACACTAGCTTTAAATATGTAGATCGTGTTTAATATTTGAGGTGGGTTGCCGCCGCAACGGAAAATCACTTTCTTCAATACTACCAGTAGAACATCACAGAAAATATATACATTAATTTTGATATGGCACTATCATTTTACAGTTTACTTGAATTGTAATAAAGTTACAAAGTGACAAATGACATTGTATTAAGTTTTCTTTAACCGTATGAGACAATTCCACTCCGTCTACTGTTCTATTTAAGTCAATACCATTTTGCTGGCGTTTTCATTTCTAAGCTGATGTGGCAGTTTATTAATTGAATTTTGTGTTATGATCGCACTCGCATCATTAACTCTTACCTATCAAAGTAAAATGTATTTATTTTTATAAATATCAAAAATGTGCAGCAGCTTTTTCTTTTAGTGCAAAAAATGATTTTTAATCAAAACATCTTAGTCTTGTTAACATTCTATGGAACCCAGTATTTTCTTGATTTTTTTTAAAAGCTTGGGTGTTTTTAATCACTGTTATGATTTTTCTTGGAGTATTTGATCATTTTCAACAAGGGCTAGCTTTGCATTTCATGCATCCCAATGCACATAGAATCTGTACTATAAAAAAATATATAAATAACATGTATTGTGGCCAGGGCTGGCTTTGTTGTCCTCAGACCTTGGTTGTCCCCCTTTCTTGCACTCTCATTCTGTTTTCATTCTCCATGCACTACTGCTCAAGTGGCTACAACTAATCTCACCGACAATACCATTTAATTGTATCTTTTTAACAATTGTGTTAGGGAATATTTGCACCCAGGCATATCTAGGATGATAATGTATACCTGGAAAAAAATGTGTTGGCACAAAGGATAGAATCAGCAATGAGCTGAACACAGAATGTAATGCATTTGAGTGCAATGCAAAACAGATTGTTTAAAGTAGCTCATATAAGTAATTTATTTCAGTTCTTTTCCTTGCTGGCCAAGTAAACAGAAAACAATTTATGAATATGTTGATATGATTTGGATGTAAATTGAAAATTTTAATCTCAATTAAATGCTTTAAAAATGAAACAAACCAGGTTAGAGTCTTCAGTGTTAGTTAAGATGATTTATTCACCTTTCATTTCTTACAGTGATCCAATTTTCTCTTTGCACTTGGCCACCATGAGTATAGAAATTACAGTTCCCTTTGACACGTAAGCTGCATCACTGAAACATCAACTGCCGGGGCTAAGCTGGATATTTATTTAACCGTAATGTAGAATCCCTTCCTGATGACAAAAAAAAACAATATTTAAAAGAAAAAAACATCTAAACTAGCATCACCTTTAATGAGATCAAGAAGCATTCAGCAAGAATGTGTGAAGCCACAAGTGTGTAATTTTAATTTACAAAGCCATGACATCTGCTGTTAATATATATCCTGCTGAGTATGTAATAAATGATCTCATCCAGTTTCAGCTTGTTTTTAATTTAAAAGTTTGTCGGGTTGATACAATAGAAGATGTAGCTCAAAACATAGTAAAAATAAAATGATCCCAAAAAAACATTAATTACTAAGTTGTACCCATAAATTGTAGGTGCAGCTGCTAGAAATAGGATAGAATCAGGTAGATCAGTTTAGATGAGGATCTTTAGGACTGATGCCTGGGGTTGTTGCCTCTCTCACGCGGAGGAAATTTGCCTTTCAGTCCATCTCTGTACTGGCCGTGTTTGAACGATTAGTCTGATATGCTGATTTTACTTCTGTAATGGAACAAATGTTTTACAATTTGAGACACTCCTGAGTGGGGATGCACCATAGGGCAGGGTATTAAGACATTGTCCATTCTTGGTCTAGCTATTCTCATGCTTTTTTGAGTGTCCATAAATCCATGTAGCCAGCGGACAAGTTGATTTCCTTGCTGGTAGTCACTGGGGTCTGCTGAGGGTTCCTAGCCAAGTCTTCCAAGAAAAGGGCCAAATTTGCCCTACGGGTTGTTAGTGGTGCCTTCTCTTCCATTTTTTTTCCTCTTCAACTGTACTCCAAACTATGATTGTGTTCAGTGCACCGGTCATAAAAACAACAGCTAAGTGACTGGCTATTTAGAAATGCATAATTTAATTTCTGCTGACATATTTTATCAGTTTATCTGCAAGCATCTGGTAAAAGACGAATCAGCTGCCTTGTTATCTGGTTGATATTTTAGTAACAAACACGATCATGTTGATACATCAGGCTATTTGAATTTATGGAATGTAGTTGTGAAAACGTGCGGAATTGCAGCTGAAGCATCTGTGCGGCTTCCTGTGCATACATGGATGAATGCATTCGTTAGGAGATACAATGTCCTGTCATTATATTTCTTTTGGTTTAAGGACGGCGAATATATTTAGAACACAAAGGATGTGGGTGAATCCGAGATCAATACATATAATCGATATCTACATTGACACAGACCCCATGTCTTATGGAAGAGAAGACTGAAACCAAATCTCTTTATATTTAACATTACCGTGATTTCCCTTAACATGTAGGGAGAAAATCGAATAAAAGTATATTAAGAATGGAATAAGGTATGCAACAGTTATTATTTGCAATATTAGGCTCTAAATCCCATAAACAATCCCTGCCCACAATGCCCACGGGATGTATTTATATGAGAATCGGATTTTCTGTGCATTTGAAAAAGAACTATGTGTCATATTTTCTTTTTTTAATACAAGCAAGTATAGATCTCAGGTATTTTAGAATTATATATAATATATTGGCAAAAATATAGGTTCTGGGAAGAACCTTTATAATAGACTACTTATAACAAATGTAGCCTTCCCATCACACCTTTGCTGGTAATTTCTCTTTGCATGCTCTCTAATCCTGTAGCCTTGGTCAGAAAAGCTTTTACACAGAAGTCAATGAACTACATGTATGAAGCGCAGTCCAAATCTGCACACCTCGGTATAAATTTAACATACGCAAATTTAAAATCTGTGGCCGTGGCATAAGATAAGCTTAACAAATAGCAAACATTTAAAAACAATACTATTCCAAGCTGTATATTGATATCTTATTGTGTATATAGTCTCACAATGACATAATAATCCATAACGGTAGAAGTCGGTTACTACACCGTATATATATCTTCAGTCCAGGTGACAAAAAATATATCAAATTACAGAATGATAAAGAATAGAATTAATTACAAACACAACACAGGTTTATCCAAAATAAATAAAAACCGTTAAATATATGTCTGGCACAATTATTGACAACCTTTTAGTCAAT